>NC_133661.1:21381448-21688082 GCF_037893015.1 Macrotis lagotis
CTAGATGGAGTCCCTCCTCCTAGCAGGCCATGCTGATGAAAAACACAGAAAGAACAAACAACTGCTATTTTCTACTTTCCATGACCCATTTATTCAATCAGAACCTTTGGAGCTGGACACTTACATTGTCCACCTTGACATAAGCCTTTGCAATTCATCCTCTATGTGTGCATGTACACACACACACACACACACACACACACACACACACACACAGATACTCAGGTAGCTATAAAGCATATCATATATGTATGTGCACAGACAACAGAGATTGTCTAGTGTATGTACACACATATTTGCTTATGTGACTATAAAGATGATATACACACATATACATTATAAACACAATCATAGCCAATATATTTAATTATTATATAGGTGTAGAGACAACAGGTTGTCTATTATATGCATACACATGTTTGCTTATGTGACTATAAGAATGTAAACACATATAGAAAGACTATGAGAATGTAAACACATATAGAATGTAAACATATAGAAAGACTAGGAGAATATAAACACATGTAGAATGTAAACACATATAGAAAGACTATAAGAATGTAAACACATATGGAATATAGATATATATAGAAAGACTATGAGAATGTAAATACAGAATGTAAACACATAGAATGTAAACACATATAGAAAGACTATAAGAATGTAAACACATATAGAAAGGACAAACACATTTAGAATGTAAACATCATCATAGTCAATATATCATGTATATACATGTGAATAGACAGCAGATTATATATTGTCAATATGTATATGTGTTTTCTTATAAAGAATATACAAAACATATATGAAATATAACCAGGTACATGTAATGTATATAGAATATATGTGTACAGATAATAGATTGGTCGTATGTGTCTACATATATTTGTTGAATGCAGATAGGTATATATTCAAATGTTAGATCTCCCCTGGACTAGGTTTTCTATTTCTGTTTTTGAATCCTGATGCTTAGTCCAGGGACTGTGCAGGACTGGTAAATACAAACCACTTAACAAATGCTTACCGATTGATTAATTGATTACAAGACAGGAGAGTCTGGCGGCGTTAGAAAGCTGTCAAGAGAAGAAAATTCTAAAAATCAAGAGCCACCATGTCTATATAATGTCTAATGCAAGATCTACAGTTAGATGGCAGCCAGCCCAAATGCAGTTGCTAGGCAACCCGTTTCATCAATATTGACAGTCATCATTCTTCTAAAATGCCCTGGAAAAATTGTGGGAAATGACAAAGGTCCACTGGGATCCCAGTTGGCAGCTCGACCCAATCAGATTCTACTCATCAGATTGTGATGTATATGTACATGCATGTATATGTACATATGTGTGTATGTCTGTCTCTGTGAGTATTTTGGTTTGTTTCAGAAAAAAAAGTAAGAAGATGCTTTGTGAAGGCAGACAGAAATTGATTCTTTTCTCAGGAGAGTCAAATTGATATATGACATTATAGAAGTTCAGGATATTAGCTGTAGGAAGAAATATTAGTGACCGTCTAATCTAAACTTTATGTTTTAGAGATGAAGAAACTGAGACTCAAAAAGAGAAAGGAACTTATTCTGGGGGAAAAGAGAGTAGTATCAGAGGCAGGACTCAAACCCAGGCCTCTTAATCCAATGTGGATTAATCTAACATGTCTAAATTGAAGGAATTCTGTTTTAACTCCAGAGTTCATAAAATTATTGTAAGACAAGTGTCTTTAGGGGTCTTAAAATTGGGCATTATTATCATTTTATTATTATTATGAAGTATTCCAGGGATCTATCATTTTACAGGTAGGGTATTTCTTCCATTTTAAAGAAATGAAACCTCTCCACAACTCAGTAGTTGACCTTTGAGACTTGTTATACTTGGAAAAGTTGATAATTATTGCTAGTAATAAAGATTTAATAATATCCGAATTAAAATTGTAAGTAGCCCAATACTATGTAGCATCATATTCACTAATTCAAAAAAGTTTTATAGCAAAAGCTACTTTTAGTTAGTGAACAGAGGAAGAGAATGACTTTGGGAAGCATATTAAAAACACTGAACTCCTATAAATGTATGATGGAATAAAAAAGGGAGAACAGAATATTTGAAGAGCGAATGGGAAAAGTAAATGAAAGTGGAGAGGAACCATCTTCTTAAAGCTTAGCTGTTTTCAGAATCACAAAATCTTAGAGTGGGACAAGAGCTCCAGAAGGTCATCTGTAGCAACACAATGAACAAGAACGCCTCTTCTACAAAACTCCAAACCAATGTCTCCAATCCTTTGCTCGAATACTTCAAAGAGGAAGACCCAACTTCTTCTGCCACAGTTCATCTGCTATTGTTGGTTTTCCAATTTACTCGTGTCCAACCCTTCATGACCCTACTTGGTTGTTGTTGTTTTTTGTTAGAGATACTGAAGTGGTTTGACCCTTTCTAGCTCATTTTACAGATGAAGAAACTGAGACAATAGGGTAAAATGACTTGCCAAAGGTCATACATATTTTAAAAGCTTGAGGCAACAGGTGAATTCTGGCCTTCCTGCCTCCAGGCCGGGTGTTCTATGGACTGAGCATCCTTGGTACCGGTTTTGATTTCTGACTCCCCAAGCCTGGTCACTGGGGCAGGCATCCCCTCTGCTCGCCTGAAGGAAGTGATCAGCCATTAGCTTTTAGCTCCCTCTCACTATGGGGACTGCTGGTGCTGGGCAGGGAGCTTCATTTTATTTAAAATTTAAAACAATAGTAACAATTTCCTATCGTGTAAAATGAAACTTCCGGACTCTGGGGATCTAGCCAAAACTTCTATCATCCTATTTGATGACACTGTCATTCAACCACGAAACATTGAGTAAATAATCCAATTCAGCAAGGATTTATTTAAAATCTACTATATGTTGCTAAAAGATGTGTGTGTGCGTGTGTAGATGATAAATAGAGCTCTGGGTTAAAATCTTGCCTCACAGGTCTCAACTTCCATGGACCCTAATTCCCTCATATTTTAATAATGATCTCCAGGGTTCTTATCCAGCTCATCAACTATGAATCTATTATCCTTTATGTCAAAGAGGCAATGGGGCATAATGGATAGAAAGCTGGCCTCAGAGACAGAAAGACCTGTCTTTGCATCCTACCCCTGACATTTATAGATTGACTGCATGACTCTGAGTAAATGACTTAACCTCTGAGTTTGAACCTAAATTGCAGAAAAGGTTGTAGCCTGCCTCAGTAGAGGGGGTCTTGCAAGGGGGAATTCCCTATAACACTGAAATCATAGGAGGGGAAGGGCAAGTGTTAATGTTCAGCCCTGGGGAGAAAAAGATGAAAAAATGGTCCCTGCCCTCAAGAAGCTTCTATTCTAAAGCATCTGCCACATGTCACTGCTCCATTACCATCAGATTTCTCATCCCCAGCTTTATATCTTCCATCAAATTGGGAGCAGAAGATTTTTCCCAGTGTCCCATCACTTGGCTCCTGGCAGGGCCTTCATTCTCCTGCTCCCATCAGCTTGCCCTGGCCATCCAAACCTACTAATAATTCCTCTTCCTCCGGGCCTAACTATCTGACTTGGTAGAGTTGAAAGGATCCTTAGAGATCATTTATTTCAAACTCCTGAGATTATTATAGATAAAAAAGAAACCCTGAAAAATTAAAGGACTTACCCAAGGTCACACAGCTTTTACTCTCAATCAGCAAGCACCTACTATGTGCTGGGCTCTGATGGTGGTGGTGATGATGATGATGATGGTGATGTTTCCCCTGAAGAAGACCATGCCATCAGGGAGGTGAGGTCAGGAGAAGCACATGAATTGCATTTGAGTGGGGGGGGGGGGGCTGTGCTAAGTCACCAGTCAGTCTCACTTTCTTTCTCCTCCAGAGTCATCTGGGTCCAGTGGCCAGATAGGAATCAGAATGACTGTGGATGGTCCTGGATGTGAGGCATCTGGACTCTGTCTTAACCACTGGAGATATAAGGCGAAAGCAAAATTGTCCCTATCCTCAAAGAACTTATTAAGAGATAGAAACTCTATTTGTATGCTGATTCTTTAACTATGAAACTAGTGTGGAGGGTTTTCTGTCACTCTTTTAAAGTGGCCCAGCTTCACCTTTGACTAGTTGTATGAACCGGGGGAGAAAAATCATAAAACTTCTCTGATCCTTAGTTTCCTCCTCTGTAAAATGGTTATAATTGTCCCAGTAGAAGCTATGCCTCTGGGCTGTTGAGGGGATTATTAAGTAAGATAATGTATTTTAAATGGTAAGGCCCTATACAAATAATATTTTGTGAATTATTGTCATTATCTATCACCACTATTTTTGCTATAGTTAATGTTTATATAGTGTTTATTATGTTGTCGTCACTGTAATAAGTGATTTACAAGTATGAACTCATTTGATCCTCACAGCTACCTTGGAAATTAGTTGCTATCATTATTCTCATTTTATGAATGAGGAAACTGAGGCAAACAGAGGTTAAGTGACCTGTTCACAGTCCCCCAGCTAGTAAGTGTCTGAGGCTAGATTTGAACTTGACTCCAGTCCTGATGCTCAATGTACTGCGGCCCCACCTAGGGGTTAATGGGAATCATACAATCATGATAGTGCTTTGTTAATAAGAATTATTATTATAATATTTGATAATGACTGCATTGCCTATATGAGAGGCAGGATGACTTTTTGGGTAGGAAGTTGACTTGGGAGGGAATCAGTAAACCTGGGTTCAAGTCCTTCCTCTGACATATACTGACTGTGTGACTGGAGAAGTGGGCAGACCTCTCTGTGCTCTGGACTGCTCTCTCCAACCCTCAGTTACAGAGAAGACCATTGAGGCAGTTTCTCACTGGCCCTTTCCTGATGAAACCTCAAGTTCAATCACCTATTTTCTGGATCCTGGGTATTTACCATACACTAGCCATATTCTCTGTGTGTTTCTGCCATAGAAAAATCAGAATAAAAGAGGCTCCCCCATGGAATGGAGCGGGGCTGCCAACATCACTGGACATTGAAAACTTAACCAGAGGAGGACCTTGGGTAAGTCATGTCTTTCTGAGTCTCAGTTTCCCCATCTGTTCAATGAGAAGATGAGATGAAGACTGTGGTTTCTTCCAGCTCTAATATATCATATTTTCATGAAGAGTAACTCATAAAATAACAGAGAAGAAGACAAGGGTGAAGCCCCAGGTTTCCTTCTAGCTGTGAGAATTTCAAGATACCTGCAGTTCAGGTAAAGAAATTGCCATGGGATGACTGGCAAGAAGCCATGTGCCCTACAATGTGGATAACCTTTCTAAATGATTCCTGTTGTCCCCTGGAGGATAGTAGAGCTTATGTCTTATTTTGATGACCCCTGTAAGGTTTGTAACTTTTTTTCCCTTTTTTTTCCTATCCCTCATTAACTCTAGGGGAATTTGATGCTTGATAGCTGGGTGATCTTGGGCAAGTTGTTTCACCTCTGTTCGCCTCAGTTTCCTCATTTGTAAAATATGAAGGTTGGACTAAATGATCTTGAAAAGTCTTTCTAGTTTTAGGTCTAAAGTCCTTTGATCTATGATTTGTTGAACACAGCTACTCCCTTCTCCAGAGACCATACTAAATGGTGAAATACACATTTTTTTAAATTAATTTTTTTAACTCATATGTACAAAAACATTTACAGCTACTCTTTTCATAGTGGCAAAGGATTGGAAATTGAGGGCATGTCTGTCATTTGAAGAATGGTTGGACAAGTTATGGTGTTCGAATGAGATGGAACACTTGTTCTAGAAGAAACCATGAGGATCGGGATTTTAGAAAAACCTGGAAAGATTTGCAGGAACTGATGTGGAGTGAAGTGAGCAGAACCAGAAGACTCTTGTACACACTCACATCAACCATGATGGACTTGCGCATTTCAGCCATACAATAACCAAAGACAGTTCTATTGTGATGGAAAATATCATCCATGTCCAGACCAAAGCTAACTATCTTCATTTTTTTTAGGTTTTTGCAAGGCAAATGGGGTACAGTGGCTTGCCCAAGGCCACACAGCTTGGTAATTACTAAGTTTCTGAGACCGGATTTGAACCCAGGTACTCCTGACTCCAGGGCCGGTGCTTTATCCACTGTGCCACCTAGCTGCCCCTATCTTCAATTTTTAAAAGGTGTTTCATCTATAATTTTTTCTCTTTAATTTTTTCCATTTTGATTTGATCAGTCTTTCATAACATGATTAATATAGTTCTTCTGCTTAACATAGCTAAACATGTATTGCCTATATTAGCTTGCTTTCTGTCTGTGGGAATGAGGAAGGAAGAGAGAAAATTGCAAAACTCAAATTCCTGCCAGAAATGATTGTTGAAAATTACTGTTACATATAGTTGGGAAAATAAATAAAATATTTTAAAAATGCATTTTAAATGGAGTTTTAAAAAGCTGAATACAAATTTACTAGCTATGTGACCCTGAGCAAGTCACTTAACTTCAATTGCCTTTGGGTAGGGGGAAATGCTAAATACAAAAATGTCAATTTGATGGCCGGATCTTATGGCTCTTCTCTACTAAGACTGGGATGGAGTGAAGGGAATTTAGGGAAGGGGAAATCCTGATTGTATTAATTATTTGAAATGGTTAGGTATTAGAGGTTACCCTTAGGGATTCAATTTTCTTTTTTTCTTTAGGTTTTTTGTTTTGCAAGGCAAATGGAGTTAAGTGACTTGCCCAAGGCCACACAGCTAGGTAATTATTAAATATCTGAGGTCAAATTTGAACTCAGGTCCTCCTGACTCCAGGGCCGGTGCTCTATCCACTGCACCACCTAGCGCCCCTGAACCATATCACTTCTAAAGTTCCTTCTGGGTCTATGACTCATCAATGATCCAGGGCTTGGACCTAGAGGACTTGGGATAGGATGTCATCTGAGCTCTGTGATCCCTGGATATCCTTGGGCACTTAGTCATTCCTGCCTCAGTTTCTTCATCCATAAAGTCAGAGTTGGATAGCTGACCTCTGAGTTCCCAAGAAAACTAACTTTATAGTCAAAGAATATGGGTTTGGAACCAGTCCTGCTGCTTTGGGCAGCAGTCAGTTCTCTTTGGTCTCAGTTTCCTCATCTATAAAATAAAGGTTCAAACCGATTGACCTCTACAACCTCTTTTCAGCTCCAAATCTTTAATTCTATGATCCTAAATAGAAATCATCAATAAGGGATGACTGAAAGCTTTTGTCAAAATTTGTTTGGGTTTTTTAAGCAAAAAAAAAATCATAACATCTATTGAAAAGTTATAAAAACCAAACTTGATCTCCAGATATGAGAAGACCACTTGGAAGAAGCAGGATTCACAATTATAGAAAATTGTGTATATTATATCTTTTTGTTTTTAATGAACTGATTGGTTTTTCCAAATTCTTTCTTCTCTTCCTCTTTTGAAAAAAAAATTGTTATAATGCAGGACAGTTCAGTGAGAGGAGGAAGGGAAGGGACACAAGGGTAATGGAAAAACAAAACCTCTCAAAATATTTTTTAAAATTATCATCAGGCAGATCAATCTCAATGGATCTGATCATTCCATCAGTGCAACAATCAGGGATAATTTTGGGAGAATATCATCTGGATCCAGAGAAAGAACTGTGGAGTTTGAACAAAGACCAAAAACTATACCTTTAATTTAAAAAAAAGTTATATGTGTTATGTAAGTTTGCTATCCCTTATATTTTATTTTTTCCTTAAAGATATGATTTTTCTCTCACCACATTCAATTTTGATCAGTGTATAGCATGGAAACAAAGTAAAGAATATCAGAATACCTTCTGTGGAGGGGGAAGCGATAATAGGGGAAAATTATAAAATTCAACAAAAATAAAAATAATGAAATTATCATCAATTAAACAGTCAATGAGCATTTATGAAGTGTCTATCATATTTCTCTTTATTTAGAAGATATGAAATATATAATTAAATGTAAAGAACAAACCTTTAAACAATAGAAACCTTTGAACAAATAGAAAAGGATGTGGTGAGGGGGAGAGTTTTGCTGAAATACTCTATTTGAAAAAAAGAATCAAGCCTAGGTTTTCTTTTTCTCTCTCCAATGTAGAATGCTAAGTCCAAAATAAAATTGACTTAGAGGCGAATAATCCTGGCGCATAAATGGGAGCACTGCCCACAATGTGGTCCAGGTTTAAACACAGAGCCCGTATCTCTAGTACATCATGAATCTTTGCCTGCCGGTTGCCCCACCTACCAACCATGGTCTGCAGAGCACCCCCACACCCCATGCTGCCCTGGCTCCAGCTGGCAAAACCTTCCAGGTCTGGCAGGGACTCGAGAGCTTCTGCAGAAATTCACAGCAAGCTGGCAGCTGCCTTTGTTATATGTTCACAAGAGCACCATTAATTGTTTGCTTTTTAAAGAGAGAAAGGGAACCAATACATGCTTTTATAAATCTGATATAGGACATTAGCAGGTATGTACCATAAGGAAGCCCCAGGTTAAGCATTAAAAATAATGGGACAAAAAACCCAAGTATTTTTGTCTTTCCCTCCTACTGTCAAATGTTAGCACCTCCTCCCCTCAGTTATTTAGTATTAGATGGCAGTTGGGTAGTACAGGGAATAGCACACGGGGCTTGGGATCAGGGAGGCTCATCTTCCTCAGTTCAGACACTGGCTATGTGACCCTGGCCAAGGCATTTCACCCTTTTTGTCTCAGTTTCCGCATCTGTAAAATAAGCTGGAAAATGAAATGGTAAACCACTCCAGTAACTCTGCCAAGAAAACTCCAAATGGGGGTCCAAAAGAGTTAGATATGACTGAAAACAATGAATGTATGTGTGTGTAATGTTATAATTTATCTTATTTGAATTTTAGATGACATACAGACTATCTGCATATATGGATATGTGTTTACACGTGTGTATGTATGTTTATATACCTCTTTAGATCAATATCTACTTTCTCCTCTGATATGGAAGCTCCTTGAGGGCAGGGGACATTTCATTTTTGTCCTTGTATCTCTAGTGTCCAGCACAGAAGCTTAATAAAGCCTTGCTGACTGATTGTCTCTCTCCCATCCCTTTGCTTCTCTCTCAGAGTTAGTGAATAGCCTCTTTTCAGAAAATATATTATTAATAATATATGTGGCGAATTATATGTCTCCAGAATCTCACGGATTAAAGAATCAGCATCCAGCAACAAGGATTTACTGTACTTCCTGTTAGAGCTGAACTCCACTACTTAATGCAGATAAAAGTACCAAAAGGGAAACTATTGGGTTCTAATAACAATGAAGATAATAGTACTCTTGTTCTCTAGCATTGAAGACTTGGAGTTTGGTGAAGCTAAGCCCCCTAGCTTATTACAATTCTTTTTATTTTATTTTTTTAGGTTTTTACAAGGCAATGGGGTTAAGTGGCTTGCCCAAGGTCACACAGCTAGGTCATTATTAAGTGTCTGAGGCCGGATTTGAACTCCTGACTCCAGGGCCGGTGCTCTATCCACTGCGCCATCTAGCCTCCCTGCAATTCTTAAGTATTACTGAAAGGCCTCATTTAATTAATTAGTCAGTCCACACACATGCTGGAGATATTGCTGTTGTTCAGTCATTTCAGTCACGTCTCCCTTCGGGATCCTTTGTTGTTGTTGTGTCCAATTCTTTGTGAACCCACTTGGTATTTTCTTTACTTTTTTCTTTTCTTTTATTTCTTTTTAAAATTTATTTTATCTTTTATTTCTACATCTTATTCGGGTTTTTTTTTTTTGGTTTTTGAAAGGCAATGGGGTTAAGTGACTTGCTCAAGGTTACACAGATAGTTAATTATTGAGTATCTGAGGCTGCATTTGAACTCAGGTCCTGAATTTAGGGCCAGTGCTCTATCCACTGCGCCACCTAGCTGCTCCCCCCTCCCCATTTGGTATTTTCTTGGTAAAGATACTAGAAGAGTTTGCCATTTCCTTCTCCAGTTCATTTTACAGATAACTGAAGCAAACAGGGGTAAGTGACTTGTCCAGGGTCACACAACTAGTAAGTCTTGAGGTGAAGTACAGTGTTCCATCCATTAGGGTGCCACCTAGTGGCCATCAACTGTTACAAAGGATACAAAGATCAAGTTGAAAGTCATAGGATTATAGATCTAAGCCTGGAAATGACTTCATAGATTATCTCATTCAAAATTCTCATTTTACAGATGAGAAAACTAAGGAAGGCTAACTGATGCGCATGTGTGAATACATGCAAAAGCCATACTGTTCCATGTAAATGCAACCAATTTTTAAGAGTTTCAGTTAAACCTCAGGTTAATGATTTCCAAATCACAGATCTGTAGTTAGGGACCAGGAAGCAGAAGCTCTTTTATGAAGCCCACCAATAATGGGAACTCACTCTCTGCCTTGACAGTCTGTTTTCCTGTTGTAACACCTCTAGAGGAGTAGCGTTAAACTTAGATCCAATCACCTCCAAATTCCCACAGATGGCATATTAACATTATCTATATTTACTTTATTTTGTCAAACACTTCCCCAATTACATTTTGATTTGATGCCATGAGCCAAGGAGGGCAAGTAAACTTGAGATGTCCACACCAGAATATAAAATATGGAATCTACTTGTTTTGTAAAATCAGCCTTTCAAAGCAGCAGCGTGGGATAAATCTAAAAAACCATTCCTACATCTTACTTTTAAGCCTCCACTCAAGTCCGCTTCCTATGACTTGGGGATATCACTGAATTTGGGCTGATTATCCCAGCATGGCACAAACTGGTGCGAAGTCTTTGACCATGGGTCTAGGGATCCCTGCCTCACCGCTTGACTGATACTGTTTTAAGTCACAGCTGCTCTCAAAGACCACCCATGTGCAGGTAGGCTGCAATCTGGACCAGTGAAGGGACCACCCAACCCATACTATGAAAGAAAATCTTGGGAAAATCCAAATCCAATGATTGTTCACCTAGAAAACAAAACAGTCTTGAGCAAGCAGCTCACTCCGTTAGCACCATTCCACCGGCATTCTGCAGTGATGATGTGGGATACACTCACCCACAGACCAAGATGATCCAATACCTTGAGTTTACAAGAAGAAAACCAACATGATCTCACTTTGCTACACTGCCACCTTGTGGAATGTTTTGAGAAGGACATTAGAAATCAGGTTTTTAAAAGATTAAACAAAACTACATAGGTTATTCCTATTTGTTTAAGCAGTTTTATGTTTTGGACAATTCTTCAATGACGTAATTTATTTTTAAGTTTATTTTATTTTATGTTTAACTTATGGGATAAAACAAGAACTCCCTTGGCAATATAATAAAAAGTTGGTTATACATGAAACATGCAAATCCATTATGTACAATTTGCTATTCTGGTTAAATATAGAATCAAATTATCATGAAATTCCTTTCCCCCCCTCCTGCTCCACGTTAAGGCTGGCTACCAGTAGACACAAATATGTATTCCTCTGTCAAATTGTTCTAGATTTTTATCAGATTTTCTGTGGCTGCTAATAGTGTCTTCCTTCATAAATCCTTTGTAGTTAATTTATATAATTTGTGACTCTATCTAAGATAATTTAAATTTTAGAAGCCCACAAAGGATTTTTTTTATCATTTTTTATCGTTTGATCAAAATACAAAATAGCTCAAAAAGCAGCTTGGCACAGCTAAGAGAAAGAGTTAGTGCTATTCATATCCTGATTTCACAGATAAGGAAACTAAGTCTATTAATATTACTGTTACTACTACTACTACTACTATTATTGCTAGTAATAATAATAATGGAGAGCTAGTGCACTTGTGGGAGTTCCAATGCTCCACCCCCTCAAAAGACACCCAAACAAAAAATCCCTCATTAATCCCTCAGTGAGATATTTTCCGTATTTGTCCCTTTGGGTCTATTCCTTAGAGGCACCTGTTACAGGACAAGAGTATTAGCTAAGAAGCCATAATCAGGGCCTGGAATCTTAGACAGGAATGAATTCAATCAGATTAATCAGGAGAAAACTGGAGGTGTGGGGAAGAAGGAAGTTTTGTTAGACAAGAAGAGAAAAGACCTGAACCAGCATAGGCAGGAGAGAGAGGGAATGCCTCAGTGGGTGGCCCTGCATGGCCAGGGAACAGAAAAATGCACAGAGTCCCCAGAATGGCCCCAGCAGCTAGGACTGAGAGGTACAGAAAATAGGAAAGGATGGCCCAGATGACCTCTACCTACCTCCTTCTCTGCCATCCCCAGGCCAAGTCTAAAAAACCAGAGGCACTCCTTTTTTTCTGCTTCAGATATAATAAACAAAGGAGACTTGAAAAGCCTTACAATGGTGAATTAGACTTCTAGGTAACTCAACCCACTAAATAAATATTTCCAGAAGGAGTTTTGCTGCGTGCCTGCCAAGAGTCTGCCTTTTTCCTCATTTACCTGTAGGGGTGATGTCTAATGTTTAAACAAACTGCAGAAAAAACAGTTCTGTGATGGGGAGCTCTTTCATGATTGTGGCTTTTCTTCTGCTCAGATGAATCATGTTTTGCTACCAGACCTCACCTGAGGCAGAATGCAGAGCACCAGGGCCCTAATCTGCATTAATCTGCTGGTGGGTCAGGTTCATAGTCTTTTGCTGTTAAGCCTCTGCCACAGCTAACAGAATCACCACATTTAGAGCTGGGAAGGACCTTGGAGAGCAAAGGATCACAAAGTGGAAGGGACTGTGCACTGGTTCTGGACCTTTGAATTCCTTTAGTGGTCTAGTGAAATCTATGGATCCTTTTTTTTCAGGAAAAAAAGTGGTTTTTAAAGGTATAAAAAAACTACAGAGGAAACCGATTCTATTAAAACCTAATTAGCGTTTTTTAAATGCCCAGAGTTGTCAGAGCAGTCTAGAGGTGAAATGACTTGTACAAGGTTACCCAGCCAGGAAGGAAGTAGAATAAAGACCTAAAGCCATTTCTTTTGTCCCTTCTCCCCATTCTGTGTGTGGCTTCCTATTTACTCCTTAGTTCCCCATAGCATCCATAATGAACAAAGGAAAGGGAAGGAGCTCTTTTAAGTTCAGAAGAGCTGATCTGAAAATCATTGATGCTTGGCATTCAAATGCCAACACACCATTAAGCCAAGCAGAGGGAAATGCCACCAGGGCAGATTCAGCCAGTTATTAACCTGAATGCCTAATCTTGATGAAGGGAACAAGTCATGGGAGATTCACAAAGCTGTTAGCATGATCTTGGGCCATCTGTAGCTACAGGGAAGCCATCTGGCATAACTTACGATGGAGGAAGCTGAACCCCAAAGGGTGGAAGTGACTGAGGTCATAAGATCATAGGTAACTAGGTTGTGGTGGGTAGAAGGCAGGAGACCTGAGTTCAAACCCAATCATAGACACTTTTAGCCATGTGACCCTGAGTAAGTCCTTTAACCTGTCTGCCTCAGTTTGCTCAACTGTAAAATGAGGATTATCTCCCAGAGTTGCTGTGAGAATTAAATGAGTAAAGTGACAGGCACATAATAAGCTCTATAAATTTAGCTATTATTAATAATACCTCAAGATAGAAGGGAATTCAGGGGCCATGTTCCTCAACCTCCAATTATTGTCCATGAGGAAGCAGAGCCCAATAACTTGTCCAAGACTACATAGATAGTAAGTATAAGGATTTGAACCCCAGCCCTATGTCACTATGTCAAATGCCCTAGCAGCTACACTGACTTATTTCTTGAGTCTGCTGAGCCCTGGTTTAAAACCTGAAGAGAGAAGAACACACCTATCAATCCTTCTCTGGCCTCGTCCAGAGGAGAGAGCAAGCCGAGGGCACCAAGCCAAAGGCAGGCAGCCCCTGCCCAAGGGCTGACGGTCACGATGGGCTGAGCTGTTGGGGGAAGGGAGAGCCAGTTTCCTAGAGGGGACCCTGAGTTTCCATTGCCAGTCCACTTTCACAGGTTCCAATCTCATATCCTTCCATTTGAATGATAAATCATGACAAGTAGCCTGCAGTTGGAGAATGGGGGACTGGCAATGATGCCCAGAAGACAAGCAAATTATGCCCCAGATACCCAGTAGCTGAATGACTCTGGGCAAGTAGGGCAAGTAATTTAACTTCTCGTTGCCTCAGCTGTCTCATTGGGAAAATACAAAGACTGGACTTGAGGGCCTCTAAGGTCTTCCCATTCTCCAGTCTCTCATCACAAGTGTCTGCCTCTACCGCTTTGCTTGGTTTCTGAGCTCTGGCTAGATAGCCAACTTTGATGCCACTTTCCCAGCCATGATGATGGTGCTGCAGCACAGAATAAAAATTTAGACATCTGGTTTTCTTCATGTAAGTGCATCTTTTGTTCCCTCCTCTCTCTTGTTCCCATTCGCCATTCTCGAATACCCTCCCAATGCATCCTTGTCTATTAAGATCTTTCCCTTAATGAAGCCTCAAAGTAGGAACCCCCACCTCCATGAAGCCTCATCTTATCTACCAAAGAGAAAGATAATCTTGCCTCTCCTCAAATTGTTTCTTGGTGGGGGGGGGGCGGTCTCTATCACGTTCACTGAATCCTAAAGTTGGAAGAGTTGTCTCCAATGTCATCAAGTCCAAACAAGAGCAGAGTACACAGTTTGTCCCTTGTCCTGAATATGTCATTTCTGCTTTTCTCAGTTTCCTCATCTGGAAAATGAATTTAAAAGAAAACGGCAGGGGACAGCTAGCTAGGTGATGCAGTGGATAGAGCACCAGCCCTGGAGTCAGGAGGACTTGAGTTCAAATCCAGCCTAAGACACTTAATAATGACCTAGCTGTGTAGCCTTGGGCAAGTCACATAATCCCATTGCCTTGCAAAAACCTAAAAAAGAAAAAAGAAAATGGCAATCTACTCCAGTACCTCTGTCAAGAAAACTCCAATCATGGAGTTGGAAATGACTGAACAATAACTAACAATAGTGAAAAGAGCACACTATTTGTAGTCTGAAAACATGTTCAAATCTAGGGTTTACTGCTTCCTACAAGAGTGATCCTGGGCATACCACAACTTCTCTGGACCATTATTTTTCTCTGTAAAATGAGATTAGATCTGAAGACTCTAGGGATCCTTCTCATATGATGCTATTTTGATAAATTTCACTCATTACAACTCATACATCTCCCTCACCTCCCATGTTCATTTATTGGGTCTTATCAATTTTATCTATTTCCCATGCTTTCTTTTCTTCTCTATTTCCATGTCACCTTTTCAGGACAAGTCTATGTTATTATCTTTGGGCTACTTAACTAGCTTCTAAGATTTTCCACCTCTAATCCAATCTCCATCCTATGACCAGGCATCGTGCTTCTGCATAGGTATGGCCATGTGTCCTCTGCTCAAAAGTCTTCAGTGGCTCACTGTTGTCTCCCAAGTAGAGTTTAGTATCCTTTATCTATCATGAAATTCTTTCTACAACATAGAGCAACCTTTTCCTTCCAACACTGTCTGACTCTCCTCTTCTCAATGATCCATCCAAATTATTCTGATCCCTGAACAGATCATTTTTTTCTTTTTTTTTAGGTTTTTGCAAGGCAATGGGGTTAAGTGGCTTGCCCAAGGCCACGCAGCTAGGTAATTATTAAATGTCTGAGGCCAGATTTGAACTCAGGTACTCCTGACTCCAGGGCCAGTGCTCAATCCACTGTGCCACTTAGCTGCCTCTCATTTGTTTTTTACATATCTGTGCCCTGCACACACTGGTTCTCCTAACCCTGAAAAGCCTTTCCCTTCTTTTTATACTAGTAAATTCCTACCCATATTTTATGTTGAAACTCAAATGCCGCCTCTTCCATGCCTTCCGTGAATCCCCTGTCAAATATAGTTTTCCTCATATTGGGGTCTCTTATGGCACTTTGATTTCCTCTCTCTACTATACCCATTATGTATTTCCTTTTTAATAACAATAATGAGATTTATATTCTGTCCTAAACTTTGTAAAGGTTTTTAATGTGTGTTATTTCATCAGAGGCATTATATTACCACTTTACAGATAAGTGGGATGAGCAACGTCATCAGCTGCTAAGTGATAGAGCCGGGATTCCAATTGGGTATTCTCCTGAATCCACTTTTCACTTTGCCACAATATGGCTTGCCCACTTACCTGCCAATAAGTTCTCTGAGGGTAGGGATTATAGTTTATGGAAACTTTCTGTGTCACCCACACCTAGCTCAAAGTAGAATGTGCTTAAGTATTTGCTAAATTGAATTGATCTCTTCCACCTATGATAGCCAAAGTTGATCTAGCCTTGATCCCAATCTAGCCTTGGTCCCACTCTAGTCTGGCCTGCCTCACTGGCTTGGAGGAGAGAGGAGAGAGGGCTACTACATGTGTATCTTAAGAACATGAATTTTAGCATCACAGATTTAGTGCCGGAAGTGGCCTTAAAGATGGTCTAGCTTGACTCCAAATTATAGAGATGAGGGCACCGAAATGCAGAGAAGGTAAGTGATAAGCTCTAGATAACTGGTAAATCAGTAGCAGCAAAATTCAAATCCAGGTTCTCTGGGTCCCCAAGAGTCTTGGCTCTTTCTTCTGTCTCCTGCTTTCACATACCTTCCTGACCTCCACTCACTCCATAATCCAGTAACACTGGCCTACTTAAGATTCCTTGAACATGGTTATCCAGAAGCAGCCTATTTCTTGGCCTGGGCTGTTTCCCCTAGCTTGAAATTCTGTCTCTTCCCTTCTGCCTCAAAGTTACTTGGTTTCCTTCAACATTTAGCTTTTATCCCATTCCTACCCCCAGGTGTTAACATTTTCCCCTATTCATATAACTTTCATCTCCTCTGTATCTTTCTTGTCTTCACCCAGATATTTATATACCCCCTCAGAACGGGAACCTCCTGAAAGCAGGAACTATTTTTGGACCCATAGCCTGGGTCTGACTTTAGTAAATCTTAATAATTGCTTGATTTTTGATTGATTTCCCTTAGAACTGGGGGATGAACAGACTATCAAAGTCACTCTGCCCATTAGACTAATTACAATAAGTCTATCCACCCTTGCCCCAAACTAAACTCATCCATTTACCTGTTCCTCTTGGTTCGTTCAAATGGAGCCCAAAGCCTTTAAGACCCACACAACTACATTCTAGAGAGAGTTTGAGTCAGAAACGAATTAATATTGATGTACTATCAATCCCCTTTCAAAGACTGCTGACACCAGTTAATGAAATATTTTCATCTGTAAAAGACAGAGTTGGTTTAAATCTCTAAAGTCTCTTCCAGCTCTAAAAACTGCTAAGATCCTATGATTTCATAATCCTATTTGAAAAAGGCACATTGGCACAGAAGGTTGGTAACGTGCATATTAATATAACAGGTGCTTCAGTCCCCAAACACTTGTTAGCAAATATTCCTGACAGGATGCTGTATGAAAAGGAAACAGAATTTCCTGAAATTACAAAATAAGCTATATCTGCCAACTTGGAGCAGATGAACCACCTGTGCAAAAATGGAGGGTCACCTCTATGTGGACCTATCGGAGCATCTTTTTTCCTTAGTTCAAAAGGATTCCTAAATTCCACCTCCTGCACTTTCTCAATCTGCTCAAAGTGCATTTCTATGTGGTCTCTCCCCTATGGAGAACTCCTACATAGAAGATTTAAGCTGTCAGCAAATATTCTCATGCACTGCTGCACAGATGCACTTTATGGAGAAATAGTAGGGGGGCAGAAAAAAAGGAACCCAGGGATGTGAGTAGCATTTAGTTACTTGTGGGGAACCTTCCATGGGCAAACATTCCTCAAAGTAACCTGACTCTATTAAGGCTTTTAAAGTATGTAACTTGATCAACAGGACTAATGATACTAAAAATAGTTCCAGAGTATTCTGAGAACTAAAAATGAACTTTTCCATTAACCCATTTAAAAACACCATTTAAGAAACCACAAAAACATTTACTAACCAGTCACTCTTAGCTCTTTCTCGTTCTCCTAAGCTGAATTCTTATATTACCAACTACCGACCTGATTCGCTGATAATTCTACCTGCATGTCCAAAACTAGTCATTATCCTCACCCCCAAGTCAGACTTCTTTCCTAACTCTCTGTTTCTGTCAGTGGTATCACCATTTTTTATTTCCCCCAGTTTCACAGCTTCAGAGTCATTTTTGATGTCTTATCTCTTACCCTAGAACTATCTTAATCCTTTCAACTGTTAGTATTTCTCAAAATAAAAAGAAAGGAACCCCCCCCATGTTTATTTTTGTATAAATTTAGTATATGCTTAACTGTATGCATGCCCCATTCCCTCAGTAAAATGTGGGGAGAAGTTATTTTCTTTTTTGTCTTGTAATCCCAGAATCCGAAAGACTTCTCAGTTCACCTATGGGTCTTCATAAATGCATGTTTAATTGAATTGAACTCTGTTTATGTCTTGGGAGTTAGAAAGGAGAAGCGTAGGTTCAAGATCTTGACTCTGCCATGTACTAGGCTGAGTAACACAAGAAATGTATTGTACTGCTACAAATCTTAGTTTCCCCATCTGGAAATCAGGCATAAGAATATGTGTATTACCTGACTCAAACCTGGAGATGAGGAAAATCCCTTTGTAAATCTTAATGTAGTAAATGCGTTTCCCCTAAGACAGAAATACATGGATTGGTAGTAGAAATTGGACTTGGGATTTCACTGATAGACAGAACTCCAAAATAAGAAAATGTTCTCCACCAATGCAAAGCAGCAACATCTCTGCAACTTAAGAGTCCTGCTCAGTTGCCTCAAGTGTTAAGGAATTAAAGAAATTCCCTAGGATCACAGAATCATTCTATCTATATCTGAGGCAATACCCAAATTCAGTCCTTCCTAACTCTTGCCTCCAAGCTCAAGATTTCTTCTCTGTGCCTTCTAGATACTTTCCATATTTTCATCAATTGTCTGATAATCAAGATGTAGATGACTGTGAAGCATCTTGTGAAAAATCTGATCTGCTCCTTACTAAGATTTTCATCAAAAATGCTTTTGATTCTTATGTTGAATATTCTCATAAAGAAGGTATAAGATTGGAAAGGTAAGCAATAGACTGGTATTTATGGTTGTCCTTGTGATCACCTTTTAAGGGTGCTCCCCCCCCCGTAATGTCGATATCTTCCCTCCTTCCATTATGTATCAAAAAAAATATCTTTAAACATTCATTTAAAAGAAAAAAATTCTTCATATTTTCAAGTAAGAATCCTTAGCCATATGGAGTAATTCTTACTCTTAGCAATTCATTCAAATGGAGGCAGAAGGACCATTTATTTGCTGGATGAAGGTACTATATAGGAGACATAAATTCAGATGTAGATTGGATTAGATCCTTCTTGGTCTTTGTTTGTTTCTTCTTATTCTAAGATGCTGTGATTCTGTGCAATGTTTCCTGAGCTTCTCCCGTGTCCTATATAGATTGTATTTTGTTCTGCAGATGATAATAAGAGGAGATGTGGTCTTTGCCTTCGTGGAGTTTGTAAGTCTATTACATTAGCAAGAAATATCACAAGGACCCATAATGGCATAAATAATATATATAAGAGGGGATTCACAAAGGTGAAAAGGTTCATGGAAGAAAATACAGTATTTGAACTGAGCCTTGAAAAATGGGAAGAATTTTAGGTGGCATATATGAGAGTAGGGGGGCACTACAGTCAAAGTGAACATAATGAATAATTCAATCCAAAAACCATCTCCTTTAATGAATAATAAATAGAGGTGCCTAGGTGAGAAGGCATAAGAAAATGCCAAGTTGATAAGATTAGCTGAGTTAGAATTCATGCAGAGAATAGTAGGGATTCAACATGGATGCCTGGCTTATAAATTGCTAAAATTAATGACCAGCTTTGGATTTTGCTCAACATACTGAATTCTCTTTGCTATATTGCCAGACCCTTGAAGTACTCATGGAAGTCAAAGATCTTCCTACAAATCCAACAAAAGAACAGGATCCAAACTGGCATAAAGGTGAAATTTTGTTTTGGATGACCTTCAGACTTTTTCATCATATCTCAAAGATGAAAGGGACCTTATCAATCATGGAGTCAAGAAAGAATTCCCACTCGCAAACATATCCAATGTATGGTCAACCAGATTCTTCTCAAAGACCTCTTTAGTATAGAGAAACTCATTGTCTCCCAAGGCATCTCAGTCTGGTTTTAGAAAACCCTAAGGGGTGAGAAGGTTGTTCCTTCACAGAATAAACCTAAACCTAAATCCTTGAACCCAATGGGTACTGAGAAAGCCTATTCCAGTAGATATTCTGAAAAAGTCCTTTCTGTCCCCATTATAGCTGCACTTAAAAAATAGACATCAGCCAGATAGCAGCATCTCTGTCAGAAACAAGCCAATGGAAGTCCATGCCTACCCAAACCCAACTCATAAGTTCCATATATTGTTCTCAGCCAGGCCCTTCTGATAATGGCAAACATAGAAATTCCTGAAAAATTTCCATTTCTTTACTTCTCTGGCCTCAAGTTCCTTTATAAGAGCCATGATAAGTCTTCATCCAGTATCCATTTCAGAACTGTAGTGAATTGAAATCCTTCAAGAGTACTTGGAGCCCAAAGTCTGGCACATGGAAGACACTTAACAAATGCATCTGGGGCAGCCAATTCCACTTTTAAAAGGCTGCGCTGTTTAAGAAGACCATCTTGACAACAAGCCTATGTCAGTGTCAGATGCTGGTTATTCTATCTACTTTAAAGTGATGACCTTTGTTGGTTATAAAAACTTTTAGATTGAGTCAAATAATCAAAAGCTACTGAGAGAGATGCAGGGTGATAAGTCTTAAAGAATCAGTGTAAAAAAGAAGGGAGGCATCTCAGAACATAGGGAGAGAGTCTCAGAGTCCAGACTGGACCGGCATTACCTCTCAACACACCTTGGAGGAACATAAAGATGGATGGAAGCGTGACATAGAGGGGAGATACAGAAGACCCTCATTGGATCTACACACATCTTAGAGGAGATGACACAGTTTGAGAGAAGCCCCAGGAAAAAAAATTGACTCTTTCCCCAACTTCCCTTCCTAGTGCCTACCTAATCATATTTTGTTTTTGTTGTTGTTGCTGTTCAGTCCTTTCAGTCATATCTAATGCTTTTTGACCCCATTTGGGGTTTTCTTCACCAAAAATGGTTTGTCATTTCTTTTTCAGATCATTTTAGAAATGAGGAAACTGAGGCCAGTAGGGTTAAATGACCTACTCAGGGTCTCACAGCTAATAAGTGTCTAAACCTGACTTCTGCCTCAGAGGTCTGTGCACAATGGTACCCCTAGTTATGAAGTAGTTCCCCTCAATCTCTCTATGCTCAAGAACTACCCAAGATTTGCCAAATAAGTATGTTTCCCTACCTGGAGTTCCCACACGGAAGAAATCATAAGACCTTCACAAATGAGCATCTACATTCCTGTACTTTTGCTAATTTGTCTTCAACCTTCAATTCACTGTGAAAATTTAGAAGCTGCAGTGCTAATCCATTAACTCTTTAGTTTAATTTAGTTTACTAGGCCTGGAATCAGGAGGACTTGAGTTCAAATTGGACCTCTGATACTATCTATATGACCCTGGACAGGTCAGTTAACCCTGTTGGCCTCATTTTCCTCATCTGTAAAAAAAATGAGCAGGAAAAGGAAATGGGAAACCACTCCATAAATTCTGTTGAGATAACCCCAATGGGGTCATGAAGAGTCAGACACAACTGAACAATAACAGCAACAACCATTTAATGTAGATGAATAAGCTAGGGTTTTTTTGGCAGGATTGAACAAATGAGAAAAAGATGACTTCAAGGAAACCATGAACTCCTTTATGAATTCTTATGAAATTCTGGTAAGTGATTGCATGTTAGAGGTAAGGGGGAGTGTTGGTTAAGGCTAAAGGTTTCTATAATAATTAAACTATATTATACTCAAATTACAAATTGATTCAAAGAGATCTGTAGGTTCATTGCCTTTCAGTTCTGATTATTTGATTCAATCCAACAGTTTTCATAACAAATCTGGCTCCCCCCAAAAGACATGAGATTTTCCCCCATTCACTCAACTCCTTGACAAAGATGGGGTAAGGGAAGTTTCACAGAAGCAGAATACTGAATATATTATCAGATGTATTCAAAATCAGTTTTGTTGCTTTTTTTCTTCTTCCTCTATTTCTTTTTTCTTTCTTTTTTTTATAAGGCAACCTATTCTATTTTATTTATCTAGCTATCTATTTATTGATATATTTTAGGTTTTTGCAAGGCAAACAGGGTTAAGTGGCTTGCCCAAGGCCACACAGCTAGGTAATTATTAAGTGTCTGAGACCGGATTTGAACCCAGGTACTCCTGACTCCAAGGCTGGTGCTTTATCCACTATGCCATATTTATTTTTTTTAATTAAAGATTTTATTTATTTTGAGTTTTACAATTTTTCCCCAATCTTACTTTCCTCCCCCCCACTCCCCACAGAAGACAATTTGTCAGTCTTTACATTGTTTCCATGGTATACATTGATCCAAATTGAGTGTGATGACAGATATTTCTTTTTTCTTAAAAATTTTTTCATTCTTAACCCCATTGCCTTGCAAAAAAAATTTTTTTTCATTATAAATGACAGTTCTCTGAGAAGATTAATCCAAGGAAAAATTTAGGCAATACAAAAATAAAAATATCAGTAAGACTTTTAAAAAATATATATTTAAGACTAATAGCTGTCAGACCCCACTGCATCACTGTGTAACAGCCACATTATATTATTTGACACAAGACCTGGAATTACATCAGAAAAATGCAAGTCAGTGTCATAATATTGATAAGAAATCCTTCAAAAATGAGCTAACTTCAGCAGTAGAGATACCTGGCAGGCCACCAATGGCCAACTGGGCCAAGCCACAGATGACCATCAGCTTTTAGGAAAAAGACAATCCTACTCTCATTCACTTGGAGAGACTACTTAAAAATAGCCAACACTTCCTGCCCTCAAATCCATAGCTGTTCTAACCCTGGGCTTCTCTTCCCTGATGTTTTTCTGAGTAGAATCAGCTTGCTGCTAACTTACAAATAGTCACTAGGGGGAGGAATTGTCCTATAAAATTTATTTGAAAAATTAATTCTTCAAGGATTCCCCCCCCCATTCTCATTTTCCTTTTAGAAAAAAAAATGGGGAGAGTGGCTTTTAATGTCTGAAGCCAGATGTCAGTTAAAGAACTGAAATTCATGAGTCTCAAGACAATGCTCTCAGTCAGAAAAGAAAACACTTGAGAAAATATCAAGACCAAGCCATATCTGAAGCTATACTTTAGGTAAGGAGATTGGACGCTACATTAAATGGCTGCTGTGGTTGCTGTTGTTGAGTTGTGTCTGACTCTTCATGACCCCATTGGGGTTATCTCAACAGAATTTATGGAGCGGTTTCCCATTTCCTTTTCCTGCTCATTTTACAGAATCTAGTTCACAGGAAGTCGTTCAGAAACATAGCATATTGTTTTAACTCTTTTCTAAAAATTTAAAGTACATTCGAAATTTTATTTTCAACCCATGAACAGGAATTAACGATTCAGGTGGTAAAGTACTAATATGTTCAAGGTCTCTCTATGTATGGTAGATCCACTCTCTGGGTCCCCACCCTCAGGCTTCATCCCTTTCTATTATGCACAAAGACACCTGCCTCTGTCATTGACTACCTGTGTGACCTTGGGTTGTCACTGACTTTCCAATTTCCTCCTATGTCTACTGAGGGTTTAGGTCTCTAAGTTCCCTTGCAGGTCTGAATTTATGAAGTAACGTAACAGAATGTAGCAAGCACAGGCATCTAGCCATCTGTCCAGTTGCCATGTGTGTCCTTGCCATACCACATCCCATTCCTGCTCTCCAGCTCCATCATTTCTTGCTCAAAGAAAATACTGAAATCAATACCACTACTACTGGAAAGGACACAACACTTTACTATCCAGTAACTTCACTCATAATCCCTGGACAGACCTTCCTCAATGAAGTAAGTGATCTGATATTAAAACCTCAAGACCCCCTTTCAGAACAATATTCAAAATAAAACACATAGGATTACAAAGGAAATAAGTATATTGAAATCCAACCATTAAACTCTTTTTTATTAGTTTTAGAAAATATATGAGCCTCAGGTTAAGATTGCTGGTTGTGGAGTTTCTCAGTGTAGAATGGACAGTGGTCAAAACCCAGTTAAATCAGATACGATAGGGGTGGCCAGGTGACACAGTGGATAAAGCACCAGCCCTGGAGTCAGGAGGACCTGGGTTCAAATCTGGCCTCAGACACTTAATAATGACCTAGCTGTGTGGCCTTGGGCAAGCCACTTAACCCCATTTGCCTAGAAAAATCCTAAAAAGAAATCAGATACGATGGAGAGGGAATTCTGACTTCGGTCCACAGCTTAGTCAAGATGCCCAGGCTCCTAGGCAGGTTATGTCCATATGTTCTGTTAGCATTGCCACCTCTGTGCCCCAGGTGTTGCTGATAGTGGGGAAGTGGTTTGGATTTCTGAGCCACATAGGACTTCATCTATCAGTCATGGAGAGATAGCTTTAAACTGTGATCTTCCTGATGCTTCTAGTGAAGTAAAAATACTATCTTGGAACAAGTATCTCGTCCATCAGAATTGAAAAAACAACTCAGGACAAAATGTATCTGAGGAAATTGCTTCTTATGGGAGCAGAGATGATGGCCTGGGAGCATCCATTCATCTCGGATGGGTAAACAGCTTGTCTGAGGATCAATTAGCATCTATTGCTAATAGCACTTTGCATCCTTGCTATGCCCCATGGATCATAGTCTTCTGTTAATCTCCTCAATAATCCTGGGAGCAAGGTCAGGATCAGCATTTTAGAAGCATAAAATGGTACATCTAAGGAGGGCATTCAAACATTGACTTGACACTGTCTGACACTGTCAGAACTGGGAGGGACCTTAGAACAAGGAAAGCCAGAAATGAGAAGGCAGACCTTAGAGTACAGAAGGTCAAAGATAACAGAGACCTGAGAGCATAGCATGTCAAGAAAGGATATCAGAACAGGGAGAAACCTTAGAAATGATCTACTCTTAATAGCTTTATAAATAGGAGGGAAATGAGCTACAGAGAAGTGAAATGATTGGTCCCCCAAAGTAGTCAGGAAGCAGAAAAGATGAATTTTGAAGAAAATACATCAACTAGCAACTATTAAACACCTACCATATGCTAGGTACTTGAAAATAGAATTATTTTAAAAATGTTTCTTTAACTTGACCTTTGCACCATGCAGCCTATGACCCACACTTATCTTACAAAAGGCAGAAGGGGAGAAAGATAAGTCCAGTAGAGAAGTGAGAAGGTAGGAAGAAAGCTCCAATAGAATAGAAACTCCTTGGCAATGCTTCCATTAAAGCCCATTAAATCAAAATTATTTGCTCTAAAAGTCCAAGACAGAGCTGGTCTTGTTCAGCTTTCTTCCACTCTTGGTCTCATTCTACCTCCTTCCTTCTCCTTTTCTACCTCCTTCCTGCCCAAGAACAAGAATTACAGCAGCCTAGCAACATTTCAAAGACTAAATACATAATTAATCCCAAGATAGAGATCATATATTTATTGCAAGAGATAAAGACAAATTGGGCCCTTCTAACTGATTTTAAAAAACCCACATCTTGGGGCCAGCTCCCAATATGGAAGCCAGAGAAGTATCTGGAAATAAAATGTCACTGTTTCACATGGAGCCAAACCTAAACAATGAGATATCCTCAATTGTTGGGAAACGTGTATGGAAATACTGTAAATTATCTTCACCTGGTGTCTGTGAACATCAGAACCTTGTTCTACTAAGTGCCACAGGAGTGGGAGTGGATTAGAGACTGGAAAGGTATGTAGGCCCTGGTGTTTTGGTGACTAAATGGAGCACTTGGAGATCTTGAGGGAGAAACTTGTCTTCTTTGCCTTCTTTGTCTCCCTTGTCTCCCGCCCCTCCAACGCTCACCTGGGAAAGATAAGGGAGTCCAGAAGTGGGACTCTACACTCATTATCTACTGAGATCTTCTCTTCCACTTGGTCCTAGGATGTTATTACAGTTGTGCTTGGGTGTCACCTCAAAGAAACAGGAAATACTTGTTTATAAACACAAACCTTTTTGTGTTACCATATCTGAGAGGAAAGGAGATCTCAGGCAAGGGAAACGCCAGGGGGCAGAAGATTGGGCAGAGTCTCATCAGCAGGTGCTTCTTTTCCAAATTCTATCCAGACCCAGTACACATGGGGGAAATAGCATTATTTTCACTTTCACAGGGAAAAGGGGGAATATCCTGTCTCCTCTATGCTAGAATTTTTCTCAAGAAGAAAATTGGTTCTCATCAGGTTTAGTGAATTTTTACCAATGCCTCTGAAGCCTGAGAGGGAGTGGGGTTTAAAGAGCTTTGAGTTTATGGGGTGAGGAGAGAGGAATGGTAGAAATAAAATATCAAAACTGTATATGTGGGGAAATGGTATAATTTTCAATGGTATAATTCTCCCTGGTGATCATAGGAATGCCTTTGGGTTGAGATGACCAGAATTCCCGTCCTCTCTGTGTAACCTTGGGCATGTAAGTCTCTTCACCCATCCAAGTCTTAATTTTGTTCCTGTAAACTGCGGCAATTGAACTAGATGGATTCGGAGATCCCTTAGAGTTTCTATGATCCCTTACTCCTAACATCTCCCTTTCTGGTCTCCTTCAGTGGACACTGTGATCCCCACCAGACTAGAAGAAACATTTCTATTTGTCACACATGATGTAACTTATTAAGCTTTTAGAGCTAGAAGGAATGTCAAATGTCATCTAGTCTAATCCTCTCATTTTACAGAGGAAGCCGAACTCCAGTTAGGTAGCATGATTTGCTCAAAGTCACATAAGCAGAGAACAACAAAGCCAAATTTTGAACTCAGGTCCTCCCACCTGAAAGGCATCTCCCTTTCTCACTGGATCAAACTGCTCCATTAACATCTAGCTCCTGGAAAATTCATCAGCAGGGTTGCTTATGGTTATTCTGGGTCATGACTTCTTACAAGGCAACAGGGAATCTATGGTGAGGTTTACCACCCCCTAGGCTTCTCTTGTGTTTTCCAGATTTTAATAGACCATTCCCCAAACTGGGAAGCACTTGCAAGTGTTCCTGTGATTTTTCTCTGAGGTATTCTAGGTATAAGATCAAACCACTGCTGCTTGCTACCTACTTCATTCCCACGAACAAGATGAGAAATGGAAGCTATTTTGTAATCTCTTGACCTAGGGAAGGGAAAACTGGAAGTCTTGCCAACTTCACAGAGCAAATTAAAGATGTGAAGATCTTTCTGTCTCCAAACTGGAGTTTTCTCCATCATAACAGGAACAGAACCAGATGCTCTAAAATCTCTTAGGCTCTTAGAGAAGAGGCAACTATGAGTATACATTGCATCTGATTTCAGTTGGTGGGGAAGACAGAGAGGCAGTCTGCCCCTGTTGTAAAGAACCCGCTTTAGAATTCCTCCCTAAGCACAGGTTTCTCAACCAAGAGCCTTCTGTGTAGTCCCATTTTCTACTCTGGGGAAGTCTGGAGATGCACAGGCAGAAAAGACAAATGACATCATTTTAGAGATGACACGAAGGAGAGAGAGGGAGAGAAGCCCCAGACCTCCAGGACAACCTCTACTCTCCAAAGTGATGAAATCAGATGCTCAATATTTTTGGAGCCTGGCAGGCTCAGCCTTAGAGAGCTCTGACGGGAAACCAAAAGAATTATATTTAATTACCACACTCAGGAAAAAAAGAAGCATAAAATGTTTTCTGAATATTTCCAAAATTTATTTCTTCAATAGAATTGGTGGGAAATTAGTACTCGCAGATCCTGTCTTGGATACTCCTCTAAATAAAAGGGGTGCCTCATGCTTAGAAAAAGAATGGGGTCAGGGAGTCTCCAAGGCTCCAAAGTGGAAGGGCCCCCACCTTGGAGCCACCCAAAGCATGCCTTTTGCAAACCTTAAAATGTGACTGAAATGCTTCATTGTTGTGGAGGCTATTTGTTCTTGATCAACTCCAATTGTAGGGAACTTTTCCTAACATTGATCCCAAATTTGACCCTTTACAGTCCCTGTGCCTGCTCCCCCCTTTCTGCCCTCTAGCATTAAATGGAACAATTCTAATCCTTTTTTTCTCACATGATTACTCTGTAAATATCTGAACAATGCTGTCATGCCCTTCCTCAAGGTTTTTCCCCCTAGACCAAACATTCCCATTTCCTTTGACTAATCCTCATGTGGTTCACCTTTCTCCAGTCCAGTACCCATCCAACTGAAAAATTCATATTGTACAAGCAGAGAAGTGATATCACCATAGCCACTACCCTGGGCTCTGGAGCCACTAGGAGTTAGGACTAAAATCTACTTCTTCCCTCCCCGATCAGCCTTCTTATCTATCCTCAATGAGCTGGAAATGTGGTTATATGGTCAGTTACTAAAGAACCAAGACTCAAACCCAGATCCCCAACCTGAACCCCTAGGACCAGTCTCCCGACCCTCCTCAGGCAGGTCGAGAAGTGGGTACTTGATCTCTGTCTGTAATAGTGCCTTACTGGGGTCGGGGTGGAGCGGCGGTAGGGCTCATCATCTGGCATGCCACACCATCTTGTTTTCCCTCTATCCCTTCCCTTCTATTCATCCGCTCTGGTATCTAATCCAAGAGTTAGGGCTGAAGTGTTACTTTTCACAGTGGGCTTAGATGGTCATTCCAGGCCATTCAGAGCAGATGGCCCTTGGCTCTTCACTCTGACAACTGAGGGACACGACTGGTGTACAAAGAAGTGCCCTTCAGTTCTGCCTTGGAGAGAACAGTCAGTTGAGGTAATGGCTGATTTTTATCACCACTAAAGGATTTGACAAGTGGCATATCCCAAGGGTCTTTTCAATCTCTTAAGACATCTCTCTGCCTTTTGGCAAGGTCTTTTCAAAAGGCAGACTTGATTCTCAACAATGCGCGGGTTCCAGCCTATTGTACATTTTGCTCTGTGAACCCTGAAAACTTAGCTGAACCAAAAAACTGGCCAATCTACTCTTCCCAATAGTTGGAGAGCCTCTTCTCTTTGAACCAAGGCACAGGCCCAAGAATGGAGGTTTATAATCCTCCACATTCCTGCTTCAAGAGCAGATTAAAGAGCAGAGAGATGATTTGAGTATCATCTTCTCTAGAATCAAAGAGGAGTTGAATATTGGAACAAACCAGGGCAGTAAGACTCAAAGAAAACCTAAACAGGGAGCAGAAAACAGAACATTTTTTTTCTGTTGCTTTTGAATGAATGTTTCCTGGGTACAAACTGCATGGAAATTGTCTTCCGGTTTTGTGTTTAATGTTGGCCGTGACCCTTCAGATCCCAGAATAACCGTAATAGCTATAGATGCCTCCAGGATTGCTGTGATTTTCTCACCTCTGGCATCCCTTCCCAGCAGACTCCTGAGGCAGAACTGCTCCCCATTTGGAGTAATGAGGATCCAATCAGAGGGAAAATGGTCACAATTTTAGCTTTGGAACCTCAGCTCCCCAGGTTACTAGTTGAGTGACCCCAAGTCACTTCACATGTCTTGTGCCTCACTTTCCTTATCTACTAGAATGATAATATCACCATAATCCAGCTTAAAGATTGTTGGTAGAAAGTACCATGAAAAACCAAGAGTCAGAGAAATAAAGATTATCCAACAAGCAATAAGCATTTATTAAGCACCAACTTTATTTAGGACATCATGCTAATCAACCAATTAACATGCTTTTAACACTTAACACTTCATAGTACTGGCCATGAGCAGACACTGAAGAGACAAATATGCCAAATAAATGAGTTTCTGCTCTCTGGGAGCTTCCATTATGGGTCATGTAAACATTCTGTAGAATGGTAACCTAAATGGTCCAGGGCATGAGTTACTATGGACAAGATTCTCCCATGAGTCTCTGTAGTCTGATAATAGAGATCAACCAGGGTAGCAACAATCACTTCCAGGAAAACAAAGATGATCAGAACCCAAAAATCCACTAAAGATCAACTCAGAAATCTCATTCACTATTCTACACAAGGACCTTTCATAAAAGAACCCTGGCAAATAATCGGCCCATGGTCCTGCTAGAGATTAAGATTTCCTAGGTATTTTAATCTTGGGGAATTTAAGAGGAGCCTTCAAAGCCTACTTTCCTAACTCCCTGGGAGTCCTCAGAAAGAACACTTGTTTCAAAAATGGAAAATGGGGTTCACAGGGAAGGAGAGTCAGTTGATTGAATCTTTTGGAGCTTTGCAAAAAGAAACAGTGAAATCCCAAACTGCTCCAATTGAGTGTGTTTATATTTATTTTTAATGAGGCATTTCAATGATCACTCTTCTGGCCTAAATAGGATCTCTTTTTTAGTTCAAATCTGGCTTCAGTGAAGCTGGAAAGTGATACCAGAGTCCTTGGCCTTTGACGTCACAGCTTTCAAAAGGGCTTCTTCCTCGTTCTTTGCTTGGGAATCTCTCCTGCAAAGATTTAGTTCTGACTGCATCCAAGAAACTGCATTGTTTACAGGGAGACCTCATTGCCGCTTTCCTATAAAATAAACCACATGAGCTCTTATCCCAATGCATTGCCAGCAAAGGGCAACCATGTGAGGTCATGCTGTGGTTCACACTTGAGGCAGCAGATTTCAATTTCATCCAAAGATCATTTATTAAACTACCTCTTGATATAGTAGAAAGTAATTTCCCCTCTCTGGGCCTTGATTTTTTCAACCATAAAGTGGCAGACTCACTGCTAAGAGATTCATTAAGAAATAGTTTCCACCCTCATTTGATCTTCACAACAACCCTGGGAGGCAGATACTGTCATTATCTTCCTTTTCCAGATGAGAAAACTGAGACAATCAGAGGTGAAGTGACTCTCCCAGGATCACACAGTTAAGCATCTGAGACCAGATTTGGATTTTGGCCTTCCTATATCTATCCATTGAGCTACCTAGCTGCTCCAGAACCCTCTCTGGGAAGACTGCCAACTTCACCTTCACAAGTAGAAGAACAAGTTGTCATTTCCTTGAATTTCCAGGGCAACACAAGTAGGACTTGTCAGATCAAACCATGGCAAGCTTTGTGTATCACCAAAAAATAGCACAGGGCCTGTTTTCTTTCTAGCAGGAAACCTCGGGTTTCTCCTTCAACCTGAACTATTCTATTCCCTAAGCCAAGCCCCACTGATTGACTGTATAGTAACAGCAATGCTATAATAATGATCAATTGTCAGAGAGTGACTTTTCTGATTGATACAATGATCAAAGACAATTCCAAAGGACTCATGATGAAAAGATGCTATCTCCAGAGAGAAAGGGAACTGATCGTCCTGAGTGCAAACTCAAGTAAAATTTTCTCGTTTCATTTTCCCTGCTTTTTTTCAATATGGCTAATATGGAAATATGTTTTGCATGATTTCACATGTATAATTGATATATGTTTTCCTTCTCAGTCTGTGGAGAAAGGGTAGGGGGAGGAAAATAATTTGGAACTCAAAATTTAAAAATAAAAGAATGCTTATAATTACTAAATTAAGAAAAAATTTTTAAAAAAAGAATTCTACCTTTTCCATAGTTCTCTGAATAGAATAATAGAAATGACCACTGGGGTCTCTTCCATTTCTAAAGCTAGGATTCTCTGATTTTCCTGGGTTTCCATTTTCCCCATCAGTATAATGGGGCAGTTGGACTGGGTGCTATAAAAAGGTTGGTTGTTATTAGCAATTAAATCTTTATAAAAATATCTACTTGGAACAAACACGGGAGATTACTTGGTAACACCTCAAGGAACATATTAATAGGTGACCTGGAAACATGGTTGATTGTGAATTAGATCAAGGGACAACCTGGTGGTCTCTGATCCAAAATGGGTGTGTGCCATCCCGGGGAGGGAAGCTAGGTGGCGCCCTTGTGCAGAAAGAGCCTAGAGACAAGGACTCCTGTGTTCAAATCTAGCCCCCAACACTGGCTAGCTGTGTGACCCTGGGCTAGTCACTCTGCCCAGTTTGCCTCATCTGTAAAATGAGTTGGAGAAGGTAATGGCAAAAAATACTTCACTACCTGTGCCAAGAAAACCCCAAATAGGGTCACAAAGAGTCAGATATGATTGAAAAAATGACTGAACAATAACTAAAATAATTACAATAGAATATCAATCAGGATCAGGATCAGGCTCTGGAACGGACTGATCGTTTTTCAGTTCTGTGATTCTCTGTGGAGGTAGAACATCAGAACACGTCAACCGAAGGAGAATGACTCAGAAATGACTCATAGTTTGGGTCTTTGATGACCTGGCTATGTTTGTCCTTCATTTTTGAAGAAGACCACAACATCTGGGGGGGGTGATGCCGTGACTAACACATGAATAGGATTTGAGTAGGGGGGGTGCTGTGCCAAGTCACCAGCCTTACTTCCTCTTCCACAGCCATCTGGGTTCGGTGGCCAGATATGAATCAGGATGACTGAAGATGACCACGGATGTGAGACAATCATGGTTAAGTGATTTGTCCAAGGTCATACAGCTAATATGAGTTAAATGTCTGAGTTTGGATTCAAACTCTCCTCCTCCTGACACCAAAGTCATTGCTCTATCCACTGTGCCACCTAGCTGTCCCCAGTGATGTGGTACTATTAACAGAAACATGGCAGTCAGGAAAAGGGGTGCATGTTGGGGGGCATATGAGGAGTCCAGTTTTTGTCTTAATATCTTAGATCCAGTACTGGAAGAAACTTTCAAAGACATCATCTAAACTTGTCATTGGCCAATGAGGGAAACTAAGATTCACAGAGATTAAGTGGCTCATCCAATAGGGGATCATGGACAGTATCAGAAAAAAAAATTGTTCAACTTCATGATCAGTATGATGTAGAAAGCAGTGATACCTATGCATTGTTAGAAAAATGGGGTTCAAATGTGGCTCAGATGCTCACTAGTTCTGTGACCTTAGGCAGATTTTGGGGGTTTGGGTTTTTTTTTAAGTTTTGCTACTTTATTTATAAGTTGCTTTTTTTTGTTTTATTTTTGGTTTTAGGTTTTTGCAAGGCAATGGGGTTAAGGGACTTGCCCAAGGCCACACAGCTAGGTAATTATTAAGTGTCTGAGGCTGGATTTGAACTCAGGTCCTCTTGCTCTATACAGTGTGCCACCTAGCCACCCCTAGAAGCTGCTTATTTAAATATTTACAATGGTTAAAAGAAATCAGTCATATGGATATCTGTATAGAGCAAAGACAATTTTCAGAAATTATTAAAGAGCACTGTTAATCATGTCCTCCAATATTGTAGATTCTTAACAAAATATCTTTTCTCTGTGGCATGTTAAATGGACAAGTCCCTGATGAATTTGGAGATACAGATGTGTAGTCCATTAGAAATTGCTTCATCGTCAGTACATCCATCCACATCACATTTCCCATTCACTGTGATGAGGAGGACATCTCTCTCCTTACAAATATGAACCTGTAACAGCTATTGGTTCCCACAAAATGATGCTTCAAAGGACTTTGGATTGAGATGCTGTAACCGAGGATGATAGCTAGCTGGACTCCTAAAAATAGCTGTGCTGCTCCTGTGTTTCCTATAAGATGATTGGAAATCATCAGAAAAATGAGTTTTATTAGTATATTCACAATGGAACCATCAAAAGAAGGTTAGAAAATGCACTAGTTGGTAATATTCAATTTTTCCTCATATTCAGAAAAATGATCCTAAAAATATTCATCATAGTCATGAAAGATTCCATTTTTAAATGCTTATTAGTGGGGAAAAATCATTAACATCTGCATTTAAATCAGCACTAAGGAAGAGAGATTTAAATCTATCAAATTTGGGGAAAAGGCATCTTTTAATATAACTAACCTCTTATCTTTCTAAGCCTGCCTTAGTTTCCTCATCTGCCAAAGGAGGGTGTTAGACTAAGAGAGGTCAAATGTTCTTTCTAGTTCTATCATTCTCTGAATCATCAAGAGTCCCAATAAACCTGGACCCTGACCAAATATCTACTTAAGTAATTATGTTCTATTGTTCCATCATTCTTCTAATGCAAAGAAATTCCACTTTCCCTTCTAGACTGATAGTAAAAAGAGAAGTTGCTATAACCCTTCTCTTCCTCTCATGCCTTCACTCCTGCCAGAAAAGTAGAGGCTTAACTAAGAAATAGATATCACTTAATACTATTTCTGAACATTTTTCTGGCAATACCCTAGGAGATAAAAAGCCATTGATCCTCCAGGCTAAAACTACATGAAATTCTCATTAATGTAATGGAAGTGTTGCCGAGGCAAGAATTAGAAGACCAGGCTCATGTTTTTCTGAGTCTATCAATAATGCATATGGGGGAAATAAAGATGCCTCATCTGTTAAAAAAAAATCAAAGGTCCCTTTCAACAATCAGGGTCTTCACCATCCTGAAAACTGGCTAGCATCATCACTGCCAACACAACAGGTACATTTATTTTATTTACACTACGAATAAATGTGTGTTATTTAGGCAAAGAGAGAAGGGCCATGAAATAGACAGCTGGCATTGGCAGAGAAATTTTCTAATTCTCTATCATTGGAATCATAAGACCAGTCCCTATCACTTCACCCCCCAAAAAAAAACCACAAAAGCTAAAAGTGAACTACAAAATAAAGCTAAATTAAAAGTGAATAGATTCTGAGCTGACAGCCATTTGCTCATGCCTCTAGAGAAACATTCAGAAGGTACGAGATGTAGCCTGCTCCTCATCCTCAAGTGACTTTCTAATCACTGATATAAAGCTCAGTTTCCAAGGTATTAAAAAACAACAACAAAAAGACAGCTTGAAAGTCCGAAGCTTTTATCACTGTTCTCAGGTCACCAACACTTCTCTGAAGAACCCATCCTTGCTGGGATTAATAGGATTGGTCCTGGTCTCTCCACCTGTTCCCCACAAAAGAACAGTGTAGGACAGCTGAAAAACAGAGTGGGGAATGAGAGAGCCTTCTACTCTGCTACTTACTCCATTTACTTAATCAGTAAACATTCTCTCTCTCTCTCTCTCTCTCTCTCTCTCTCTATATATATATATATATATATATATATATATATATGCATATATATGTGTATATATATATGTGTGTATATATATATATATATATATATATATATATATATATATATATAAAGTGCCTTCTATGTGATCGACATTGTGCTAAGGGCTGGGCACATGCCACTTTGGTCAAGTGATGACCTAGACTTCGGGTCTCAGTTTCCTCATCTGTAAAATGAGTGCTCTGGATTAGATATTTCTATCCAAGGTCTCTTTGTGCTCTGAATCCATGATCTTATGACCTTCACTCTCATGGATGTTGCCAAAGAACCTCTCATATTATCTTTTCAAACCCATATTATATATATATATATATATATATATATATATATATATATATATATAAAAGGAACCACTTTTATTTTTAAACAAGTTCCCTGAATAATTGTAGCAGCAGCCTTTGCTCAAAACCCTCCAGTGAAGGATCCATGGCCCTTTTAGAGTCCTCTGATGTTTAGGAACTTATTATTTTTTTCTGACATCAGGCCGCAATCTGTCTACACCTTCTATCCTAGACCCCTGGCTCTGCCCTCTGGGCCAAATAGCGGTTATGTCCCTATCGAATCTTCACTCTCCCCAGGTGATTTTATTCCGTACTATGAATTGCCTTAAAAATCCTTAAAATAGAGTCTTCTGGTTTTTCAGGCGGGTAGATGGGGGCAATAATAAGAGAGTCAGGCCTGGAATCAGGGAGATCTGAGTCCAAAAGTCATATCAGACACTGACTAGTTGTGTGACTCTGGGCAAAATTCTTTCCCCTATTTGCCTCCGTTTTTTCATTTATAAAAACGAGGTGAAGAAGGAAATTACAGCCACTCCAGTATCTTTGCCAAGAAAACTCCAAGTGGGGTTATTCAAATGAGCAAATGGTACAGTCTTCTGAAACCAGGGAACTGAGTTCAAATCCTGATTCTGATGTTTTCTATCTGTGTTCCCCTGGGTAAGTCATTTTTCTTTCTTTGGCCTCTGCTTTCTCATTTGTAAAATGGAGAGGGGGAGAATTTAAAATAAATGACTGTTAAATTCCCTTCCAGTCCTAAGCCTAGATAGCTTATCTGAGATTCCTATCTCAGTTCTCAGGGATTTCAAACTTCTTAACAGTCTCCTCTCTTTGTACAACACCCACAGGACTGGTATAAAACCAAGAGAAAGATGCTGGCTTTGGTAAGAACCCCTTTGGAAATCCATTAGGGATCACTGACTTCATCATCATTGTTTGATCATCATCATCAGTGTCTCCTCGAGCCTCATGCCCCTTGCCCATTGGAGCCAAGGCTGTGCCAAGAGATCCCTACTCCTCACAGGATCTGCCAGTCTTTTGCATTGACTGCCCATTAAAGGAGAAGACACAGAACAGCAGAAACAGTAAAACTGCTAATTTTTAAATAATTGCTTCTCATCAGAAGTCTATCCTTTGGGAAATAGTTCTCATCTATCTTCAAGGGCCAGACAATGATTCAGCAAACAAACCAAAAAAGGCCCAGAAATGCATCATTTAAGAAAGGAGTCACTGGGCTATTGGGGAGAGTTGAACATCATTTTATAAAGTAACATGTAAGAAGCATGAAAATAAAATCTTTTTAAAAAGAAATTTAAAAGCACAAAAGGAGCAGAGGTTTAGAGCTGCAGAGAGCTGTCGAGTTCACACTATTGGAGTCATTAGCTCTGCTATATGACCTGACCAAATTATTAAGCCACATTGGGCCTCAATTTCCCCATCTGCAAAATGAGAGCATTGGACTGGATGATCTTGAAGTTTCTCCCAGTTTTAGCTCTATGCTTCTGGGGTAGATGGTCAAGAAAACAAATCAGTGAACCTCCGATAATATCATCTATTCTGGCCTCCCTCATTCTAAAGACTGGCAGGTACAGCGAGGCTAAAAAAAACCTTGGCCAAAATTAAAGTGGCTCATCCATGAATTGAATCTGGCTCCAAAGTCAGGCCTTTCCATGATATTGTGCTAACAGTCACAGGCCAAGATATACGGAATTTGTGAAAAAAGAGTTTGTTGAATTGAACATTTTTCTAATACTATGTTTAGCAAGCATTTTAGAAAGAAAGGGGAAAAAAGCAAAGAAAGGCTTAGCCAAGTCCTTTTCACACAGAGAGTAATGTGATGTTTGTCCAGCAGGGGGGGCAGGCACAACATTCTCATACCTGTCTTTGAGATGAGATGAAAACATGGCATTGGGAATAGTCACTGTCACCTAGGTGACCTTGGCCATATCCTTGAAAGACTCTTCTTTAATTTACTGAATTTTGTTCTTTCTATTCCTCCAGCCAGGTTATTTCTAGATTTCTCCCATCATTCTTTTCCCATTGCCTATGGATTAGCTGTCTCCTTGGGCAAGGTATTTTTATCCTTTCAGAGTCTTAGTTTCCTGCTCTATAAAAATGCAGTACTTGGGGCAGGATGGATCATGGATTGAGAGCTAGAAGGTACCTAAGAGGTCAGCTGGTGCTACTCCTGAACTCACAGATGGGGAATATGACCCAGAAAGATCAAGCATGTTGCCCAAGATCACACAGGGGCTAAGTGGCAGAGGGATTTGAACCCAGGTCTTCTGATATGTTTAAGGACTGCATTCTCAAGGTACCCACCACTGGATTTGTGACTCAAGGATCAGAAGCAAACGACTCAGTCTGGCAGTTGAAGTATTTCAGAAATTGGCCCTAGCCTACCCTTCCAGGCTGATCACTCCTATTTCCCATTATAGACTTAGTGGTTCAGATCAACTATCCTACTCACTGTCTCTCTGACACAGAATTCCATCTTCCACATCCATGCCTTTGCCCAGGCTGTCCCTCGTGGTTGCTATGCAATCCTCTCCATACCTTTGCCTCCTAGAATCTCTTAGCTCCTTCCAAAACTCACCTCAGAGGCTACATTAGACCTTTCTTGATCCTCCACTGAGAGCGCTTCTCCTCACTCTAAAATCAATTTGTATTTACTTTTCATATAGTGGTTTGGAATCAGAATGACACCCTCATGAATTCAAATCCTGCCCCAGACACTTAGTAGTTCTGTGACCCTGGGCAAGTCACATCACTGTTTGCCTTAGTTTCCTCACCTGTAAAATGAATTGGAGAAGGAAATGGAAAACCACTCCAGTGTCTCTGTCAAGAAAACCCTTGGAAGGAAGGGGAAGAAGTCATGGAGAATCAAACATGACTGAAATGAATTAACATTACACATATATGTAAATTTGCATATATATTTATTTATGCATGTAGATCTCTGCATAAAGACATGTATGTAAATACATAAATATAGACATTTATATGTGTTTGTACACATGTAGGTGTATACTTTGTTTTTTCTTATATAATGTAAGTTCCTTGAGAACAGGAATCATTCAGTTTTATCTCTGTACACTGTGGCCTGAACAGAGTATACTTAACAAATCTTTAAAATGTCCAGAAGCATTTTATGAAGGAAATGCCTAATCAAAGAGGTTCGTCTGAGTTGAATCTATATTCCAAAGACACAATTGCTATAAAATACAAGGAAAGAACCTTATTAAACAGCCTTAAAATGGCACTAAGACTTTTTGGACATCCTGTACAGAATGGAACCTTAATATTGGATTTGGTCAAAGGCTGGTTTCTACCTCAGATAATCAAGTTGTGCCTGGGCATCATTTTAGTTGGTTCTTGTATGGGACCTACAAAGATTCCTTCTGTTTACATAGTAAAATGAAAAATGGCCCAAACTCTAATGATCTATTGAAAGGAAAAAGAACACTCTCCTGGGAAGACCATCAAATGGATCGAGTGGTCAAGACTCCCAACCAGGCCAGCTGACCTTCTCTTAGCCCAAGAACTGGGCCCGACTCCTCCTTGCAGGTTTAGATTAAACCAAGTTGTAAATCACACTGTGCCAACCAAGCTGACACCTTCAACTCTCTGGCAAAGTAAGGCGACTCCAGGTGAAAATAGCTTTTGTAAGAGCTTATTATCACTTTATTTCCAACTAGGAAATAGTCCTTCCAACGATCACCAAGGAAGCCACTGCACAAGGGAAAAGAGGAAAAGGGAAGAAAAAGATAACTCAAAGCCTACACATACCAGCTATGGGGAGGCCCAAAGCAGAATGGCAGAGGAAATGACTGGGGGTGGTGAATGGAGAATGTCTTGGGAAGAAGAGGGCTGCCAAAATGCTAAGGTTATTAATTCACTGGACAGAAGCAACATGGTCCAACCGATGTCCCTGAACCTCAACAAAGACATCTATAGTCTTGGGCAGAGAAAGGAAGGGGAAGGAATTGGGGAGAAGCAACATGCACTGGAAAAGTTTGCCTATGATGTAGTGCAGAAATAATTTGCTCCCCCAAGCCCCCTCCCTTTTTAAATCAGATCTTGTTTAATCAATAATGCGAATGTGAGGAGAAATACAAAGATGAATAATATGACTGTCCCTGCTTCAACAAGCTTGCTCACTGAGCCTCAGCCTGCCTCAGTTTCCTCAACCCTAAAAGGGCCATAATAATAACACCTACCTCCCAGAGTCATTGTGAAGACAAAATGAAATAATACTTTTCAAATGCTTTAAAAAAATCTTAAAAGTTTACCAAAATGCTAACCATGATGATGATAAAATCCTATTGTTAGACAAGGGAGCTTCTGTACAAATGGAGTTTATCTTTTTCCCCTAACTTAAAGAATATATAATTGCTAAATATAATTATTAAAATCAATTTGGAAGTGGGGTTGGCAAAATTCTGATATACATATTAATTTTTCCACTCAAGATAAACTTGCCAGGATCTTATTTTTGGTAAAATAATCAAAAATACCATCCTGATTACCTCTTTTCTTTGCTAATATTGACTGGCAAACAAGCCACACATTTCCTTTCTCCCTCCCCCTTTTTACTGTGACTTTGGCAAAATGATTTTACTCATGATGGTGACAGGGGAACGAGTGTCTGGGGGTCTATATTACTTACTCTCTCTTCACTGGTCAGAGATATGTGGCAGGGTACAGGGTCCCACCAGAAATAGCAGTTCCTTCTCACCTTGGAGATGTTTTCTTTTTTCTCCTGTGAAGCTAAAATGCCACATTGGCCAAGAAATTTTAGAAAGGCCGATGCCCCCAAAAGCATGGAATAGGTTCACACAGGTGAGATGTAGTTAATTGATCCCCACATCATATTCAACTGTCCCTACCTTCCAAAGAATGCTGGTGTACACACTCAGGCAGAACTGTTCCAACGTCCACTGGGAAAAATAAAAGTAGCAATTCCCTGAGCTAATTGCAGCTTTAGTCACCATTTCTTAGCTCATTAGAGTGACTTGTTCTACCAACCCAAACAAGAGATGAGCAAAATATTAATTATTTATGTACTGAAGAATTACTGCTTGTATTGAATGATTGTGATTTTCCAGGTTGTTGTACTGTAATCTATTTTATTTTAAAGGCCCTTGCTGCTTTAAAATATAATGCCAAATTCAACCTTCATATGCATTCATTGTGTAAACAAATATATATATATAATATATGTATATAGTATCATTTCTATGCAAAGCACTGAGAGGCAGAAAAAGATAATAGTATCTCAGGTCTTCAACTAAAAGGACCATCTTGTCCACCCTCCCCATTTATAAGAGAAGAAACTGAGGTCCAAGGAGGACAAAGGCTTGCTTAAGGTCACATAGTTAGGAAACAGCAGAAGGGGAACCCAGATCTAATTCCAGAACCTATTTTCTATCAATAAGTATTAAGCACATGGGCTAAGTTCTAAGGAAAAATAGAACATGGTCTCTGCATACGAGAAGCTACCATCCAAATAGGCAAACTACTATGTATGTAAAAGATATATAGAGTAAATGGAAAAATAATCTCAAAAGGAAGAAACTAGCAGCTGGGGAGCCTGGGAATGGTTGGATCTGGGTAGCATCTTAAAGGAAGCCAGGAGGTAGAAGTGAGGAAGAAGACATCAGCCAAAGAGGGAACACTTTCCCACAGATGAGTAAACAGTTACCTAATATAAATTCCAAACACTTAACAAATACTTCCAAGGAGTGTTTGACTCTGTCTGAGATCAGGTAAAGGAATATTATTTCATTCATGTCTAGAACCCAGCAAGTGTGTCATGAATATGGAGGCAGCATAAGAGAAAAGAAAGTGGGCCAACCTTGGAATCAAGAAGACCTGGGTTCAAATCCAGCCTACGACACAGACTGTGTCATCTTGGATGTGTGATGTAGCATTTCAATGGTTCCAGGTAAGTAAAACTATCAGTGATAGAGTAGATGCTCCTTTTCTGCATTGGTGGAAAGAATTTCTTCATTAGTAAGTCCTTAAACCATTGAAATCATGGCTTCCATCTGTCTAAATCCCTTTCAAAAAGAGTTAATTTTTTTTTTTATCCAAAACTCATTGTTCCAGAATATGGAAGTCAGACATGAATTGTGTAGAGACTTGTGTTACAGCTGGGCTTGAGCCCTATTTTCTAACTTCCAATTTTTTAAGGACAGTAAATTCTGTACTACTTACATAAATATTTTGTGACTGAAATATCTCAGACATAATGCATTTATAACAGCAGCATAATGCCCAAATTTGCCAAGTCATTTTTTAATGTTATTTTTCTCTCTTATAGCAATTGTTGATTGTGTAAACTTGTTATATCTTCTGGAGTAATTTAGAATTTTTATCCTCTCCTTTATACTCTGAAACCTATGTCTGAAATGTTCATCAGAAAAATTATAATACCAATGTCTTTCATAATTGTACCACACTTTAGTTGGAGTACCAATTGTATGCCTATTATGTTAACTAATTTACACATCTTTAAAATGCTCTGAAACCTTTTACAGTAACATGACTTACTCAAGGTCACAAAGATAGAAAGCATTGGAATTTGGACTCAGAACTTAAGTCTTCAAGGTTAATATTCTTTCCATTGTATCATGTAGCTCTGCATTTATTATTTACCTCTGTGCCTGAGTTAGAGAATTTCAAGAAAAGTGTGAAGGAACAATTCTGATAGATATAGAAACAGAATTTTCTTCTACTCTATTTATATCATGAATGTATTTATAGTTACACAAATTTATATAGAATATATGCATATATATTTTGAATGTTATTTTCTCCACTAAAATGAACACTTCTTAAGGATAAGGATTTTTATTTTTTATTTTTGTCTTTCTGTCTATCCCTGGACCTAAACCCAGTATTGGACTGATTGACTGATGGGTGGAGTTTCAATCAGAAAGAACCCCAAAATTATTGAGTCTAGCCCCCACATGAAGCATCAGTTCCTTCTACAGCATCCTCTTAAAAGTGGTCACCAGTCTTTTGGTTTAAAATTCTTAAACAGATGGAAACAACTTGAATAGTGTCTTGTTACCACATCTCCAGATATCCACCTTCCATTCAATCCACCATTCAAAAGCTCAGTGTTCCCAATTCTTTGACTTTGTAACATGATTTAATTAGTTTTTACATAAAATTTTCCTTTTTACTTCTGCCAACTGCAGACTCAACCAGAGCAGAAAATTAGAACCAACATAATCAAAAAGAAATTGCCCATATTATTATTTACCAAAGATTAGGACAATAACTACCGCTTCTCACACTCAAGGAGTTTCCTACGTCCAGCATATACCTAGTGGCTTAGAGAAGGGATATTGAGAGTCATTTTTTCCCCTTGAAATCGTTTGGCTTAACTGTTTACTTGAAAAATCCTGTAAGCACAGTTCTTAAATTGTATTCTTTCCTAAATTAAGATCTAAAGTCCATTCAATGAATTTTTTTTTATTATCGCTTCTTATAACAAATGTTTCTGGTCAAACTAGGTAATCAGGTACACTGATAGGATTTCTTCTGTTTTGGCCAATATTTTTACTGCTAGAATGGAAGGAGAAATTATGCTTTCAATTGTTTCTTAGGCTGACAAGAGAAGATATGTGGTGAGGAAGGTTGCTGCTTAAGGCTGGAACCTTAGTTTTTCTCCTTCTTGAGTTTTGATATAAATCATTGATGACACAAGAATAACAAACTCGATAATGAGTAGCTCTTCAAAGACTCTTACCAAACCATGGAGTGACTCTTACTATTGCTAATAATCCACAGCATGAGAAAAGGCATTCAAAGAAAATACCTGGATCTAATCATCAAAATTGAAGGTGGGGCACTAATACAAAGAATGAATGTATGTCTCATAATTCTCTCCCTGAACTTGTCAAAAATATTTCATTATATCCTAAATTTTGAAGAATTAAAACACCTTTTAATGGAATTCTCAGTTCTCTAAGACAATGTCATAATTGTTTTGGTTCCCAGACGGTACTTTTGTATAAAAATTAACATCTGAATCCTTGGGATGTCCCATAAATTCAGAATCATCCAAATGAAATAATGAACCATGATGTATAGATCAGATTATTCAGGCTCTGACCTCTTTTCTACCTCTTTACTATCCCATTGCTGCTTAAAATGGTGGTTACTCTTTCACATACAGGGCAGGGATAACATCAACACTCAACAATATCAAGGGGATTGAATTTGCTCTGCAAACTTACTGGGACAAAATTCTGGGGTAGCTTCATAGTTTCAATGAGGCAGGAAGTCCCAGTTTGGGATTCAAAGGCTACTTTAATTATAATAATTATGGATTGCATTTCTATACTACTTTAAGGTTTGCAAAGTGTTTTATAAATGTTTCATCATTTAATCCTCACAACAATACACAATTAAATCCTCACAACCCCCTTAGGGGTTAGGTGCTATTATTATCTTTACTTTGTATATGAGAAAATTGAGGCAAGTAGAGATTAGGGGATTTGCCCAAGGTCACAAAGCTAATAAGGGCCTGTCAGAGGTTGAATTGGAAGTTGAGTGTTCTTGATTACAGGTCTAGGCCTCTCTATAGCACCACCGACTTTAATAGCTTAGGTTAGGTTGGAGCATCATTTGGGTTAACAATCAATAAAATAATAATTAAGGAATTATTTATTCTACCTTATCAATGTGCTTAGGTGGTATATGGGGACAGATAGCAATGTAAGATCAATGCTAGCTTGCATATTCTCTCTCTCTCTCTCTCTTTTCTCTTTTCTTCTCTCTCCTTTATTTCTTTTTTCTTTCTTCCCTCTTTCTTCTTTTCTCCTCTGTCTCGTCTTCTCTCTTTGTTCTTCCTCTTCTCATCTTCTCATTTCTCTCCCTCTCTCTCTCTCTCACACACACACACACACACACACACACACACACACACACACAAACACACACACACACTCTCAAGTTTCTAATCCAGGTGGACTTAGAAGATCAAGACTGATGGGAAAATGCCAATAAATAATTAAGCATAAAACTGTTAGAATTGTTGTTGATAAAATTAAACATTAAATCGTGGTGCAAACTCATAGAGCTATAAGGATACTGAAAAGGGCTATTACTATGGCTGAGTATAATCAAGCACAGAGATACGTATCCTTGTGTGTGCGTGTGTGTGTGTGTGTGTGTGTGTGTGTGTGTGTGTGTGTGTGTGTGTCTGCACGTTTAGGAGGTAGAGGAGCCCTTTAACACCTAGTTCACATTCTATTTCTAACACATGCTCATATGACCCTGAGCATGTCATTAGCTTCTACATGCTCTAGGGAAAGTCTCTAAGGGATAATTTGTAGACGTTGGCCCACATTGGTGAAGGGAATCTGCTCACTCTGGATTTCTCTCTTATAATGAAGGTGTAGTTAGATGGTAATCTAGAGAGAGGCCTGAGCCTGAAGTCAAGAAGACTCATCTTTCCAAGTTCATATCCAAGTCTCACATTGTTGCAAGCTATATGACCTTGGGTAAATCCCCTAACCCTGTTTGCTTCACTTTCCTCGTTTGTAAAGTAAGTTGAAGAAGGAAATAGCAAATTATTCCAATATATTTTTGCCAAGGAAATCCCAAATGAGATTATGTCGAGTCCAACATGACTGAAAACAACTGAACAATAAAAACCTCAGTTTCTTTATCCATAAAATCAGGATGGTAAAAAAAAATTGTAGCACCTACCTAAGAGGATGATTTCAGGAAAAATTAGTTCGAAGTCTTTCTCTGTAACTTGGGGCAATTCACTGCACCCCAATCTCTTCATTTGTAAAACTGATGACTTCTGAAGTCCATTCTAGTCATAGCTCTAGATCTGTGATCCTATGAATCCAAGAGAATTCTCTGCAGTAATATATGTAAAGCATTAGTTACCCTTAAAGAGTATAAAAATGCCACTATTGGAATGATTCTCCCAAGCCTGCAAGCATAACCTTTGCAAATCTTGGGTTACATCTAAACTACCTTGAAGTATCAACTAATCTTATTAAGTAAAGATAGGAGAAAAAGTATGATTGAACAAAGATGTTTCTCTTTTTTTTTTTACTAATTTTTTAAAGATTTAAAAAATCTATTGTCCTCCTTTTTGTATCTAACTTACGATTTCATTGATATTTGAAACTTCCAATAAGAAAACTCTTTTTGCAACTATTTGCAGCTATGAATGGTGGTAATGAGTTGGCTGAGGTTCTGAGAAGGCAAGTGACTTGCCTGGAGGTGTTAGAGCTGGGGGCCTGAAGCCAGGTCCCCCATCTCTGAGGCCACTCCATTAGAATACTGCTTCTTAAAAAAATCCTAAGTGCGTTAAAGTATAAATTCTTAAACTTAAAAAACTTTAAAAGCAAAAACTATGAGCCAAGTCTGTGTTTTCATTTAAAAGGTCTCCAGAAGTGATGTACTAGTCAAATTCTTTGCTCAGATTAATGCAGGATTTTCCAGGAGGCCTGAGGCTGTTGATTTGTATCAGGAGATATGATACAGACCATTAACTGTAGAGTTGCTTCAAACATGGCCTTGGAATGAAAAAGATGGGTAACACATTTCTGGAGTGTATAAATATTGGACCTCATTCTACCTGCAAGAAGGAACAAGCAGCTTATGATGGGGAAGCACAAAGCCTTTAAAAACCAAACAAAGTAGGTTAGTATAGCAGATTGGCAGAGGCATATTGCCAATGGATTCTCTGAGTGCCGAAAATGTGGATGAACACACACACACACACACACACACACACACACACACACACACACACACATGAGATCAAATGAGATAACATATGGAAAATGCTTTACAAGCCTTTAACGCACTCTTTAGAAATATTAGCTATTATAATCAATCCCCCCAGAAATCCTTTTGTTCCTTAGGGTTTATTTACTTTATAAACTCTCTATCCTCCTGTTTTTGGCTTGTCTCATTCCTTTTTTTTTCTTAAACCTTTAGGTATATCAAGATCTCTGCTCACTCGATGTCTCCCTGTTCCCTCAGATGCCTCTTCTCCCTGTCCCCCCTCTCCCTCTTCATACAGTCACCTATTTCATCTTCTTTTAGACTGAGTCTCTCATTTATTTCCCTTTCTAGTCCTGTCCTGCCAACCCTGCCCTGGATAGCATCCATCACCCACCTTCTCTGTTCTTGATCTCAATCAACAAAGCAGATCTCAAATTAAAAAGGCTATGTTAGACGAGGATATCCAAGGTCCTTCATAGTCTTAATATTCTATGTCTATGCATCTCTCTGCCTCTGCCTCTGCCTCTGCCTCTGCCTCTGCCTCCGTCTCTGGGCTAAGTCAACGAGCTGCTTCTACAAAGCCTGTTCACCTCAGCTGAGCACCTTAGTCGATAGTAACTGATGACTTTTCTCAACTTTCTACTCCTTGAGTTTCCACATCAACCTTATCCTGCCCCATTTTATTTATCTTCCTGTAGTGATACGAAGCAATGAGTCTCATGATGTTCTGAATACCCTCCCAAGCTTCCCTTCCCAACACCACACTCTCCTTCTGTCTTCTCTCACCCTTTCCTCTTTCTATTCTCAGAGGATGGAATGATCCTTCTCCTTGCCAGAATCAACCCTCCCACTATTGACCTTGACTCCATCCTCTCTCATTTCCCCTAGCAACTAGCACCAGAACTTATACTTATTCTCATTCTCATTCTCTCTCTCTCTCTCTCTCTCTCTCTCTCTCTCTCTCTCTCTCTTCTCAGCTTCAGTCTGGTGCTCCAGATAACTGTTTCTAGGGCACTTGGGTTCTAATTCCATCCCTGACATTACAATATTACAATATGACCTTGAGCAAGTAACCTGACCTGCCTGGCACCTGTTTCTTCATTAGCAAAAGGATAGGCTTAAAGAGTTCCTAAGGTCTTTTCCAGCTCCAAGTCTAGGAACTTAAGAATCATCCTGGATTTCTCTGTCTCTCTGTCTCTCTGTCTCTCTCTGTCTCTCTCTGTCTCTGTCTCTGTCTCTGTCTCTGTCTCTCTCTCTCTCTCTCTCTCTCTCACACACACACACACACACACACACACACACAAACAGGCTAGGCTGATAAGAAGCCTTTGGGAAATCCAACCTCCTTCCTCAACAAGAAATCTCAGGGTGGATCCTGCCATTTCTAAAAGGAAAAGGTCAGAGCATGAGGGAAAAGCAAAGGCTAGTGCTGTTTTTTGCTTTGTTCGGGGAGAGATGTGGGGACAGAGGCAGAGGGTCCACATGCTGCAGACTGGTGAGCTTACATAATATAAATAAATGAAGAAGAAATAGAAAAAGAAGACTAAGTGGTTTTAGCGCTTTAAATGCAGATTCCACTTTGAATGACTGGGATCAGGCCAAGAGACAACCACCACTCTTCTCAATGAAGGGGGAAGCGAAGGCTGCAGGAGCTCTAACTTTGTCATTCAGTGATTTAAATTGTGGATGGCTCTTCATGACCCCATTTGGGATTTTCTTGACAAAGACACTGAAGGGTTTCCCATTTCCTTCTCTAGCTCATTTTACAGATGAGGAAACTGAGGAAAACAAGGTGAAGTGACTTGCTCAGGGTGCCACAACCTGTAAGTGTTTGAGGTTAGATTGGAACTCAGGTTTCTTGTCTCCAGGGTGGGACCCTACGCCCCTCACCACCTACCTGCACTGGATCTACTCTAATGTGCCCTCATGGGAAACATCAGAGAATCGTAAATTTAGCACTGGATGAGAATTTATGGGTCATACAGCCCAACAGGTTCATCTTACAAAAGAATAAACTTAGTCGGGGGCAGCTAGGTTGGCACAGTGAATAGAGCACCGAATCTCAAGTCAGGAGGACCCGAGTTCAAATTCAGGCTCAGTCACTTAATAATTACCTAGCTGTATGACCTTGGGCAAGTCACTTAAGTCCATTGCCATGTAAAAAAATACAGGGAAAAAAAAGAATAAACTGAGTCTCAGGCAGTAGATGTATCCAAAATTAAACAGGGAGTGAGTGGGATCTAAGTATACATTATTTCCTGCACAATTACTCTCCTTAAATAGAGTCCACAAATAAATTGTCATTTAGTAAGCAACCAAAAATGTGCGTTGTTGTCTTTTTTGTTTTTTCTTTTTTCTGCTCTTATTACCAACATTCAAGTTTATACAAAATTCACTTGTGAGGTTCAGATAGAAACTCAAATATGGGCGCATTGACTCATTCTTTCAAACATTTGCACCCATCTGTTATGAAGTATATTGGAAGAAGCAGCACCTTTTAAGTCCTAGGTCCTAGATTTCCATTCTATCTCTAAACTACAAGCTAGGTAACCGGTCTGATTTCCCCATGCCTCAGTTTCCTCATCAATAAGATGAGGTAGTTGTACCACATACCCTCACAGATTCTTCTAACTCTCTAGGATTAGCATCCCAAGGGTCTTCTGTTTGGTATGAAACCAGAAGGATGCTCATCCTGACCAGTTCTTTTGAAAAAGAAAACAGCTTGTGCTGGTGGCTCCTGTTCATTCACTGTAATGCATATCAGACAAGAACATGTGGGGTGAGTGCAGACAAGGCTGGTCTCTGCTCTCTCTGAGTTTTATATAATTCTGGGCTGAAAATAATCATCACAAAGTTGCTATGGTTACTGTTAGTAGATAAGGACTGTGTTTCCTGCCTAACGGAGCTCAATATGGGCATACATTTTGGCTTGGGTTTTTAATTTAATTTTTTCCCATGTTTTCACACCAGCTACACATTCATTCTGTAATCTTAGATCAGGGTTGACAATCTATTGAAATGTGAAATATTTTAGCATGAAAAATTATGGTTTTTGTAACAATATTTTTTCATGCTCAAAGCAAAAACATATCAAAAACTATTTTGGTATAGCCAAAAGGTTTTTTTTTTAATTTAAATTATATTTTTATTGAAATCTTTTGTTTTTCTATCACCTTCATTTCCCCTCCTTTGGCCCAGTAAGTCTTCCCTTGTAATAAAGATTAAAAGAGGAAGAGAGGGTTCTGCAAAACAAATTAACACAACAATTGTACATACTTGTTCTGTACTCCTATAAATAATAAAGGGAAACAGGAAAATTTTCTCCATGAAGGAAGAAAGATGGTATGCATTGGGTTTGGAGTCAGGATAGCCTGGGTTTGAAATCCACCTTAGATAATTACCAGTTGCGTAAATTTGTATCAGTCACAGAAGCTTTCCTGGGCCTTGGTTTCCTTATCTGTAAAATGAGGAGTGGGACTCACTGGCCTTTAAAGTTCCTCCTAGCTCTAAATTGATGACCATGTGCTCATTCCATCTATTTGCTTTTCCCCATAATTGCAATTGCTGTATATGTTTTTTTCCTGTTTCTGTTTTTAAACAGTTTAGATCAATCTTCTCATTGTTTTCCTGAGATCTTAGGACACAGTCCATTCACATATCAAAATATTCTTTTTTGGGGGGGGGTGGAGATTGCAAGGCAATGGAGTTAAGTGACTTGCCCAAGATCACATTGCTAGATAATTATTAAGTGTCTGAGGCCGCATTTGAACTCAGGTCTTCCTGACTCCAGGGCCAGTGCTCTATCCACTGAGCAACGCAGCTGCCTCATATCACAATATTCTTAAGGATTTTTATTTTCTAAGCATTTCATAAGATCTTTAAGCCAGATCAGTAACTATCAGTTTGATAGTTCTCATCACCATGATGCTGACTTGTACATGATGATCTAAGATGCTTTCTGTGATGAGGCTGGGATCATAATTGATGGGAATTCCAAAAACCAAATTAGTCTAATGAGGATTCAGCTTAGAATGTCATTGCTAATATCTTCAAAGACAGGATTACTTGAGAGCAGAGCCAGTTTGGACATGAACTCCACTGCCATCAGAAACATTGATTGTAAGGTCAATGGAGGGCAGGAGAAGGAAAGATATTTGTTCAGCTTCACCTATTCCAGAGAGCACCAAAAACTGCAAAATACAAGAGCAGGCAATTTCCCTTAAGAAGAATTCATTTCCCTACTATGTTGAGGAGAGGAGAAGATAATGCTACTTGGTTTGAAATTGGTGGGGGGAGTACTTTTCCTTTTGATATGGGAAGGAGGTTACATCTAGAAGTCTCCAGGTACCAAATATAAAATGTTTTTAAAAATTGAAACAGGATCCTCTAAGAAACATAAAAATGACATTCTCAATGAAACACTAGAAAAATTTTTTGTACCATAAGCAATGTGTTGTTTTGTTGTTTCAGTTTTTTCTGACTCTTCATAATCCCAATTTGGATGTTCTTGGCAGAGATACTGGAGTAGTTAGCTATTTCCTTCTTTAGCTCATTTTACAAATGAGGAAACTGAGACAAACAGGATTTAACTTGCTTGGGGTCACACAGCTATTAAGTGTCTGAGGTCACATTTGAACTCAGGAAAAAGTCTTTCTGACTCCAGCTTCAGAACTCTATTCACTATGTCATTTAGCTGCCCTATCATAACTATTCTTTAAAGCATTCCAATCTATTTAAATTTCAAATATTATTAGAAAATCTAGACATCTATCAAAGTCAAAATAAAATTTCTTGCTAGAAAGTTTTAGGAAAGTTCCATTGTGAAAGATTTGAAGAGTAGAGAGGATAGATAGCATTGTCCATGTCCTTCATTTTACAGATGAAGAAACTGAGACACAGTGATTATGTGATTTGTCCCTTGTAGGTAGTGACTTATCATATGAAATGAAGTAGTACAATAGATCGAGAAATGGGCCTGGATTCAGGAAGATATGAGTTTAAATCTAGAATCTGATACTTACTAGTATTGTGACCTTGGATGAGTCACTTGATCTCTGTTTGCCTTAGTTTCTTTATTGTTAAAATAGGGATAATACTTCCCAGGGATGTTGTGAGGATCAAATGAGTTAATAATTGGAAAGGCCTTAGAACAGTTCCTAGCATATAGTAAATGCCATTATCATCATCATTCAAACCCATCATCATCATCATCATCATCATCATATCTGTATCTTCTCCTAGCACCCAGTATACACTGTATGTGTATACACCCAGTATACACTGTACACAGTCAAAGTTTGATAAACATTTGTTGAATAAATGAATGGACAGAAGATAATAAAAAGAGTGAGAACAAAGTAGAGATGCAGAAGGAAATGACCAATTTCAAAGTGAAAGGAAGGCAATCATACAAAAGCCCACACAACCGCCCTGAGTATACAGCAGCTGAATTGCCAGTCAAGGAAGCCAAATCTACCTTGGAAAGCTCCCACCGAAGACCCACAAAAGAACAAACAAAGTCACCTTTGCACACTGCTGGGTCCCAAATTACTGGTAACTTCTAAAGAAAACAGGTTTCCACAGCACAGTGGACAGCTGAGAGCAAAACAGCAGGCATCAAAGGCAATAAGATGGCAGGTTGACTCAAAGGAAAGAAGAAAATATCAATTGTGACTCTATAGACCATTATTCCAACAGAGGACATTGAGTCCTTGAATACCACTTCCAATTTGGATCACTTTATCTCCTGTTTCCTCCTTGCAAAAATTTATAAAAGTAAAAAATGTTTTGCCCATTTATTATACATGAAAAATTATTAAAATGATGATGAGAATGGTTAAGAAAAAAAGGCAACAGACCCAGATTTAGTATCTAATGGAGATAACCCTCATTCTTACCATAACAATAAACCAATAGGGTTAAGAGTTCATCCAATGGGAATAGATAAACTGGAGCATTTTTGTGCACCTAGCTCCCCTTCATTGGGTATTCCTAAGACAGGTGGCTTGTATGAACTTAAAAACATATCTTTGACATTTATGTAAGAACCCAACAGCAGTTCCCCACAGAGCAGAATAAATGTGAGAAAGAATCTTCACTCTTCATTTGGGAGGGGATAGAAATGAATATGCTCAACTGAGGCCCCAAGAAGAGAAGGTTTGTGCCTGCAACAGGAAACTGTCCAGGTAGTCCATCTGGGGAAGCTGTCAACACTCAACATTTTGCAGCAAAAAGTAAAATTGGCATTGAGTTGGTTGGAATCTTTAGAAGATCCTATTCTCCTTCTTGCAATAGGTTCTAAGACCCAGAGCTGGAAGGATTGTCTGGGGTCAGCAGGTTCAATGTTCTCATAGTACATATTAGGAAACCGAGGCCCAGGGAAATGAAGTTGAATACCCATAGTCACAGAGAGTAGGGATTCAAACCCAATTTCTCTGAGACCAAGATTCATTTGTTTCCCAATATAATTGTACCTATACATTTCAGAAAAAACAAAAAGATCCCCCGAAACCCCAAAGCCACAAATCAACACTTTAACCCTCCAAGATCTGAGAGTAGGTTAAGTTCCAGAATATGTTTATCCAAAGGTTAAAAACAAAAAGGATGACTCATGCTACTTGGTGAAATAACCTTTACTGCTTCATGGTTCCAACCTGACAAAGGGTATTTAAAGAAAAATGATGGTAGAATAAGTTGTTATTCTTTCAGGTACAGCTTGTGTTGAACTAGACAAGCCCATTATTTCACAGAACAAAGACAAAAACTGTAGGAGAAAAATGGAGAAACCCCATGTCTATGATTCATCTTGAATAAGGAACACGATAGAGATGATGAAGAGGAAGGCAGGAAAGGGGAGGAAGGGGAGCAACTTCATTCACTGAACAAAAGTAAAGATGAAAGCAACTCAGAGCAGTGATATAAAAAAGAATACCTATGTCTGTGTGATACAAAGAAAATACATTCAAGGCTGGATAAATCCAATCCTCTCTTGTTTCTTTTCTGTTCTTTAGAAGAATTTATGGGTTACTTATAAATGCAGAGGGAAAGCTGGGAATCCCTGACACATTATATTGTTAATTCTAGGAGAGTACACTAAAGAAAATTGTGGAGCTAGGAACTGGATCTATTATTTCACTGTTATAAGGTACTCCCAGGAGAGAAAACCCCATCTGCCAGTGTGGATCAGCAATTTCTCTACAATTTAGTCTTAGAGAGATGCCCAAGCACTGATTAATGTTTGAGGAGGGAACTGACAACAGACAACAGAAGCAGGATCTAGACCCAGTTTTTTTCCCTGATTCCAAGGTCAGGTCTCTGACCCTTGTACTTCACTTCTATACAAAAGGCATATCTGTTATTTCTATTGTTATTGGCTGCTTCCAAATAAGTTCCATGAACAAATTTGTTTTATATTTTGTTGAGAATGGGAAGATGTTTTCCTAACAAAATCAACTGATATTTTTAAAGTTCAAGATTTTCCCTTGACATCTGGCTAATGGAAAAGCAACACGGACACTCTCTCTGACTCCCTTTCCATTGAGGGCCAGAAGTGGTTTAGTCCCTAGCCCCAAATAAAGACTAAAAGAGTTTGCAGAGGTCACATCCCACCCTCCTCTTATCATCTTGGAATTCTCATCCTCCTGAAGACTTCCACTTGAGGGTCACTTCCAACATGAAGCTCTCCTTATTTCTCCATTCCTCTCCTCCACAGCTTCCTGCATCTTCTGTCATCATCACCACCACCATACATGTCTTGTATTTAATTTACACACATTTCATATGTGAGCATGTTAGCTTCCTGCCTTATGAGGGCAGGAATTGTTTCATATTTACTTCTATATCTCTAGGTCCTAGCAAAGTGCTTATCACCTAATAGATCCTTAATAAATTATGACTGATTGATTGAGCTTCCTCATCTTTAGGAAGGAAAAAACTAAAACCACCTCAATAAAAGGGAGTTAGATTTGGGAGGGATTTCTAAATTCACAGAATTAGAGTTAGGATGATCTGAATTCAGCTCTGCCCTCTGATATTTGCTGGCTGTGTAACTCTGTGCATTTAACTTCTTTTGCCTCAGTTTCCTCAACTGAAAAAGAGGAATAATAGGAGTTTTGTTGCAGGGCTGTTGTGAGGATGAAATGAGACAATATTTGTAATGTACTTAGCACCATGTCTGGCAAATAATAAGGGCTTAACACATGTTTATTCCCTTCCCTTCCTGTCACATTCAACCCTCATTTTACAGAGGAGATAAGGAACCTGAGAATTAAATTAGATGATCTTCCATCACAAAGAAGGGAGGAGCCAAAGTAGGGATCTAAACCAAGCCCTCTGACTGTGTACATGTTTGTCCAAATATACACGCATTCTTTCCCTATTCATCAGGGAACAAATCCTTCCTTATCAATCTCAAGTCCAGAGCCAATTGCTATCAAAGAACCAGGAAAGAGGTTGTTGAATGTTGGAAAAGGGGCTGATGTAGCTGTAATCATTTTTCTTATAAACCATCTTCTACCCCAATGCATTTACTACAGCGATGGTTACCACCACCTAGCATTCTTTCCAAATCATTTATGACTCTAGGAATTTTGCCTCAATCTTAAACATGTGGAGAGGACTCCTAGTAACTTTTATTTATATGATACAGGAAGTTTTACAAAGCATGATAAACAGATTCATCTGAGTTTCACAATCAACCTGTGTTCTCTAATGTGATCCTGAAATTTGTATGTCTCAATTAGAAAGTTATTTTAAGGTTAAAATAATGGTTTTTAAGAATACAATCTCAACAGCACAATTTGTGAGACTGAAGTGATAGAAACTTGCTCTGTGTTGTCAGCAATAGGCTGAATTTCAATAAGGAGAGTGATTCTCGTCAGAGGACAGATATCACTAACCATTAGGTCAACTTAATGACTATTCTGGTAAATGACTCAAGACTCATCTATGGAAAGTCTAACACAAGTGATAGATGGTCTTTTTAAAAGAATTGTATTTTTATTGATTTGTTTTCGCAAAATTCCTTTCCAAGCCTTCCTTTTTCTCTTTAAGAAGCCATTTCTTGCAACAATGATTAAAGGGGAGAGAAAAGCTGACCAACATTAACCAACATTTTGACCATGTCTGATGGTATTTATGTATATTGATGCAGAGACATGTATGACATATATATATGCATTATGTGTTTGCAAATACACACATGCATAGAGGGTATACATGCTTACACATGTGTGTATGTATGTACATGCTGTCATTACATTCGTGAAATATTTAATAGTTTTTTGGTGCCCTTTTTGTTTCCACTGTTGTTGTTCACTGTGTATTTTGCTTCCTCAGTGAATTTATACAAATCTTCCCATTCTTCTCTGAATCCTTCCTGTCCATCACAAATATTCTTTTTTTTTTTTTTTTTTGCAAGGCAATGGGGTTAAGTGGCCTGCCCAAGGCCACACAGCCAGGTAATTAAGTGTCTGAGGTCAGATTTGAACTCAGGTACTCCTGATTCCAGGGCTGGTGCTCTACCCACTGTGCTACCTAGCTGCCCCAACGAATATTCTGTGATGTTCATACTCCACATTTTCTTTAGCCATTCTCCCAATGAGATGGCTCACATTTTTTTGATGTGTTTACCCTGCCTACCAATGTGACTAACTGCTAGCCCTCCAGCCAGAGCTAGTCCTTGCATATTGCTGCTGCTTATTTTTTTCCCTTTGAACAAATTCAGTGGCTACCAGCTTAAGCCTCATGCTTCCTTATACCTCATATTAAATTTGATAGTCTGAATCATCGTATTACACTTCCGTTCATGACTTGGCAAATGTGACTCTCATCCTCCCCCCCTACCCAAGCAGTCTGTCATTGGTCCTAATGAACAACTATAGCCTTGCCATTTCTTCTACAATTACTTCATTCTCATTGAAAAGACATTTCTCTAAAATGGAAGAGTGCTAGAAGCAGCAATGGACACAGAAACATATATATGCACACACACACACACACACAAAAACTAGCATTGTGCAGAAAATAAATAAACCAATAAAATAAAGGTCGTGTGAAAGTCCTTGGCAGCACTTTCCCCCGTGTTCCTCATTTCTCTTACTACTCCTACTTCCCATATTGCTCCCTTAATTCTGAAGAGTAATGCCTTCTGTCTGCTCCCGTTGTTCCTTAATTCCCAACGCCTACCAGCCTTCCTTCTCTCCACTCTCCAGTATTATTACAAAAATGGTAAACCTCTACCTGCATTCCTCATTGACTTTTCATGTTATTCTTAAACCTCTGCTTCTTCTCTGGGACATCAGATAACCACAAACTTCCTCTTGTTATGTAACTTCATCAGACTAACCATATACACCATTGGCACTTTTCACAACTTCCTATGGTCCCCTAGCTAAAATTAAAAAAAAACAAAACATTTTAAAGATATAAACCCAAATCAAATTCCAACACAACAAAGGACTCTTTCAAAGTGGTAGACTTCCCTAGGAAGGAAAAGATCAGAGGGAAACTGTTTTTAAACCTCCAAGTCTCTGCAAAATGGGGGTTTCCCATGACTGTAAAAGAAATCACAAGAAATGGGACTTTAGAAAAATCTGGAAACATGAACTGATGCTGAGTGAAAAATGAGCAGAACCAGAAGAACATTATATACATTAACAACAACATTGGGTGATGATCAATTCTGATGGACTTGTTCATTTCAGCACTACAATAATCAAAGACAATTCTAAAAGACTTGTGATGGAAAATACCATCCATAGCCAGAGAGGGAACTGTGGAGTTTAAATGCAAATCAAGGCTTACTATCTTCAATTTTTAAAAGTTGCCTTATGTATTATATCTTTTTTCTTTCTGATTTTTTGATTTCATTTGGATTTGATTCTTATTTTATAATATGTTTAATATGAATCTATATTTAGCATAATTACATATGTAGAGCCTATATTAGATTGGTTTCTGTCCAGGGGAGGGGGGGAAAGGAAGGCATGAATGGAGAAAAATGTACAACTCAAAACCTTGCCAAAAATGATTGGTGAATTCCTTCATGTTGGAAAAACAAAAAAAATTTTTTTTTTTAAATGGGTGTTACCACCTGGGTGATATCTGAGGTTCTATTCAGTACTAAATCACAAGGTCTCAGGATCATCTTTTTTGGAACTGAAAGGAAACTATGGGACCATCTAGCCCAGTCCCCTCATTTTACAGTTGAGGAGAGTGAGGTCCCAAGTTGCTCTAAGGTCACAAGGTAATCTATGTTTTCTACACTTAATCACACCTTGTCCCCTATAAAAGTATTCCTCCTGGAAGTTGATTTTTTAAAAGTATTTAGATAACTGTAAAACAGTTATTCAACTTAATAGGTTTCATTTGTAATGCTGAGTATTTTATGATGCATTGAAAAACATTAGTTTGAAGAGATAACATATGTGTAATATGTGTGTGTGTGAATATATACATATACATATATTCTTATAGGTATATATCCACCTAAATCCATATAATGGGGGGGGGAGACAATGTGTGTATGTGTATCTTCTATCTCTGATACACACACATATGCATATATAGTTTCCCCCAATAGAGCAGAAGCTCCTTGAGGGCAGAGACTATTTAATTGCTGCCTTAATATCCCATAATAGAACTCAACAAATATTTATTGAAAGTCGATTATACACAAGACCCTATGATAAAAGCTAGGAGTTCAATATTAAAATCCAATTTCCTCTTTACCTAGGCAGAATAAGCAAATGAGATTAGGAGGCAAGGTAGAAGGAAAGGTTCCCAGATTGGATGAACTAACTTCTATTGCTATGGCAACATAAACCAGAATCATGTCTCTACTCAGCAGATGAGGTCATAGGCGAAGTCCAAATATTTTAGCTAGCATCATCCAGTCAAGAATAAAATTCCAGATGCCTGGCTTGCCCATAGCAAAATCCTTCAGAGAAAGAAGATGGGGATTGTATAGGAGTGTATAGAAAACCTGACATGGGCATTTTTTCTTTAAGTAAAATGAAAGCTCATAATTTGGGGGGAGTAGGCGTTGACTGATTTGAATATATAAAAATAGCTTGGCACCTGTACCTAGCTACCATTATGCTAATAATTTTGTGGTTTTGTGCCACTAAAGGAAAAACAAAGGAAGAATCATTCCAGATACTCAAGCTAGAACTTCTAAGGTGAAAGGTAGGGGGTGGGGTTGGAGGTGGTGGTAGAATGGAGTGGGTAGAAGATAAGACCTTCCATTCTGTTGTTTCTCCCTGTGTGTATCTATCCTTACACATTGAGATGATCACATAGCCTTCCAGAGATTATAGCACACTTGTTTGGAGAAGTCTTTCTATCTCAGTCATTTTGATTTATCAGAGGATCTATTTCTGGAATTTCTCATTGGAGGTAAACAAAATGGAAAACACCCAAATGGGCAGGTGGTGGGTTTGGAGATAGTTTTTCTAAGAACCTGGAAAGGATAATAATCCATGATGGAGTATAATTCCTAATAAAAAAGGCAAGATGGATAGTATATGCAGAAAAGACCAGTAAATAAGAATGTCCAGTGGATACATTTTGTTTACAGAAATGTAGGAACTTAAATTTGGAAAGCATCTTAGATCAAGTAAGAAGAATGAGATGGGAAAATCACTTGGCTCAGAAGTCAGAGGAAATGGGTTCTCACCTTGGGTTCCAGGGCAAATTAACTAAGATCTAGGTCCCAGTTTCCTCATCTTTAAAATCAAAAGATTGCCTTGGTTGACCTCAAAGATCTCTTATCTAGGAACTCTTTCATTTTAGAACAGAACACTGGAGCCTACCTAAATACATAATGTGTCTAAGAACACAAAGACTCCACGTCTACATCTTCTAGAAGGAAAAGCCACATCTGTCTCCTGACTCCAAGTTTAGAGACTTTGCCCCCAAAACTGAATATATGGGAGAGAGATGGATGAAAAAAAATTAGAGAAAGTGCAGTTTTAAAAACTGTATGGTGATGAGGAAGAGATAATATCTGAACTTCTTTTGCATATCAGTTTATGATACCGGTTACCAAAAGGAACTTAATTTCAAAAATTTCCCCAGGCCAAATCTTCTCTGAAGTAAAATACAACTATCTGGACAAGTAGATGTATTGGAGATGGCAAATGGAAATGGGAGTGAGGACAGAAAGACCTGGAAAATCGGAGAGTTAAATTATAAACTGGCCACCCAGATAAAGGGATAGACTGAAGAATCAGATCAGGGGCTGTACATATCATTGATGAAATCATTTTAAAGCAAACAAAAGAGAGAAAATTAGTCATTTTAAGAAGACTTATGTCCCAATCAAGATTGTCTATCAGGGATAGGAGAAATTCCTGATGCCAACAAGTTTATCTTTTTGAAGTAACTCACTAGACTAAATGTCCACTCTGTGTCTTCTTGTCTAGGTCCCATCCTCTGTTTGGGCTTGACCTTTTTCCCTTAATTTAATTTTTTCTGTTACATTTTAAGTTCTGCACTTGGCTTTTTAGACCAGATCCATGATTTCATTCATATAGACAACTCCAGACAAGGTAATTTCTCTACCAGAGCACATGGACTCTGGCTCTACCTTTTAGGGAATTGTAAGCTATGTAATTTAGATTGACCTGACTAGGGTCACACAGAATGTGCATGTCAGACATACTGAGTTAAGATGAATCCTCTTTTCAACAGGACAAACTGCCTTGTGTGCAATTCTGAAGAAACTTTAAATTCAGCTAGAGGGAAACACCACCAGCTACATATACAATGCAAAAGAAAAAGGTACTCAAGACTGATTCATTTGTGTTTGCTTAACATCCTAATATAAAAATGGGAGACTCCCAGAGTTCATCGATTCTGTTTCACCTGCATATGGCAAAGGATGTATGGGCAGTTTCCCTTCACTAGTGCAAATCCCAATCCCCACCCTCAGCAGTCTTTGACCCATGTCATGTCATAAATCTCCCACAGAGCCTCAATCCAGTGTGCTGGAGACTAACTTCTGATCCTCTAAATATTTCATGGGCTTCTGTGGAGCACTCAGACTGTGCCTACCAGTTCTTGTTCTCACGACGTGACTCCACACCATGTGTCCTGGACATTCACATCACCCCACTCTGAAATGCCCTCCCCCAACAAAACATTAGACTCTGGGATCTGAGAGAAGAGTTTTCACTCTGCCTTGTTTGAAAGTAGACCTCCATAACATCTGGTCATTGTCCTCCTCTGTTGATCACCACAAGCTTGGACCCTACTACTGGGACTCCAAACTCTGATGGGTCGAGAAATAGTTTCCATTCTACTTCCTAGTCAACTTGACACTACGTGGCCACTTTCCTCCTCGTCCATCTTCCAGAAATTTGGATTTGCCCTCTTGGGACTACAGGTTCTGATCGGTAAACCTCAGGCTTAACTTGCCTAGATTCAGACATCCACCCTATTTCCCAAGCATCTCCAAACCTTGTCTATATCACTGTCCCCTTTTCAGATTGCAAAGTTGCCTTCCTCTGTTAGAATGTAAGTTTCTTGGGGCCAAAGACTGCTTGGCTTGCTTATTTTTATATTCTTTCTGCTTAGCAAATCACCTGGGCTATATCTGCCCACCTCCTTTTCTTGAACTATATTTTTAAGCTGCATATCATGAATAAATTCATACCAGACAATACATCATCATCGATTTATACCATTATGCATCTTTCCATTGTTCTTCAAATCATCTTTGATAATGAATCTACTGAGGTCATGGTGCACCATGATTCACAGACTTACAACATCACCAGGAGAATATTGATACCAAAAAGTTTTCCTACAAGGAGCCACCTAGAATCATTTAAGGGGCTGAAATGCAAAATTTCCAAAATGGAATCCTAACTCCCCCCCTCTTCCTTTTCAGTTCTGGATCGAACGCTGAGGCCTGTCCAACAGATATGGGCTGATAAACCAAATCTAGTCCCACAAATTTACACATGAAGAAACTGAGTTTGTGAAAAGCCAGATAGCTGCCATATGGATTAGAACCACCCTTATTTCTAATGCTATGTCAGAGGTGGACTTGAACCAAAGGTATTCAGTTTCAAAGGCCATTCCTCTACCCACTGTGCAGAACTGCCTCTTCTATAAGTATCTTTTAAAAATCTCAAAAAATAACAATGCATTGTATTCTCCAGATAACCACATCTTGTCTGTTCAAACATCCCCTTTCTTCTTCATGGGAATGATTTCTCTTCATTTTATTCAAATTTCATTCTTAGGAACCTCTCATGTCTCTTGGACCTATTTTTCCTGATAAAATTGTAGCTCACAGAAATTATTGTTGTTTGTCCTTCACAGAGGCTATTGTCATTGCCTGTTCTTTGTTCTTAAAGAAGACTATGACATCAGGGAAATGATGCCATGACATATAAGTGAGTTGGACTTGTCTTACTATGTTTGAATTTTGTCTTTTCAGTCACAAATTATAAGATAAAATACTTGTGGACCCCATGTTTCCCAACATACCCTCAACTAATTTTCCCCATTGGGGCCAATCAAATCCACAAGAGAATTTCTCTCTTGGGGATTCTTCTATCTGTGATGAATGATCTTATTACATCTTTGAAGAAAGTCAATAATTATTAGTCATTCTGATTTTAGGAGGAAATATGGAGGGAGAAAAGGAAGGAGGGAGGGATGAGAAAAAGGGAGAGAGAGGGAGAGGGAGAGAGAGAAAGAAAGTCAGAGGGACAGTGAGAAGTTAGAGGTAGAGAAGGGAGAAGAGGAAGGAGAGGAAGGATAGTGAGGGATGAAAGAGACAAAGCAGAGTGAGAGAGGGAAGATGGAGAAAGGGAGGAAGAAGGACAGACAAGGAAAAAGGAAGGAGAGTCTGAAGAAAAGGAGGAGGAAAATAAAGGAGAAAAGAAGAGAAAGGAAGAAGAGTGAAACAAGGGAGAGAGGAAGAGAAAGAGAGGCATGGAGGAGGGTGTGAGACAAAGAGAGAGATAGCAAGAAAGAATGAAAAAAATCACTCCAAAAGCTGATTAACTGAACCCTCTTCACTATTCTACCTTTTTATGAATCGATTCAATAATCATTTATTAATGCAAACTAAGTTTTACTAATACAAGATCATACTAAACAGGTCTTGCCCTCAAGAAGCTTATCGTTTACCTTTGATCCAGCAATACCACTACTGGGTCTAGACCCTGAAGAGATGATGAAAAGGGGTAAAAATATCACTTGTACAAAAATATTCATAGCAGCCCCATTTGTGGTGGCAAAGAATTGGAAATAAAGTAAATGTCCTTCCATTGGGGAATGGTTTAGCAAATTGTGGTATATGTATGTCATGGAACACTATTGTTCTATTAGAAACCAGGAGGGATGGGAATTCAGGGAAGCCTGGAGGGATCTACATGAACTGATGCTAAGCAAGATGAGCAGAACCAGAAGAACCTTGTCCACCCTAATAGCAACATGGATGTGATGTTCAACCTTGATGGACTTGCTCATTCCATCAGTGCAACAACGAGGAACAATTTGGGGCTGTCTACAATAGAGAATACCATCTGTATCCAGAGAAAGACCTGTGGAGTTTGAACAAAGACCAAAGATTATTACCTTTAACTTAGGGAAAAAAACCATTATCTTATTATGTAATTTTGCTATTTCTTATACTTTATTTTTCTTCCTTAAGGATATGATTTCTCTTTCATTACATTCGACTTAGATCAGTATATACCATGAAAACAATGTAAAGACTAACACACTGCCTTCTGTGGGGGGGGGGGGGGAGCAAGAATGGGGGAAAATTATAAAATTCAAAATTCAAAATAAATAAAATCTTTTATTTTAAAAAAGCTTACAGTTTAGCTTAGAGACAAGATGCGCATATTGAACTATTTACAAAATAAAATTCAGAGGATTGCCAGCTTGATCAATGGAGGAAAAGAGGACTGCAGAATGACATGGATCATTCTAGAAATAAGTATGCAACTCCTTCTTGTGAAAGTTGTCTGTAAGTTAAGGCTGCTTTAGGGAAGTCTTAAACAGTCCCTGAAAAGCTGTCCCTTCCTACTCTTCTCTTGGGCTCCAAAGGTGCCAACAGCTCAGATCTGCACTCAGACCCTCTTCTTCCCATCCCTTCCCCTTTCCTTTCCTTCCCTTCTTCTCCCTTCCTCTCCTCCTCCCATTCTCTGCCTTCTTGGGTTTCTCCCTGAGAACAGTGATTAGAATTCATCTTCTCCCAGACCCCCCACGCCCAAGGAGATGCCTCTGGGGAAAATGTGGGTGTGGGGAAACCCTCCTCTTCCTCCTCCTCCAGAATCTGGGAAGCCAGATTTAGACCTTCCCAGATTCCTAAGGTGGAGTTGGGGCTTTTCTGAATAAAGTCTAATTTCACCCCAAATGTAGGACTGCCCCTGACCACACGCCTGATGAGTGGAACAAATGAAAAAGCTATTCATCCGAGCAATGAAACAATCAGCATTATTGAGATCTTGTGTTTTGACAAGCTTGCTACTAGGAAAAAAAGATAGGCCTAGTCCTTGAGGAGTTGATGTGTTATTGGGCAGACAATATGTATAGATTTAAACATATGTGACACCTGCATATGCATCCATTTTATGTAGGAGTTCTATATGATCCTGTACCGTGTGTGTGTGTGTACACATGTGCATGCATGATGTAGATACTTCTATGTGTATGTGATGCAAGCATATGTGTAATACCAGAGTATTTCAATAGAAGCTGATAGAACAAACTGTATCTAAAATGTGACCTATTGGCTTAATGTGGAAGAAAACTAGGGATTCTGGGAGATAAGGATTGGGATGGAGGGCATAAAGGCATTCCAGGAAGGAAATAGTCTAAGCAAGACCTGGGAATGGGAGGTGGCATTGTCGCTGCCCAGCAGCAAGTGAGTTGGGCCCCGGAGTTCAATCTAATAATGAGTTAGTGATTACTTTCTGAATCTTAAAGCACCATATTAATGCCAGTTATTATGATGATTCATAATAATAATAACAAGCCTGGAAGGGTAGGCTGGTGCCAGTTTTGTGAAGAACTGATATTTGATGCTGAAGCAATGAGGCTCATGGGGTTGACTGAGTAGGCAATGATATGATTAGGTTTGGCCTTAAGGAAGATCCCTGTGCTAGCAGTGAAGACAGTGGAGACTTAAAACTGGCATCAGGTAGACAAACTGTGGGACTGCTGTGGTTGGAATGGCAGCGTTGGAGGAGAGAAGGGGCTACATCCTCGGTGAGGGGTCGGTTATGTGGTGTCTGTATGTTCCTGGAGGGTTCCATGTTGTCTCTGCGGTTGGGTTGTTCAGTTAGCTAGCTCCTAGTCTTCTGCCTCTTCTTGTAGCCTAGTTCTTAGTCCATTGATGAACCAGAAAATGTGATTAATAAATGCTTGTTGAATGTTGAGAGCCCTGAAATTATGCCTTTTAGATGTTTCAGTGAGGGCACATAACCCCATGGGAGTACCAAGGGTCAAAGGTACATGAAAACCAAATTTTCCAGAGCAATCCTGTCATACAAACTGGCAAATCTTGTGGGACAAAAGCTATTTGAAAATGAGGTCAACCATGGGCTTTTTTGAAAATCAGTCAACTTCATTAATTATGCAAAGCAGGACTGTCTATGACCCTGGCTAGTCATTGATGTTCCCAGGATCCCCTCTCATGTACAACCACAAGGGTGGAAGGAAAACCAAGTCGACCTTGGTCAAAATTTAAGGTTGGCAATATTGATTTGTTCCTTCGATGTTTTCTCCTTGAATGACTGACCATCTTTCTCTGCCCACAGGCACTCAATACTTCCCTAACCTCTTACTGGCTTTCCTGGGAATGAAGGTAGGATCACTTACTTTTCATCATCTCTACCTCCTAGTCCTCATTCCTTTTCTAGTCCCCCATCTCTCCCCACCCCATTCCCACCCTGCCTTTATGTACTCACAATATCTTTCTCTCCATCGCACTGCCTACACCAGGGATCCCTTATTTCAAACTAGAAGGGACCTGAGCAATCAGGTCCAAACTCATCATTTTACAGAAGAGATGCAATGGGTCTGGAGCCAGGAAGGCCTGGGTTCAAACCCAGTTTTAGACCCTTACTAACTGTATGAGCCTGGTAAAGTCATTTAGCCTCTGTCTGCCTCAGTTTCTTCAGCTGTAAAATGAGGGGGTTGGACTCAGGAGTTCCTGAAATGTCTTCTAGTTTGAAATCTAGGATTAAAGAAAACTGAAACGCCGAGAAAAAAATGAGAGATCCAAGATCCAAGCAGTAGAAACAAAATTTCTCATATTCTATGACCTTTGTTCAGTTCCTTTAATCCTCTCCAAGCCTCAGTTTCTTTCTCTGCAAATGAGGAATTAGATATGATTTTTGGTTTAGTGATTCCTAGCTCTAAATCTATGATCTAAACTCTATAAGCTTTCTAGATGCTCAGATGATCTATAAAGGTAGAAAATGAAAATTCATTTCCATTTATTTGAATCATTGCCTTTCTCTGTACCTCTAGAGCAGAGGACAGAGCTTGGAACACTCAGTAATGCTGCTGACTGACCTAGAATGCAATGAGAAAGCACTGATCATAGAATTTTGAAAAGGTCATTGGAATCAAGGGATCTGAGTTCTGCCATAACTTACTCACTTTTTTCCAGGCAAGACCCTTCAATCATCTGACCAGGGACCCAATCCCAGCTCTGACTCCTATCTTTGTGAATAAGCTCCTTAAATTTGTCATCAATAAATTGGAACTAATACTTGCATCATCTACCTTGGAGGGGCTTTGTGAAGACCGCCATTTGTAGAATTGTTGGGTAGATAAAATGTTATTATCAAAGGCAGGAAGTAAGTAGTGCTTTCATGTATTTCCTGAATCATAAGGTTTGGCACCAGAGGGCACAGCTCGGAACAACAGTTTGTTCATTTGAACTGAATCATTTCTCCCCAACAGGAACACATTCAAGAGAAAATCGAAGACTCCAAGAGTTATGTACCAAGTGTTCTTCCTATTCTCTTGGAAGAAATCTTCTGAATACATTACTCTCACCATATTCCTCCTTTGCTCAATAACCTTAGATGGTGCTACTTCTTAGATTGTCTACCAGGTAAAGGAGAGGTCTGATACTAACAGTGAGGACCATCCATCCCCATACTGACCTCCAACACAATCCTAGCCTCATTTCCTACTTTGGCTATTTTTCTATACCCCTCACCAGTCATAGGAAAATGTACCTGAAGACAATCCTAAGAGACGATTCTTTTTCCTAAAATAGTAACCCTAATGATCAGAGCCTTAACAAGGGAGAGAGGAAGAACAGGGAGGAAGCAAACAGATCTGCAGACTGGAACCCTTAGCCAGCCCTTCAATCCAGGCAGAACTCTAGAGATACTATCATATAAGATTTGAAAAGCTATTTTTAAATATTCCAATAAAAGGTTCAAGATCAGATAGTCTACACCTTGATTTTTTGCTGCAGTAAATACTGTCTTTGTTTCAACATTCAAAATATCACAGCTGCATATCAATTTTTATTTCAACGAGGCTTCATAGGGAGCCCTCACATGCCAAGACAGATCCAGCTTCCTAAGAAAAGGACAAATTGAATCATGTCCTATGAATTACTAGGTCAATGAGAAAAGACAAGAAAAAACATGTAAGTCCTTATTCTTGTAAGGAAAAGATCAGAAGATAGGTAGATAGTGATATGTGCATACTCACATATATGCATAGAGATAGGCATATACACATGAACATGTGTGTATTTGCACCGAGGCATTACAAAACACACAATACAAGTCATAACTATACATATACATACACATCCATAAAGGCATGCACTATGTATTTGTATATGTTTGGAGAGAAAGAGGAGAAGGGGGAGGAGAGGAAATGAGGGGGAGAAAAGAGAGAGAGAGAGAGAGAGAGAGAGAGAGAGAGAGAGAGACAGAGAGAGACAGAGAGAGACAGAGACAGAGACAGAGAGACAGAGAGACAGAGAAGAAAGGAGAGAGAAGAGGGATGGAGGGAGGGGGAGAGGAGAGAGGAGGAGGGGAGAGGAGATAAGAGACAGAAAGAGAGAGAGAGAGAGAGAGCCAGTCATTCATTACTTAGAAAGATGAGAGGCAACAGAACATTGAATTTGAAGTCTGAAAAATCTGTATTCAAATCCCATTTATGGGGCAGCTAGGTGGTGCTGTGGATAGAGCACCGGCCCTGGAGTCAGGAGTACCTGGGTTCAAATCCGACCTCAGACACTTAAATACCTCACCGTGTGACCTTGAGCAAGTCACCTAAACCCATTGCCTTGCCAAAAAAAATCCAATTTATGTGACCCTCCAAAAGTCACCAACCCCTATGGGCCTCAACTTTCTCAAAATGATGGGAATGAACTAGATGTCTTCAAGGTCTCTTCCAGCTCTAAAGTTCTGATCCTCTGATATTTAAATTAAGAATGATCAAGATCTTAGGAAGGAGGCTAATGGGATAATTTTTAGAAAGTTTAAAACAAGATTAAAGATGCTCTTATTCACCAAGAACATTCCCTAAAGACTGATTGATCCCTACCATGACTATAAGCTCCTTCTGGACAGCAAACAACCCCATACTTTCTTTGCTTTTTTCCATCAAATGCTCAGGTTGGTTTTAGGTTCATTAAGCTGTGTTCTTATCAGTGCCAACTTACTTGCACTTTCTTGGTTGGTATACCCTTCCTCTGTGTCCCTTCAGAAGTCTATTATAGAGGGTTGGCATGATGCATATGATAACTTGTTTTAAGTCTATTGAGACTTTATTCTGGTACAAAGGTTTAGACTGTCCATCTACAAGACTTCATTCTCAGCATACAATGGACCCACAGACTTAAAGATATCATTCATGCCTTCCATTCACCTGGCTGGGTGGAATAGCATGGGCTACAGAGGTCTACTGTGTTTCCTTCCACAGCTTGATTGATGCCTCAAGAAGATCCCACCCTGGAGAGGAATACCCGAGTGGTTGATCCTGCATATTGAACCAAATGTCCAATAAGTTCACATGCAAACCTTCCTCTTTGTTCTGTGCTTTTGTACCATCTGTCTCCCAAGTCTGGCATGTACCCCCTTCTCACCTCTGCCTTCTGGCTCCCTTTAAGCCTCAGCTTTGCAGGGTTCTTTTCTAGGCATTCTTCCTCCTGATCCTCCCAAGACCTTCCTGCTAAGATGACTTCCAGTTTCTCCAGTTATAACTTGTAGGTATCTCGAACATTATATATTGTCTCTCTTCCCTTAGAAGGTGAGATCCTTTAGGGTAGGGACCAAGGTTTGCCTTTTAATTCTATAATAGGCCCTTTTAATGAATGACTGACAGAGTGACATTTAATATTGATGGAAAGGTAGAAGCCTTTTCACTGTCACTTAACAACTTGATATCATCCACACTTTCTTCAGAGTCAATCAAAATTCTAGGCACCATGTCTCAAACTCCAAGATTGCTAATTATGGGAATCCCTATAGGATTTCAGCCAAAAAAAAGCTTCATGTGGATCTGAATTTAGACTAAACAAAAGAGGGAACAATGACAGAGCAGCTTCCTTTATGTGCAAGGGAAGGATTAAAGAGTAGATGAGTTTTTAAATGTTGAGACTTATAGGGAAACTTCCATCATCTTCCTTCTAATTTTGGGATGGGAGAGTGGGGGAATGGCACAATAGATTTATAACGAGAGCATGAAGCTTGGGGGGAAAGGAAGATGTAGAAGTCATAAACCAAAAGCATGGAAAAAGCAAATCACCAATTCTTGGCTTTCCATTCCAGAAGGATGTTGCCTTTGTTGGTCCTTGAGCTGAGTTTCTAGAGCTGAGGTACCCTGAATGGATCACAAGATCCTGCCATGACCTGTATATGTTTAACAGTTGATCAATCAACAAGTATTTCTGAAGTACCTACTATGTGCAGGTGTTATGAGATACAAAGACAGTGAATGAAACAGCTCTCCCTGTCAAGGAACGGAGAGAAAGCAAGAATGCAATTATATATGGAACAAATGTAAAAAGAACAGTTGTCACACATAAGAGACTAGTAGGTGGAAGTACATGCTTCGTTTACTGGAAGATATCAGTATCAGAAGCATCAAATTTATTACATATGTGACTTCACTCTTATAGCCAAGCATGAATCCCAAGAGTTGTCCCAAATAATTCATTCCATTAAAATGTTTATTGAAAAAGCATGGCATTGGGTCTTAAAGACGGTGACAGAAAGTATACACGTGCAACCAAACTGGTTTTTGACCTAGCCTAACATTAGGTACCATTTTGTTATCTAAAATAGTCTTTAGGGGCAGCTAGGTGGTGCAGTGGATAGAGCACCAGCCCTGGAATCAGGAGAACCTGAGTTCAAATCCAGCCTCAGACACTTAATAATTACTTGGCTGTGTGACCTTGGGCAAGTCAATTCACCCCACCGCATTTCAAAAACAAAACCAAAAAAACTCATCTTCAGAAGGAGCCCTAGCCAGGTGGTGAAGAGTAGGGAGTGGAGAGTGAGAGCCTCTTTCTAGTTGCTGAAAGAATAATGTCCAATGCAAGAAATAGCTCAAAGCAAAATTCATGATTACACGATAATATGGTTGACTCCTTACTTCTCTCATTTGTAAGCAAAGAAGGAAGCTAGAGAAAGCAGTCTAAGCCTGCCTGCCTCCTCCAAAATGACCTGGGGACATGAGTCTTATTAACACAGAGACCATTTGCTCTCCTTTTCTGATTAGGACTTGTAATTACTTTATATTTGAGAAGCCTCTTCTGCCAAGACAAGGGACACTTTGAATTTCCATCTTGTATTCCTTACATGATCCTTTGAGGCATCAAATTGGATCATCCCAATTTACACAGGAGAAAAATAAGCCTCAGGGAGGTTTCATTAGCTAGAGAATCTGGACAAAGGATCCAAGTCTATTTGCCTGTCTCTCAGGCCAAGGAACCATTTACATCATCAGTTAAATGAAGGAATTGAACTTAATCTGTGATATGGGAACTTGGGTTTTTTAAAATATATTTTAATAACTGCATTTCAATATAATTGCCTTTTGTTGGTAAACTTATGTATTTTGCTTTATTATTTAAGAACTTGATACTGAGAAGGTGGGAAAAAAGGTCTCAGCTGACCGCAAAAGGTCTAAGGCACAGAAGAAGTTCAAGAAGGTCTAAATGGGGTGATGATGGCCAGATGACTTTTCCCAGGTGAACATTTTAGGATCCCTCTTCTTCATCCACATTCACCAAAAGGCAAGTTTGTATTTAGTAAAGGATGAGGTACTTTTGATATTGTTTAGTTGACATTACTTAGTTTATCTTCAGAAACATGACTAGCAGGTGCATTAAACAGGATTTCTCCTACCTTCCTCAAATGTTGTATGAACTTTGAAAGATCAAAGAAGCTTCCTATGAAGATGTTTCCTCACTAACCACCATACTTCAACCATTGAGGGGGATATTTGCCCCTAATGATATGCACAAATAAGGACTTTGTTTTTCCACGAGATTCAAATTTTTGTGTTTCTTTCTTTGAGATGGATGAAATAAATCCCTATTAAAGTCCTATGACAATGTAGGATAATGCATAGGGCAATGGACTTGGAATCAGGAAGACCTGGGTTCAAACCCTGCCTAAAACATTGATTAGCTAGATAATTCAGGACAAGAAATATAACCTCCTTCAAGATTTGTTTTTCTCTTCCATAATATGAGGGAGTTCTCCAAAGGTCCTTCTTGCTCTAAATCTATAATCCTACAAGACAGCAAGATGGCACCATGGATAAAGTACTGGATCTGAGTTCAAGTTTGACCTCAGACTTTGCTAGCTGAGTGATCCTTAGAATGTTATTTAACTTCTGTTTGTTTTTGTTTTTCTCATCTATAAAATGGGTATGATAACAGTACCTACTTTCCAAGGTTGTTGTAAGGATCAAATGAAAAAAAAATTATAAAGTTCTCTGCACAGTAACTGGTCCATAGAGAGCTGATATCATTATTGGTGGCTCCATAGAGTGCCATCAGGAAAAATCATCTTCCTGAGATCAAATCCAGCCTCAGAGACTAATTAGCTGTGGGCAAGTCACTTAACCCTGCTTGCCTCAGTTTCCTCATTTGTAAAATGAGCAGGAGAAGGAAATGGCAAAACACTCCAGTATCTATGCCAAGAAAACCCGGAATGGGACCACAAAGAAATGGACACAACTGACACAAATGACTGAACAATAGCATTTATTACTACAATATGTGAAAAGCACTTTACAAACAAACCTCAAAGTAACCTTAAAATACTACATAAATGCTAGTTATTACTATTGTGATTATGTGTGGACCCACTCAGAAGCAAGACCCCAACAAATGAAAGACCAATGCATTGCTCCTGTATTCTTCAGTTCCAAATATTAATGTATTTCATCTTAAGCTGATTCTAAAAAATGAAACAAAGAGATTCCCTCTGTCATCTCTGCTCATATTTCTCCTCTAGACAACTCATCCATTTGATCACCATAACCATGTCTCAGTTGATGAATAGGAGTCAAAAAGCCAGCAGCAGCCCACAGAACAGGCTGTAAAATACAAGCCATTGAACCTTGCTGGCTTCAGTTTCCTCGAAATCTGTAAAAAGACCTGGAGAAGAAAATGGTCGAACACTCCAGTATCTTTGCCAAGAAAACCCCAAATGGGCTCACGAAGAGTTGGACATGATTGAAACAACTAAATAAAAACATCTATCAATTCAATTTTCTATCCAATCCACCAATCCAAATTTCCTGGCAGTTCTGGGCTCTTATCAGTGTGGAGGGCAGTTAGCAAACCTCAGGGAAGAAAATATTTTTAGAATTTTTTTAAGGTTTTTGCAAGGCAAATGGGGTTAAGTGACTTACCCAAGGTCAGATAGCTAGGTAATTATTAAGTGTCTGAGGCCAGATTTGAACTCAGGTACTACTGACTTCAGGGCCGGTGCTCTATCCACTGCACCACCTAACCACCCCTTTTTTAGAATTTTAGTTGCAATTGTGTCTTGTTCTTGCAGGTGTTCCCATGATCCCTCTGAGGTCCTAACAATCCACCCACAATCTCTCCTCGTTCTTCTCTCCTCTCCCCTTCTTTTCACCTCCCATCTCACTTCCCTCCTCCTTCCTTTCTCCTTATTGAGTTCCACTCTCTTCTCTTCCTTCTCTACTTGAACTCTATGACTCGGTTTACCTTCCCTGTGGGATTCAACCAGTGGCTCTCCAAATGATCTCTACAAAGACCAGAGTTGGAGACCAAAGAATTTCCAATTTATACTGTCTTCACCAAATTCAAGATAAAGGGCCAACTGCATCACTGATAAGAGGCCCATGACTTTAAAAGTATAACTTGGAAGTGATTACTCATGGAGTTGTTTTGATCAGACCTGTACATTCATGGGCTTGTCTAGAGAATTTTCTGTTATAAAACTTCCTCTACCAATGCAATTAGTGACTTCTCAGCAATTTCTAGTCTTAGAATTTTGCCTGGCATTATGAAGTTTTGTCCAGGGTCACAGAACCAATATGGATCAGTTTAGGGGCAGAACTTGAACCCAGATCTTCCTATCTCAGAAGCCATTTATTTAACCATCAAGCAATGTAGCCATTTAAATAATGGCAGTTAGGTTGGGCAGATGATATAGCCTAGAATCAGGAGCATCTGAGTTCAAATCCAGTCCTAGACACTTTATAGCTATGTGAGCCTGGACAAGTCATTGTCATGCTTCAGTTTCCTCATCTGTAAAAAGACCTGGAGAAGGAAATGGTTGACAATTCCAGTATCTTTGCCAAGAAAACCCCAAATGGGCTCACAAAGAGTCAGACATGATTGAAACAATTGAACAAAAACATCTATAAATAAACATTTACTCTAAAATATTAATATTATAGGCCTTAAGACTGATGAAGGATTCCTAGTTTACTCCCAGAAGTCATAGGAAGCTTTATCAAGAGAATACTGGAAAATTAGGTAAAAATACTTAAATTATTCTATTGAAATAATATAAAAGTAGTAGTGTTAGTGAATTGATTGGTAAAATGATACACATTTTGCAACTTTAGAATACTAAAAAATTTATGTACAAAAGTTTTCTTTATGAATAATTAATCTCTTTGTTACATATTATTTCATAAGTGTTGGTGAATAGTTAAGCCTAGAATTTCTTTCTTTAATTTTTAATGGGGGTTACTGGAAGATTCTACTGAAAACCAAGGAGTATGGAGACTACCAAAGGTCAAGAATTCCTAACATGGACTAGAAGCATCTTGAAGGCAGGGACTGCTTTGATTTTGCCTCCACATCCCCAGCATACAGTAGGTGCTTAATACACAGTTGATTGATTTTAAATGCATTCTTTTTTTTTCAGGATTTTTTGCAAGACAATGGGGTTAAGTGGCTTGCCCAAGGCCACATAGCTAGGTAATTATTAAGTGTCTGAGGCCGGAATTGAACTCAGGTACTCCTGACTTCAGGGCCGCTACTCTAAACCCTGCACCACCTAGCCGCCCCTACCATGTGTTTTTTAAAACGATTCTCAGCTGTTTTGGGGGTAGGCATCACTGTGCCCCAGGAACCTTCAAAAAGACTCTATGCAATTGTCAATAAAGTTCATGGCATCTCTGGAAACAATATTAAATCCGTGCAATTGAATATGGAAAATAAATGATGTCTCACCATTAAGAAAAATGGAAGACTTTAGTAATCTCAAACACTAAGCAAACTTACAGGCCTTTATCAACAACTCCCAGAGTATGAACCCATTCTAACAGCCCAGATCAAAACTCATCCAAAACTTAGAAATTAATCTAAGGGATACACAGAAGCTAATTATCCTACCTAGGCTCACAAAGGTCAGAAACATTAGAGATGGGTTTATTTCTAAATACTAAACCCAGCAGGATTCTATATACCCATCCATGCTGCCTCTTAAGTTATCTAGTGGAAATTATCTCTCACAATCAATTCAGAACCATTGTAGCAAATGATTGATATGAATAATTTAATTCTTTTATCTTCTCAATGACAGTGTAATAATAATATCTGACATTTATATATAGTTGTATTATTAGAGTCTTATATGGAGTATAGCACTTTACAAGCATCTCATTGTGAAGGTAGATATGTCAAGTAGCTATTTTACAAATGATAAAACTGAGGCAGTAGTACCTCCAGTGAGGAATTCTTTACTGATTCAACATTTATTCCGCATCTGTGAGCAGATTTGCCGTATGTCTCAGAAGAAGAGGAAGGATCAGAGAGAAAAAAGGTTCAAAACTATATTCCCTATCTTCAGAGAGTTTACTATCCTAAAGAAATAAGGGAAAGGGGCCAGTCAATCCATTTCAGAAAGCTGTCTTTGAAACACTCTAGCTCTTCAAAAATATCCTTATTGGGGCAGCTAGGTGGCGCAGTGGATAGAGCACCGGCCCTCGAGTCAGGAGTACCTGAGTTCAAATCCGGCCTCAGACACTTCATAATTACCTAGCTGTGTGGTCTTGGGCAAGCCATTAAACCCCCACTGCCTTGCAAAAAATCCTCTGAATATATAAATATATATATATATTATATACATATATAATATATATATCCTTATTGATATTACATCAAGTTGAGTAGCAAGATGAGATATTTCTCAAAAATCACTGAAATCTTGCTTCTAATCCTTCCAAACATTTCCTTTTTTGTATAATCACTTCAAATTATACAGTAACAAACAAAACTAAAACACTCTTGGACCAGCCACTTCCAAGACTGGTTGGTGCAGCAGATGAACCATCACTCACTTGATAGAATGGAGTCTATCAAAATTGTTTTTTTGGTTTTTCTACCCAATAGCTCCTATTTCAGTGTCTGATTTATTGTTACTTGAAATCTTCTTTAAGATGATGCCATTCATCATGACCCATGGATTCTAGCTAGCACACCAGACCAGACCTTTCTGTTGTCCCCTCCATCTCTCTAATTCTCTCCAGACTTATGGTTCATTGCTTCCATGTCTGTTTACCATACAAATGTGCATATTTTCTCATAGCCAAAAAAAAGAACAAAGAATTTGCTAAAAATCATATTCATTAATATGCAACTATGGAAATTAAGGACCTTTGGCAAGTTAAGAAACTTTTTTTATGCTACATTTGAAGACTTCAAGTTAGAATCCAACAAACTCTTAGTCAAGTAACAAGAATTATCTTTAACCTTTCCTCTTCAGATTCAAATGAGTTAAGTAGAAGTTAAATCACTACTTAGTCAATAATGATCAAAGTCACCATTGCTATCTGATGCTCATTCTTGTGAAGGTATATACCAAAGTCCATAAAAGATCACTACCTTGTTATGCCACAATGCTTTTACCACTGTAGACTTGAAATAGAAAAAAGAGGACACTCATTGAATTTTGGGAATTTGATTGAAGGATCTACTTTTGAAGACCTTATTTTCTAGCCGTATAACGGAGGTATTGAGATCAATCTATTTCTGAAGCATATAAAGTGGAACTAAGATGAAACATCAAAAGAAATACCTTTTTTGCATCAGTTATCTCTCTAAAAAGACTGCATAATTTCTATTTCTTTTTTCTGTTTTAACCTGTCTTTGCAAACAGGGATGATTTGCTTTCCGAATGGAGCACCAGGGAGAGATGCTGATGTGGCCTTATTCAAAGGAAGGTGTCTCTCCTCCCCCAAACTTTTTCTCTTGCAGATCTGCCACACTAGCTGAAAATCCAGTAAAACTTTCATATAAACCTGTTATTAATTATTCATATGGACATAAACTTGATTCCCTAAGAACTGAGGTCAAGGCAACCTAACAGAGCAGTTTAGAAATGAGCAAAGAGGATAAAGTAGAAAGTGGATGAGGTGCCAATAGTGAGAAAGCACTGGAGGTGCCATGATAACTAAGATGAGTAGGAAGGTACGATGCCACCCTTCTAATGGTCAAAAGTCCATCTATACCAGTCAGAAAAGTTAAATACAAATGGCCCCACCAATCATGACTGCATGATAGACTAAAGTGCAAATATGCTTTACGTGATTTCCCATGTATAATCTATATCAGATTGATTGGCTTCTTGGGCCAGGGGAGGAAGAAAAATTTGGAACTCAAAATCTTATAAAAAATGGCTATTGAGAATTATCTATACATGTAATGAGAAAATAATTTACATGTATTTGAAAAATAAATTCTCCTTATGGAAAAATTAATAACTATATAATGCCAGTTAGTTACTTATACTCTCCAATTTATTTTCTGGGTATTACAACATGCCTGAGCTACAATTTCCTCATCTTTAAAATAAGAGATGATGATATTCTCACATCAATTGATATGATCTATCCTCCATCAGAATATAATTTCCTTGAGGGCAGGGATGGTTTTGGTTTTTGCCTTTGGATTCCTAGCAGACTGCTGAAATTTAGTTGTTGATTAATTAGTATTTGTGGATGATTAATGATGGAATTTTTAGACAAACTCACAGATAGAGCTTTAAAATATACAGTATCTTCAGGCTCCATTAGAAGCCCAGAGTTCCTTCCTTCTATCGTCTTTGAATTCATTTTGTACACAAGTGACCCTTCACTTTCTCTTAAAAACTGAGAAATGAACATTTGAAGTAGTGTAAGGAAATGGGGGTGACTGATGCACACCCAATATCCAACTGACGAGGCTGCCTCTGTGAGGGTTCCTCCATAGCCTAAACATATTTGCCCACAACAGTCGAGAGTGGGTGGACAGCTCAGTCTGGTTGGTCATTTACAGTCTTTGATGGACACAGTGTAGGCTGCATTCTGTATGAATGTATAAATTTAGAGAGATTAAAGGGTCTGGCTGCTACTGATTATTTCATGCATCCAAACATTAAGGCTGACTACCTAACCCAATGAGTTTGAATAGAATAAAGGCTTAACATGCAGGAGAAATTAACTCTCTGAAGAGAAAAGACACCCACGTTACAGACCTACACAGAAATCTCTTCTTGCGTCTAGCTGAGAAAGGTTTCATATGAAATCAGGAATACATTGCGACTTTCCCAGAGAGTCTGTAGAGTCAGAAGCACTAAGGAAAAGTGGTATGAAAAGAGATCATTAATTGATGCAATGGGATACAGGGGCTAGAACTGGACCTGTGATGTCATGGGATAGGGAAATTCTGGATGAAGAAATGGAATCACCATCTCAGTAATCTGGAATCTTAGACTATTGCTTAGGGCCCTGAGACATAAAATGAAGAGCTCCATTTTTCTTGGGTTCAAATTCAATTTTTCTTCACTATATTACCTTAAGTCTGATGAAGAAATGGGAAGAATTTAAAATAGAAAGTTTCCACAATACTACAAGTTTTAGTTTTATTATTATAATTAATTACATTTGCATAATGATTTAAGGGTTTGCAAAGAGACTCATAAATATTATTTTATCTTTACTATAATCTTGGGTGCCAGGCACTGCTACTATTCCTATATTCAGATATGGAAACGGAAGCAAATGAAGAGTAGGTGACTTGCCCAGGGTCACATAATACTAAGTATCTGGGGCTAGTCTTCTTGACTACAGGTCTGGCACTCTAGCCATGAAACAGTTAGGTACTAGAATTCTGATCAATAACATCACTAAAATAAGACAAAAATGGTAGAAGAACAAAAATTACAAACTAGAAAGAACCAGAGAATTAATGTAGCCTATCGTCATTTTGCACATAGGGAAACTGGGGTACAGAGTAGATAAATGATTGTCCCAATGTCATACAGGAAGCAAGTGGCAGATCCAGGATTCAAATTCAGGTTCTTTGACTCCAAATCTACTGTTTGGTTCACTGTTAGCTCAGACAATGAGGGCCTCTGAGCAAATCACTTAAGTCCTCTGGTCTCAGTTTCCTTATCTGTAAAATAAGGTCTTCCAACCCTAGGATTTTTTTAACTTGAAATGTTTACTCTTTCACTTAAAAATTTAATAGTATAGAATATAAAAACGTTGCTGTGTTAAAATTAATGTGATCCATGAATTAAATTTTCCAGGTTACAGAATAGACTTTTTTGATAATAGCTTTCCAATTCCCCACTATAAATATTTGAATCCCTTAAGGATGATGTCTCTCAAATGAAATAACAGCTATCATTTCCCTTTAAAACTCAGAGTAGAAAGTATTTCCCCTCAGCCAAAAAAAAAACGAAAAGTCACCAAAACATGTTAATTCCTCTCCAAATGTAACTTCTTACCTTCCTCATTAATTTCTGGATGAGAAAGAGACTTACCCACATAAAAAACATATAATATCATAAAAGACCAGCATCCAAAGGCAGTATATTCTATAGCATATACTCTACAATGTCTGCAAAGCTGTATTTTTCATCCTTTTCTAATAGCAAAATTTTCCATGCTTTTTTTGATTAAAAGTAATTCAGAATTAACATTGCACCTTTTCAAAGAGATCTTTGAGGGAACATCTGGTCTTGAAATTCTGCAAAAATCCCATCTAGTTGTTAAATACAACATATTGGAATGGAATCCAGTGAAATCCAGGAATCCACTGAGTTTCATAAAAGTTGAAGTGGACTATCACATTTATAATGGGAAAAAAAAAGCACTCAAAAGCTTTTCTGCGTTTGATTCCAACTGATCCTGCATTCTAGTCCTCAAAAATGACTACTTTCTAGGACTACTTGAGCCAAATCACTAAGTCAATTAAAGCAATACAGTACAACAAAATATACTGTGTCAGAGCAATGTACTGAGGAAACCTTAGTGGAAGGTGGAGGAAGAAGACAAGGAGACTCAGATTCAAAAATTTAAATAGCTATTCCTCAAGCAACAACAAAATCCCAGTCCCTAGGAAGACTGGACCCAAGGAAAAATAGAACAGAAACTAATCACCTTTAAATTTGCTTGATAATACTTAAAAGGAAGATCTAAAATTAGACAATAATTCATTAAAATCTGCGTGGTTTCTTTTAAATAATAAAAGGAGTCCTATATCCAAAAACATTTGTGAAGTAGAAACAAAAGGAATCAATAAAACTGTATAATGATGATTAGAAAGAGGAAAGATGATGAAAAAGGGAGAAAAGGAAGGAAAGAAAAAAGAAAGGAAGGAAGGAAGGGAAAAGAAGGGAAAAAGATAGAAAGAGGAGGAAGAGAGAAGGGAAAGGAGAAAAGGAAAAAAGGAAGAGAAGAAAGAAGGAAGAAGAAGAGAGATCTAGAAAGAGCAATTAAAGATCATGAAATAAAAAAGATAAAAGAAGCATTGTTATATTACAGTTTCCTAAACAAAATGGTATCAACACTCAGTCATAGCAAAGATACCTTTAAGTGGATCCATGGAGATTTCAAACTTTACCTAGGCCACCCAGAAAATTCCAAAGGGCTTCTAACAACATTGCAAAATCCTTGGGATTCAACAACTGTCTAGTGAAGTCTACACCAGCAATGTCAAACTCATAGAAACAGATCCCTGCAATCAGTATATTGACTTAGGAAATAATGCATTATCCTTTTATGTTGTAAACATATATATTTTTCTTAAATATTTCCTACTTATATTTTAATCTGGTTGGGATCATACTTTGTTGCGTGAGTTTGACACCTCTGGCCTACACAGTCCAGTTATAATTCTTTGATGAGTTTTCCAGTCATACTAAAAACCAACACACCAAGACCACTTGGATGGCTTTCCCAGGGCATCTAACTTTTCAGGTGAAGTTAAAACAGCAACATTTTTCCAAGGAACAAACCACAGGCTTCACCAGTTTACATATTTTGTTCACAATCTAGAATGACACGCACTGAAATGAGGAACAGATTGGCCAGTGAAGCTTGTAATCCACAGCATCTCTCTGGAAGTTACTAAACTAATTACAGAAAGTCAAAGCCTCATCTGAACACAGGCTTCCAATTTCTAATTCCAAGGATTAGTGGGAAAACTTCCCAGAAAAAGGTATGACAAAGGGTTCGTGGGTTTAGTTTTTCTTCTTCAATTTCTTCTTCAATTCTCTGATCTTATTCCCTTCTCATTCACAATTGAAATCATGGGAAGTCAAATAGCAAAAGGCTACCATCATTCCTCTGAGAAATAACAGAAATGACATCAGACTAAGAAAGGGGATCCTGTCACATAGTGGAAAATATCCAGTTTTCTAAATCATGAAACAGAGTTCATTTCCTCACTTGTCAGTTGATGATAAAAGAAAAATTCTGTCAGGACCAAGATAATTTTAATATTTTGGAATTTTGTCTCATTTATCTTCTAAAGATGCATTTGTCCAGTTCGAAAAGCCATGAACAGTTATTCAAAAGTAATGTCTAAGTGAATTATGCCAAGACCTTCCATACCATGCTGAGTCTCCTGAGGAAATGAAGCACACACCTTGGGCTTCTTATTTCAGTTGAAAATGAAATACTGAAATTATATGCCTGAAAATAACTATCATCTCCAATGTTTAAATCTTTCGAGACAAAGAAATTGAGAAACTGTTCACTTTAAACATCAGAAATCAGACCAGAAATTACCTTAGGTGCCATATTTCCAGCCTATCAGATTCTTTTGGAAAATGCTATCTGCATATAATGGTTGAAATTCAGAATGAATACTGCTTGGTCATCATCCCCAAAATAAATACATCAATAGCATTCATGTAAATGTTTATAGGCACTTTGCTGTGGCATTACTATTATAATGAAAAGTTCTCTCTATATATTTTTAAAGTCTTTAATGATAGTGGAACCACAGAGACAACAAACCATTCCATATTTCATAAATGAGGAAAATGCTCTCTGAACTTTCTCTTTTTTTGTTTTATTTTTTCAGTTGAGTATTAAATACTTCACTTCCCTATTCAGCTTAAAATGCACTTACAGTTGGGCTCCTAAATATAGCACTAATATTTGAACATCTCACATAGTAAATACAGTTTTCAAATTTTTAAAAGGAAATTCCAATTATTCTTCTCTGACTTAAACTGTGGATTCTACAAGAGGTCTAATAATATTAATTCCCAGGCAGCCATTAATTAAAAATGCTTTGCTTTGGATCAGTTTTCTAAGCACTAACTTTTAGCTAAATGGCCTAGGATTTTTTTTCCTCTTCCTTCTTAAGCTACACATTCTATATGCTGCCAATGACATCACTCAGTTATCGGGCTTCTGAACCATTCTGGCCAGACACACAAGACTTGAATCCATCACAACACAGGTTCCTTCAAACTAGAGACTGTACTCAGGGAACTTAATTCCTAGACAAGCATAATCAGCAAAAAATCAATATCCATCAATCCAAGGAATCTAGGATTTCATTTTTCCATTTTTCATGGCCCAAAAGCAAACCTTGACCAAATCAATACAGAAACAACAGAAAAATTAAGCTGTCTGTTATCTGGAGGTAGGTTTAAGATGGAAAACACACACTTACCATTTTCCTCAGAATCTATTTTCCAAGTGTCCACAGTACCTGCATGTCAGTTTGGGTTTGGGGGGGACCTTATTGGGTTTAGCTCCATAAAGTAGCAACAGGAATAAGAGCCAAAGACAAGGAGAATAGTGAGGACCGGACTGGCTGGTGCCATATTCACTTACCTGCAAAAGGAAAGCACAAGTTTCATTAGTCACTAATCACAAACATAAAAGAATCCCTTTAGATCCCTGTTAATTAGCTTAGACTCAGAGAAGGATTATGTGAACCAGAAAAAGAAATACATAACCTGGCTCTTTCTAAGATCTCCCAAGAAGGAAGAATTAAAATCTTAGAGAGGGGGAAGCTCAGGGATTTTGAATGGACCGTTATTGATCTGTGCAGAAAGCAGACCAAAAGTTTTATTTGTTTTATTACTGAGATGATATCCATTTCCTTTCATGGTTGGGGATGGACAGGTGCAATGATAAAACAGGTGGTGGAAATAGAAAAATCACCAGGGTGTTTTCTCAGGAAGTGTCTAATCATTGTCACTGGATCCCTTGAAACTCATTCTTTATAGGCTAACATACAGCAAAGAGACAGTTGGGATTTTGCCAGTGATCTCCTAGGCAACTTTTAGGGAGCTGCCAAAGGAAGCCACAAGCTTGCCATCCACGTGCATTTGACATGCCCCTCTGAGGGGGCAAATGTCCTTCACAGGGGTAAGTGTGAAGGAAAATTCTCCTGCTCCAAACAGGGTCACTGAGGTGGGCCAATCTGCAATTTATCTAGAGGAATGACAGAAGCATGGAGTCTTACATGGACAAAAGTTACATCATGGGGAACTGCATCAGTTCAGATTGTACAGGACAGATTCCCGAGTCCACTTTCTGTCTCTGTCTCTCTCTGTCTCTGTCTCTCTCTGTCTCTCTCTGTCTCTCTCTCTGTCTCTCTCTCTCTCTCTCTCTCTCACACACACACACACACACTCACACACACACACACATACACACACATACATCTCTGCCTCTCTCACCTCTCATCTTATCTCTCTCTCTCTCTCTCTCTCTCTTTCTCTCTCTCACACACACATACATCTCTGCCTCTCTCACCTCTCATCTCTCTCTCTCTCTCTCTCTCTCTCTCTCTCTCTCTCACACACACACACACACACACACACACGCACACACACATCTCTGCTTCTCTCATCTCCTTCTCTCATCTCTCTCTCTCTCACACACACACACACACACACATCTCTGCCTCTCTCATCTCCCTCTCTCATCTCTCTCTCACCTCTCATCTCTCTCTCTCTCTCTCTCTCTCTCTCTCTCTCTCTCTCTCTCACACACACACACCTCTCATCTCTCTCTCTCTCTCTCTGTCTCTCTCTCTCTCTCTCACACACACACACACACACACACACATATCTCTGCCTCTCTCATCTCTCTCTCACCTATCTCTCATCTTATCTCTCTCTCTCTCTCTCTCTCTCTCTCTCTCTCTCTCTCATTCAGAGGATTAGAATGTAAATTTCCTAAGAGAAGGAATTGTTGCCTTTTTTTATTTCCAGTGTGCAATACAATTAATAAATGTTTGCTTTGATTGAATGATTCAACATCTCTGTCAGCAAAAATAGAAAATAGAGAATCTTCTATTGGCTATTCCTAGGACTCTCCAGTATATCCTCTGCTCTGAAGCTACAAGAGTTCTTAGAGCTCACTTCATTATAGGATCAGAGACCTAGAGCCAGAAGGAATTTCAGAGACTTTGTGTTCAGCGGCCTCATTTTCCACAGAAGTATACTGAGGTCCAGAAATTTGAAGAGCCTTGTCTGATGGGATGGAACCACTAATTTCCAGAAGGCAAGATTTGAACCCAGGTTTTTCTGTTCACAAATCCAATGCTTTTTCTACTACTTCTCAGTAGCAATTCAATAAAGATGTGATGGTTTTCTGCCAATTCAGTTGTCTATCAGGTACTCAATTTCACTATACAGGACCAGAACATCAGCAATGAGTTTTAAATGTTCTGAAACATTTAGAATCTTCAGTTCCTCTTAGGCACCAAACCATTCAATGAGTCTTCAAACTACATACAATTAGAGACATTTCGTCCTATCCCCCTGAATTACTTCTCAGGAAAGTTCTTTTACATATTTCCTGGACACTTGAATATTCAGTTGTTATTGACAAAATATTTTAGAAAAATGGTTGAAAACATACTCCAAACCCCATCTCATGCATTTAAGGATCTTCTTTATAAAATATTTAGATATATTCAGTAGAGGCAGCATGACATGTAGAACAGTTAGGAAAAGCTTGTTCAAATATGGTTGACACACTTAATGAGATTCTGAACAACTCACAAAGCCTCTATGTCTAAATTTCCTCAGTTGTAAAATGAAGTAAATGGGTATTCTAGCCTCTGTGGTTCTTTTCATCTCTAAAATTATAATTTTATAATCATACAGAATGAAGAGGCATCAGTGGATACAATCTGCTCTCAATTTATCCATCAACATTTATTAAAAAAGCCCACTATGAACTAAGTATTTTTCTGAGAGTCAGGTTTACATCCATAGAAATTAAATCCTCCTTCAAGTAGAATGACAGAAATGTTAGGAATCTTATCCTAGTGAGGCAACTAGGTGAGAGAGTAAGTAGAGTATTGGATTTAGGATCAGGAAACATTGAATTCAAATCCCGCCTCAGTAATTGAACCTCGCTGGTCCTCAGTTTCCTCAGCTGTTAAGATGGGGATAATGATAATCACCTTCTTCACAAAGCTTTATAAAGTAAATAATATATGTAAAACATTTCCCAAATGATGAAGAGATATAAATGTGAACAATAATGAAAGAGAAAGATGCGAATAATACTAATAATAAGTGTAATAATCATAAATCTTTCTCCTTTCTACTCCACATTGGGTGGCCATTGTGCTAGTTATAGGGGAATGGATCTGGTATAAATGCGCTATTAATAGTGGTATAAAGCCTAGAGCTCAAAATAGAAAAAGCAACTGAAGAAATCAATTCCTATTCCATGAATCCCACACCATTAAAAAGCACCCATCACAGATAAAAGAATTCTATACACATAGCTATAGTTTTATAGCTTCATTTTATAACCATGAAATAAAAGCTGCCTTCAGATATTTCAGGGAGGGGGGAAAAAGAGAGGTGTCTAAAAATGAATATGTTTGATACAAATTAAAATATCAATTAGAAAGTCATTTACACAAATTCTCTAATTCACATGATTTGGTATCTCATGTGTCATTAAACCATGACTGAAAATTCATTTGAAGACAATCGTAGATGACCCCAAGATCTGCTGAAGGAAAATCGGTCCCAATCAAAGAGACGAATGACCAAATAAGCAGGACGTGCCCTAAGGAGAATGGCTTGCTGCACTTGGGCCAGCATCCACAAGAGATTTGCTCCCTATCCATTGTAGACTTACAGTAACTTGAAATATTTCCTATCTGAAGAAAATCTCAAAAACCAGAGAGTTAAATAAGATCACACTAATTCCTGCCTACACCCATCAAGATAATGATGCAACCACATTTCTAAGCACTTTGGAAAGCTCTAGACAAATTTCAGTTGTCAGGATAGAGAGACTGAAAAATCCAGCTACCCCTCTGGGGACAATGATGAAATCTTTTATTTGCGGGAGGTGCCATCTACCAGATTCTGAGATTTCACCCCCAACTAGTAAAGGAAAAAAAGACAACATAAGAGAATCTGCCTAGATTTTAAGCACCCAATGAAATATCAGGTCTTGAAAAGGTCATCTCCATCTCTCTCTCTAGATGAAAAAAAAAAGTTAGGCAAGCACTGCGAGCTGAAATAAATCCTTTCCTATCAAAGTTCTTTATTCAGTCCCTGAGACAACCTCCTACACATATCACGAGTTTTTTTTCCCTTTCTCCTGTACCAGCAACATATCAGAGTATAGTTAAGCGAGAAGGTTAGCTTTGTATAATGTGATACATTAGTAGAGATAGATGGAGGAAGCATAGTCCAGGAAACAGAGGATTGAAAAACAGAGCGAATATGATTTTTTAAACACAGAATACAGGAAACTTTGCTTTGGAAATGGCTTGTCTTCTTTCCACTGATTTTCTCCAATTAATTTTATGTGTAACTTGTTTATTAAAAAAAATCATTTTGTCCTACTCCTTAGACTGGGAGTTCCTTGAGAGCAAGGATGGTCTTTTATCTTTCACTGTACTCCCAAATCTTAACATCATCTTTAGAACATAGTTGGTAGTTTGTCAATTTTTGTATTCTGACTAATGGATTCAGGATGTTGGTACTGGATGTCCTTTGGGGGGGCAGGCAACTTACAGATGTGAAGTTAGAAAGTCACTAGGAAAGGTTTAGAAAAATGATAAAACTGTATGAAATTTTGATTTTTCAATAGAAGCATTGAAAAAGTGTACAAATTATGCATGGTGTCTGTGTACTAGTAACCTAAGAAAAATGAACAGGTTTTGGTTATGAAAGAAAAAATGGGCTGATGAAAATATCTTTTAATTCAAAAGAGGAAAAGATCTATTCAATGTCTGTCTCTCACACACACACACAGACACAGACACAGACACACACACACACACACACACACCCTCTTCTTTTCTTAAATGTTAAGAGTTAGAGCCTTTGGTGAAAGAGATCTATATGAGAACGATGGCCCAGAGTTTCCATTTATAGGTTAGAGCAGCATTTGCTTTCTTTGCTCCCACTAAAGGATTCCTTAAAAAGAGAATCAATTATTTAGCACAAGGAGAGAAAAATGATTCCCCTGCTGCCCCGAGATGCCAACCCCATGACTTCTTTTCCCTAAGACCTCTTCGTTAATATAGCTGAACAGGAGTTGAACCTTTGATGGATTTTTCACTGTTTGGAACATTTTCCTCCCCTAGAGGAAATAACCAAGAACGAGGAGAGAACAAAGATGGGAAAAAAAGGATCCTCAACATAAAACTGAAAGGAAACTTAGAGGTTAGTCCAGCCCCCTCATCCACAAAGGAAGAAACTGAGGAGGAGGGAGGCAAAGAAGTCTCCCGGGTGCACCCAAGTAATAGGATAGAATTTAAAGACTCATTCCTCCCTCACAACACATGGGTCATCTCACTAGACTGCATTGGCTCCCATTAGGTGGTTATAGTTTTATCCAGAACACGGAGATTTCATGAGAAATGTATTGACTCCTAGCATGCTTTGTACTTGTTTTTATTAGTAATAATAATAATAATAATGGTGATAACTTGGGATGGTTGTTCAGTCATTTCCATCACGTTCAAGTCTTTGTGACCCCAATTTGAGGTTTTCTTGACAAAAGATGTTAAAGTAACCCTCCATTTCCTTCTCCAGCTCATTTTACAGATGAAGAAAGTGGACCCCGCTAGACCCTCTTCTCAATATTATATTATTAAATATACAAATACCTTAGTTTTACAAAAGAAAATACAGTTAGCAGAATATTTTTTTAAAAAGACCTCATGGAGGGAGGGGGGACAGCTAGGTGGATAGAGCACCAGTCCTGGAGTCAGGAGGACCTGAGTTCAAATCTATTGTGTGACCTTGGACAAGTCACTTAACCTCATTACCTTAATTAAATAAAAATTTAAAAAAGATCTCATGGACCATAATTTTAAAAAACTTTGGTTCAGTTGGGAGGCATAGGTAAAGGGGCAGATCACTTATTTGTGAAGGCTACATTACAGGAGAATAAAAATGATGTCATTAACAAGAACATAAACTTCCTCTCAGTTGGTCCCACAGTGAAAAACCTAAATATTTTCCCACCCTTTGGGGCATGAAAGAATATTATGATTTGTTACTAAAATAAAAATGAAAAACTTTATCCAAGTTCCACCTCTCCTTAAGGCTTCGTCACACTAAATAGGAAGATAGGATTATTCCAGACAACAGCTGACATCACAGGGCAAGTGAGGGCAGACCTTATGAAGCCAGTTTATCATGGCTTTCCTGTCATTCCACTCCTCTGAGGGTGAAGAAGGACTAAAGGAATTGTTGGCTCGGAATACTTCCGGCCCCTTCTCCTGACAGGGAGGCAGGGTCTGGGCTGGGCTGGCCAGACTTCAAATAAAAGCCAGGACTCCATGGAAGATGAGCACTTTTGCAAGAGGTAATGACAAATTGGTCAGACAGTTCTCCTTCCCAAGGGCTCCTCCTGGATCAACATCTGGCCCTGGGAGACTGGGAACAGTAGAGCTTCACTTACCAATCAGATACCACAGGGTGATGTTTCAGGAAACAGTAAAGCCGCAAGCATCACCCTGGGAAGATCTGGAATCAGAATATTGGGTTTCAGATCTATCCTCTGCTAATTTTGGCAAATCACTTCATGTCTCTGGACCTCGAATTCTTCCACTCTTAATGTGGAAAGTTGGACTGGTTGACTTCAAAGGGTCTTTTCAAATCCATATCCCTCTTACTTATTTCAGAGCTATCTCTTCTTATGAAGGCAAATGTCAGGCTGAATTTCACTCAGTACACTTATTCATCAGTTATTCCATACTAGGCCCTGTTTTTGTCAGAAAAGTCCCTTTAGGCACTAAAAGACAATTTTTTCTTGATGATCAGTTTTTTTCAGTTGTGTCTGACTCTTGGTGACCCATTTGGGGTTTTCTTAGCAAAGATATTGTACTGGTTTTCCATTTCCTTCTCTAGCTCCTTTTACATAAATGAGGAAACTGAAGCAAGCAGAGAAAAATGACTTGCCCAGGGTCACACAGATGATAAAGGTCTGAGATTGGATCTGAGCTCGGGAAGATGAGTCTTCCTGACTTCAGGCCTAGTGCTCTCTCCATGAGTCACCTGGCAGCCTATATATAAAATAACAATCATCATTAAAAGATCAAGAATGAGGGAGTATTTTTTTAAAATAGGCAAATATTAAATGGGTGTCTTTTTATAAAAGGCAATTTATCAAAGGAAAACACAAAATTCAATTTTCTAAGTTTTCTGGCTATAGTGAACCCACTATGGTAGGTTGCAATAGACCTCCTCCTTTTCCCATTGTCATGGCTTTGCACCCCACTAGTCCTTGTATAGTTATGATTCCCTTGGAATTCCTGGGGTCTTTCAAGGTTTTTCAGAGATTTCTGATACCTCCAACAGCTAGAGCCTTCCCCATCAATTTAAACTTGCATTTTTTAATGTACCTTTATTCAAACATTTTGTCTTTCCTCCAAGAATAAAAGCTCTCTGAGAGAAGGAACTGTTTCACTTTTGTTCGTAATGTATAGCTCTTAGTCTAATAATTGGTATTTTGATAAATCTTTTTTGACCAACTTTAAAAAAAACACAACAGTTATTATGGACATACCTTGCCAAAGGCACCATGTTTAGCATTAGGAATGCAAAAAACTAAAATAAAACAACAGCCTTTATCCTAAAAAAACCAGAGGAAAAAGAAATAAGGCAAGGCATGATTCAAGGCTAAGTATGATTCAAAATTAAGCATGTGAGCTTCTCTAGACTTGAATTATGGGCTGTGACTGACTCCGGAACCAATGGTCAGTCCCTTCATTTTATAGATGAGGAAATGGAAGCCTGAAGAAGGAAAGTGGTGTGACCCAAGTCAGACTAGTAGCAGCAAAGCCTACATTCCAATCCAAATCAATGTGCGCCATCTTCAAATAATAGGATCACAATCATGTGATGTGCCGAAGGGCTTACAAATGCAGGGTAGATATCTTCTCCTGAATCATCTGGGTACCACAGGAAAAGAGAACAATGGAAGCATGTCAGGGAACTCTCAGAGTTCCAAGTTACCTTGTTTTGACAGAGCACCTTTTGCTCAGAGAAAAGAAATCTTTCATTCTTACTCCCCTCATTTTTCTCCCTGAGAAAGTCACATGAGATTAGTGGGAGAAAACTTTACCTTGAAGAGATGAGAAAATGTAGTTTCCTCCCTTCTTTGCAGCAGTGGGGGATAATAATTGTGAAATACAATATGTATAGGAGAATTGGTTGGAGTGTTGGTTAGTTTTGATGAAATATTCCCACATTCCCCTTTGTATTATTTTTTTAAAACAAAGAAAGGGTGATTATCGTTTATGGGAGAAGAAAGGCTACATTTGAAAATGAAGGTGATGAAATAACAAAAGCTATCAATGATTTTTTTTCAAAATATGGGAAAGTCTCAGACTGCCTAATCTGAATTTTACAGAGGATCCATGTTAAATACACACACACACACACACACATACACACAAACATGTGTGTGTATGTATTTATATAGAGAGAGCAACCTATCCTGATCTCATCGGCACTAGTAAAGGACTTTCATTGTTCTAGCAAGGAACCAATATGGCAATCACCCAGCAACAGTTAAACATGAAGGAATACAGAGAAGAAAAAAAGGAAAATTGGCCCTTGCCCTCAAGGAGCTTACAGTCTAATGGGTAGAAAATACAGAAATTTCAAAGAGGAGAATTATCCATATTTCTCCATGACAGATGAAGCCCTAAATGCTTTTTTTCTAGTTAAATGTCAGGCTAGTTTTGTCATAACTATTTTTAGGAAATGTCACCAATTTATCAAGGCACAAGGCATAGTCATATAAAAAGGTCAGAATCACAAAGAGGGTTGGAAGTTCCAACTAACCTTTTCTCCTTTCCTATATTATCTCCTTTCTCACTCTTATTCTATGATAGGAGACCAGGACTCCTTGCATCTCTTTTCAATGTGATTCACATTTTCCCAATCGGCAAAACAGCTAGGATTGACTGTGAAAAGGAGGCACCGGACTTACAAACCAGCTGGTTCCCCCGTCAAACAGACCAGTTCTATTCTTTACCAAGAAAAACACATACTCTCTTGGCATGTGCAGTAGGAAAAAGAACACAGCACTGTCTCTGAAGTCCAAAGAGACCAGTCTTTTCTTTGTATTCTCAATGTCAAGTACAGCACCTGCCATTTAGTAGGCAACCAGTAAATCTTTATTGGTTGAATTTTTTAAAAAAAGGAACTAGGGGCCGCTAGGTGGCCCAGTGGATAGAGCACCGGCCCTGAAGTCAGGAGGATCTGAGTTCAAATCTGACCTCAGACACTTAATAATTACCTAGTTGTGTGGCCTTGGGCAAGTCACTTAACCCCATTGCTTTGCCAAAAAAAGGCAACTTGGCATAGTAGAAAACATAGTGAATTTGAAATAGGAAGACTTTGAGACTAGAGATTGTTACATTCCCTTTGTTTCTGCATTCCCCAGGACCTGGCATCATGATGGTCACATGAGAGGTACTTAATAATTGTTTACAGATTGACTAAGATGTTCCTGTCTGATCCTGAGCAATTAATTCACTTTACCTTCCTTAGCCTCAGTTTCCTCAGCTTTAAGTGTCTGGATTGGCTAGACAACCCCAAAGGTCTATTCTAAGCTTCAATGAGAGGTATTATTGCTATTGCTCTTATTGCTCTTATTTTTGAGCCTCATCATCACTAGTATTATTATTCTTAACATGATAATCAAAAGGAAACAAAAAGTTTCCTTTCAGTTCTAAGACATCTCCGTGTCTTCTAAGTTAGAAGTTCTAAACCTGGAGACTGATTTAAAAGTTTAATAACTATATTTTAATATAATTGGATTTATTTATAATCTTATATATTGTGCTTTATATTTTAAAACATAAATTTGATAAGGGATGCAGAAGCTTCACCAGGCTGCCAAAACAGAAAAAAGGACTAAGAAGCTGTGGTTTAAATCAAGACCTGAAATGATAAACATCTTCCTAACACAATGCCCAGCTACAGGCTGTAAAAGGCTTCCCTCCCGGTATGGGAGACTTCCTTGGGCAGAGTTCGGTCCTTCTGCTGGTCTCAGCTCAATGCTACCTTTATAGGTAAATGAAAAACAACTGGAAGATGGTGGGGAGGATGGGTAAAAATCTAGAGACCCCATGGCCAGAACGCCCTGATAAATGAGCAACGCTTACACATGTATGAATTAAAACTTTCATGGAGGACAATCAGTAAATGTTGAAAGAAAGAAAAATTAGCAAAATCATGTTCACCAGGAATCAAAGGGCTCAGAGGTGAAATTCATGAGACTCTAAGGCTGCCATTTTTTTCTTTCTTATGAATGTTCTTGATGAAAGCAAGATATTTCTTAGATACCCAGGATTTCGACTCTTATAATATGTTGGCTTCTCCTCCCATTTCACAAAAAGATTGAACTCCAATAGATGGGCTACCAAGTAATCCTACAGTGGACTCTTAGGTTGCAGACTATTTTTTCAACTACCAAAATTACAATTCCAAAGATTTCAAGAGTCTTTATTAAAAAGGTGATAACAATGTTCCATATATTATTAATTTTATTATTAGAAGGGAGGAGAGGAGACATCTTCCAAATAATATTTGCACAACATTCTGAATCCTTCTTCTTTTCAATACATTTCCATTCTTACATTGGATATAGGCATGAATTCAGTCTGTCAAACAGAATAGATTCAGTTCAGGCAGCTGAGGCAAGGGAGAAAATGGCACCAGTCTTGGTATCAGAATCTTAGGTTTCAGATCCTGCTTCTGTTTCAGTTTGCTCCCTATAGACCTTCATTTCTTTCCCTGGGAAAGAAGGAGGAAAGGAAGGGCAGACAAGAGTGTCTCTGTTGCCTTTTCAACCATCAGGTCTCTCACTCCATTATATATATATATGTATATATACATATATATATGTATATATATATGCATGTATATTACTATGCAAATATATTCATAAACACACCTGTATGTATGAATGCTGTGTATACAGAGATTAAAAGAGAGATCTTCCTTGTCCTCAGGGGCTTAAATTTCTATTAAGAAATTTTAAGGTCATCTACTCCAACCTTTTCATAATATAGAGGAGGGAACTGAGGCTTTTCTATGATGTCCTTTCTTCTTGTCACTTTCCTAATCCCATCAAACCTCACATCAGCCATCTCCTACCCCCTAGTTTTCTGTCTCCGCACAAAATTGTGCTATTGGGAAGGGATGAATGACAGTCAATTGACCCTACTGTCTCCCAGGGCCATCTCCAGTTCTCCTGTGCTCCATCTTGCCACTGACTCCAGATGGCTCTGGAGAAGAAAGTGAGTCTGGTGACTTTGTATGGCTCTCCCTTACTTAAATCCAATTCACTTGCAAGTCATGACATCACCATGCTAAAGTCATAGTTCTCTTTGAAAATGAAGGACAAACAACAACATATAATTATTCTATTCTATATAATATATAGATTATAAACTAAGGGCTTAGTTTGTCACCTGCCAAAGAAGAGCCTTGGATTCAAACTCTCCATCTTTTCTCATTCTTATTAAATAATTGGCGATTAACTGGCAAGTTCCAAGCCCCTTGTACCTCTTTTTCTTGTGGCTCACATTTCCCCTAATATACAGAAATTATAGAAAATGTTGTTTAAAGACTTACACAAAGTGAGAAGAACCAAGAGAAAATTCCATACATTAACAGCAACATTGTGTGACATCAACTATGATAGACTTAGCTTCTCTCAACAGTTCAGTGATAAAAGACAATTCCATAAGATTTGTAATAGAAAATGTCATTTACATCCAGAGGGAAAAAACTATGGAGTCTGCATGCAGATCACTTTTTAAAGCTTGCTTTTTATTTTTTCTTTTTTTCCCAACAGGATTAATACATACATGAATAACCTGCATCAGATTACTTGCTGTCATGGGGATGGGAGAAGGGAAGGAGGCAGGAATATGTGGAAATAAAAAAGCTTAAAAAAGATGAATATTGAAAAACTATCTTTGCATGTAATTAGAATAAAATAAAATAAAATAGCATTTAAAAAAAGAAACAAGGTGTTCCAGCTTGAAAGTCTTTCCCAGTGGTTAAAGGTTACTGAATGGGTAAAGATGATTTCTGTTTCCCTAGTCTTAGAACGTTTAGTGGCAGACTTCTTTCATCCACTAACCACTAAATTGGTTTATGGACTGTTTATCACCAAGTAAAATAGAGAGGTGAGGAAGACACTGATGACTTTTGACTGTCCTTCCATTCCTTGGACCTCACTTTAATACAACCACACAACAAAACTTTAATGCAGATTTATTTATGGAGTCTGAATGCTGATCAAAGCAAAGTATTTTCACTTTTTAACATTTGGGGTTTTTTGTTTTTTTCTTTCATGTTTTTTTTTCCTTTTTTTGCTTTAATTCTTCTTTTATAACATGACTAATACAGAAATATTTGTAACATGATTGTACAGTGTAGAACTAACCAGATAGCTTGCTCTCTTGGAGAGGGGAGAAAAAAATTACAGCTCAAAATCTCACAAAAATGAATGCTAAAACTATCTCTACATGTAAATGGGAAAATAAGTTTAAAAGATTTACTTGTGTGGCACACTGTACTAGACATTGGGGGCAATTAGCAGAGCTATACTATATGGTTACACATTGAAGAAAGTGGGAGCTATAGATGTTCAATACAAAGACTTAAGAGAGATGTATGAGATATCTGCAAAAAAAGAATTTTTGAACGTAAGAGGATTTGGATTTGTTATTTTTGACACCCAGCTGAAAAACTAAAAGACAATTGGGAGACACAGGCAGACAGCTCCATATGAGGAAAAACAAACTCCTTGGTAGATTTAGGGACGATAACAACAGCAGATACTTATTTAGCATTTTAAGGCTTGTAAATTGTAGTTTTGGGCATTTTCTCATTAGGCTTTTAACTATAATTTTTGATAGTAATATAAGATAAAAGCAAAAATTGTCAGTAACATTAAGTTAGATAAATCACAGAGATTTATAATACAATAAAGATTTTATTGTAAATAAAATCATATATTGATAAAGTTTCTATCATATTAGATATGAGGAAATTAGAACTAAAGCAAGGTAGGGGACTTGCTTATGAGCAAACAGATACTGATTGACAAAGGTGAGATTAGCATTCAGGCCTCTCCTGATTCGGTTCCAACAGCACCAGAATGGTTCTCCATGGAAAGACCTGCTGGAACAGCAAGCTTCCTAAGAATCCCAATTATGCAGAATTGGAGTAGGCTGCTATGATCTACTAATCCTATAACCAAGAGGACTCAAAATTTATTCTATGCTAGTTTCTGACTTTAAAGAGAGTTTAATCATGTCTCATTTTCATGCCTTTTGGTGAAATATGTACGCAGTAATCCCACATTAATTTTATGTAATCACTTGGATCAGAATAAATTGATGTTTATACCTTATTAGAACACAGTCTAGTTCTATCTCCTCTGTACTGAAAGGAAATATAATACATGCCTGTAAATAATCATGAACGCTAGATCATTTCCTGTCCTTGGTGTATCACTTTTCAGGGTCCCCCCCCTCCTTCAGTGTAAGTTGAGAGCTGAATGTTAACATGGCCGTATCTCCTGAGTTTTAATTAAACTGCTAACCCAGCTAATCTCAATGGATTATTTAACCTGCAATGGCACTCACTTGGTAAAATAATTTTGTAAATTATTTGGCATTTCATCTGTACTTTGCATCCAGGGAGATCAAATAGTGCCTGTTATGATGAAAGACTTAAAGGGTTCATAGCTAATGAGCAAATTTGTTCATTGGGCTCTAGATCCATACAGGAATGGAAGAGATCACCTTTTTCATTTCACCAAGAAATAAAATGTTAGATCTGGAAGGCCCTTTGTTGTATCATGTAGAGATCTCAGAAAGAAAGGGCTGTTTTAGACCTTTCTTTATATGCCCAGCCCTGGTAAAGAGCACAAAGTAGGGGCTTAATAAATGATTGCTAATTGATTGACTGGTTGGTGTTTCTCTATATTTGCAGCAAAGTAAACAACCTGTATTGCTAAGTGTCTTTCTGACCCAAGAGTTCTCAATACAAATGAAATTTAAGGGCAGCAGAGATTTTTTATCACTTATATTTCTGTACCTATACCCTGTACCTATCACACAGTAGGAGATTAATAAATACTTGAAAACTGATTGCAAAGATTTATATATGAAGTAACTGACTGACTCTGTGATCCTATAAAACATTTTTCATTTTTATTGATACCTTTTGTTTTTATATCATATTCCTTTTTAATATATCTCACTTTCCTCTATTCTTTATAATGAATTGGGGTTTTTTTTGCAAGGCAATGGGGCTAAGTGGCTTGCCCAAGGCCACACAGCTAGGTAATTATTAAATGTCCGAGGCCACATTTAAACTCAGGTACTCCTGACTCCAGGGCCAGTGCTCTATCCACTGTACCACCCAGCCGCCCTACCTACATATCACACTTTTACAATCAATAATAATTTGGTGTTTTTGTTGCTGTAAGATAAGTCTAAGAATTGAAAATCTTGCCTATCTTGATATGACACTGACAAGGAAATGCCTATTTTCTAAGTCATTGTTGGAATTATAAAAGATGAAACAAGGAAGCAGGAATAGGTAGCATTATCTTGCTTCCAGTTAAAATAACCACAAATTACTTTTTTTTTCTCCAAAATATTAAATTGTTTATAAGGTCAAAGTGGCACTCCCCCACACCCACTTCTCCCTGTCACAACATATGTCAGAAAATCTTGGGCAGAAAAGCTTTTTTTCTGATTGTAGGTGGTTTGATTAATCAATAGAGTCTCAAGTCCCTCCACCCCCCACAGAGTTGACATTTTCTTAGTTTCATAAAAAGAGGTCTGTGGACAGAAATCAAGGCTATTCACGCCGACCTGGAGGCAGCTGGTAAAGTCATCAGAAGGATCTGCCTACCATAAGCTGGGTCTTGTCTCTGCCCACACAACCACCACTTTACACAGGTGAGTCCAATCACCTTCCCAGCTGGTGAGAACTGTTCTGAAGTTAACTCTCATCTCCAGAGAAACCACTTAAAAACCCTTGAACCAAGACAGTTTTCTGGATCTGACTCAAGCTTTGCTCCCTGTAGGCCCCAACCCTGTTTCTCAGAATCCTCCTTGGATTCCAAACATCCTGGTTCCCCCTATCCTATAAATAATCATGAGCTGTAGGTACAGACTCCTTATTGCACAGTCTCCTGGGCCCATGATCCTCACTGTAGACGCTGTGTCATCTACCAGCATTGAGTCTCCTTGCTTGAGTCCTCTTTCCTTGACTGATCCTTCAAGTCCAGAATAAGTAGCTGGTTCAATCGAAATCATTATGTGGTTCCTCCCTTCATTCCTTGCTTGATCCGCATTGAAGCTAATGAATCCTTCTGATACAAATGACTGAAATAGTCTCCTATTCATAGACACTTTCCCCTTGTTTCAAAATATTTAGCCTGCTGCTAATATTCAGTATCAACAATGCAGAATGATAGAACTCTAGTGATATGAATTATTCCAAGTCTCCCTTGTCAAGGATGTCAAGAACCTTGCCCTAAGTTCTCAAAGACCAATGGAACAAAACTTTGGAAGTTTTTATTAAGATGGAAAAACCTTATCTACAGGCCCAGTGGTTGACTGTACTTGAAGTTCAAGAACCAATCAACAGACATTTGATACTCTCTCTTAGTAACCTCATCGGTTCCCATGAGCTTAATTAACTATCCTCTCTGGGCGGAAGATTCCCCGGATCTACACACTCACCCCGAGTCTCAAGGCTGAGCTTCAGTCCTGTACCATTAACTGCTATTTGGATATTTCAAACTAGACATCTTAGAAACGCCTGACTCTGGCTTCCCTTTCAAACCCTCCCCATTTCCACCTTTCCTATAGCCACATTCACCTCTAACCCAGCTCAGCTTTTGATTCCAGTCTTTTGCAACCACACCCATATCATCTTCAGCTCTTCTTTATGTGCTTTTTGCTTTAGAATGGAAGCCCCTTGAGGGCAGGAATTATCTGGTTTTGGGGGGTTTGTTGTTTTTTTTTTTTTTTTTGCTTATATCTGTATTACCAGAATTTAGCACAATATATAGCAAACGATAAATGCTTATCTCATCTTAACTGACATTATCCTCATTTTTTCACTCTGCACCATCCTACACATCCAACCAGTTGCTAAGTTTTGCCATTTCTTCCTTCATAATATCCCCTGCATCTGACCCTTCCTCTCCACTCACAGTTGTCACCTTAATTCATGTTCTCAATGCCTCTCATCTAGATTATTGCAAAACCCTCTTTAATTGATCTTTCACCTTCAATTCTCTCCCTATTCCAGTCCATCCTGCACACTGCTGCCAAAATAATTTTTCTTAAAAACAGGTCTGAGGGCGGCTAGGTGGCACAGTGGATAGAGTACCGGCCCTGGAGTCAGGAGTACCTGAGTTCAAATCCAGCCTCAGACACTTAATAATTACCTGTGTGGCCTAGGGCAAGCCAAGTGATGGTGTGACTCCCTAATGCCACCAAATTCAATGTTTTCCTACTGCCTATGGAAGAACATGGCAACTCTGTTCAGACGTTTGTTAGATTTTTTTTTTGCAAGGCACTGGGATTAAGTGACTTGCCCAAGGTCATACAGCTAGGTAATTATTAAATATCTGAGGTCACATTTGAACTCAGTTCCTCCTGACTCCAGGACTGATGCTCCATTCTCTGTGTCACCTAGTTGCCCCTCTGATGAGATTTTTAAAAGCTAATGGGCCCCCCCTACTTCTCCAACCTCAATGAACATCATTGCCTCTCCCCCCTTTAAAGATCCAGTCCATTTGGTCTTCTCTCTCTTCCTCACTCAGGTATCTGTTCCTTTCCATTGGCCATCCCCCATGCCAAGAATGACCTCCCTTCTCTTAAGGTACAGCTTGGACATTATCTTTAGATTGAAGGCCATCAGGTCTTCTCCAACTATTAGCTGGAGATATCATTCCTCTCATTCTACTAAATGATATGCTGTTTTATTCACTGTGTTATATTTATTTCTATATTGTAAATATATTCCCTTATATACTGTGTATATTTGTCTATCTACTGTATATACATATATTTATTCACTGATTAACCTCCTATTCATGCTGCTCATAAAATGATTACATACATGGTGTCTCCTCCAACATGAGTTTAGGTTCATTGTGAATAAGGATTATTTCCATTCCAAAAGTCCATTATATATTGCCAGCACACTGATAAATACTGGGTTTTTGACTGATTTTTAATACAGACAATAAAGTGATATTTACTTGATGATTTGATCAGTTTTCAACAACCAGTTTTTTTCTTTTTTTTGCTCTAAGGGATGGCTCTCATGGAGACAGAGGAGTAGGGATATAATGGGAAATGGTGAGGATGATATAAAAACAAGAGGTAGCAATTAAATTAAAAAAATAAAATGCTATCTTTTACATTCATATATAGAACATGTTCTCCTAGCAAAGAGAAAGGTATCAACCAGTCACTCATTCCCTTTTAATTATAGTTTCCCACCAGCTTGGCATATAAATTATGATGTTCCTAAGGTAGCATGCACTGAAGTATACAGTATGTATAAAAATGATCCTGGAGCCAACACATCTGTGTTCTTAACCCAACTGGATCATTTAACTATCTCCTCAACCAACTTTAGGCAAATCACTTAACGCCTCACAGCCGATTTCCTCATCTATAAAATGGGGATGACAGTACTTGCAAAGCCACTCATTCTTCCTCTCCTCTATCATTGTGCAAAACATTCTATCAACCAATTTTAGGCAGAGTCAGAGACAATAAGTGACTTCTCTGTGTTCACATAAAGAGTTAAGATGGTACAGTGAATAGAGCACTGGGCTTGGAATCAGGAAGACTCATTTTCTGGATTTCAAATCTAGCCTCAGTCACTTACTAGCCGTGTGACCATGGGAGTCTGTTTGCTTCAGTTTTCTCATGTGTGATGTGGACACTCCATGATCTTTGATTAGAAAAATCCAATTGGGTCAGGAAAAGCCAGACATGACGCAAGTACTTTGTGAGTGAACCATCATAATCTAGTTTAGACAGAACAACGGTTGTAGAACAATAAAGGAAATGTATGAGATTGTGATTCTAAAGCACCAGTTAATGATGAAATGAATTAGAAAATGGATTTGACTGAATTGCGATTGGAGATCAATCAATACATACTCCATAATGTATTCAGTAACTATTTTCCTTCTCTAAGAAAGTTACAATTCAAAGTTCATTTCCAGTAATCATTGGAAAGAACATTAGTAAAAAGGTTCATATTTTATTTAAGTGATAAAGACTTCAATTCCTTTTCATTATTTTCAGAATTCAGATTATGAATTATTTGATCAAAAAGAAAGTTGTTTTTAATTTAACATTTTCAGCAACTTAATAGAATGAGGTGAAAGTATTTTTATTCTTTGATTCCATGGAAAATATTCAGTATATTGTAGGTCAAAGCTCTGGCTCAGATGGTATCACCTCCACCCATAAGAAAGACTTTCCTGATTTTCCCTCCAGCTCCTAGAGCCTCCCTTTGGAAATGAACTGGGTAGTATATCAAGTAAAATTCACTTATTACCTGTGTGACCTTAGGTAAGTCACTTCACCTCTTTTTCCCCTCAGTTTCCTCTTCTGTAAAATGGGGATGAGATTAGCATCTCCCTCCCTGAGTTGTGGTGAAGATCAAATGAGATATCAAACCCTGGATGCTTGCCACCCAGAAGTCACCTTCCTGAATTAGGAGCACTGATGAATATGAATAGCCAAATATTCACCTTCCATCTACACTGTGCAAAGCAATGTACCAGACACTGCAGAAATGGAAGAGAAGGGCAAGATTTGGTGACTAATCTTGAGAAGGTTAGAATTTGGTGGGGGAAAATGAACAATCATTCAGACAGTCCGTCATCATTCCCATAAGCTGAGTCAATGTGAATGGCCACCTTAAGTAATAGTGATGCTAATACCTATAGGAAGGAAAGTCTGGTCAGAATCTTTAATAAAATCAGTAAAAGAAAAAAAGTGAAAAGGGAGAAAGACTCTTTAGAACTAAAGAAATCCAGTGCAATTTGAACTGAACAAAATGGCAGTTTCCTTATCTATGTGATGAGAGACTGGACGAGCTGACCTCTAACCTGCCGTTCAGTTCCAAATTTGATGACTTAGGCTCCTCTGAAACTTGATTATGATGGTTCACTCACAAAGTACTTGAAATCTACTTGGGGAGCTAGAAGTACCAAGTAACTGAATCAGAAACAGCACAATTGGGGTGGCTAGGTGGTGTAGTGGACAGAGCACCAGTCCTAGAGTCAGGAGGACCTGAGTTCAAATCTGATCTCAGACACTTAAATAATAGCCTGACTGTGTGATCTTGGGCAAGTCACTTAACCCCATTGCCTTTCAAAAAAAAACCAAGAAAAACATAATTTCCTCTAGACAATTTGAATCTCAAAGTCAAACTATGACTCTTTAGAGAGGCCCTGCAGCAAAGAGGAAGGTGGCCTCAAGATTCCAGTTCTATTAACCTCTTAGGCCTCTAGGCAAGTCTTTAATGTGATAAATTGCACAGATAGTGTTGATCAGCAAAAGTAGAGAGAGTCCATCACCAAGATGGTGAGGACCCTATTCAGTGAAAGCATAAGTTCCGAAGAATAAGAAATACCAATGAGTCTTTAAACTTCCTGAAGAAAAAGAAAGAGATAGAAACAGAGAAACAGAGAGAAGAGAGAGAAAGACAGAGAATCAGAAAGACAGAGATGAGAGACAGAGACAGAGATGGAAGCAGAAACAGACAGAGACAGAGACAACAGGGAGACAGAGACAAAGAGAAAGAAAGGAAAGGAAAGGAAGGAAGGAAGGGAAGGAAGGAAGGAAGGAAGGAAGGAAGGAAGGAAGGAAGGAAGGAAGGAAGGAAGGAAGGAAGGAGGAAAGGAAGGGGGGAAGGAAAAAAGAAAGAGAAAGAAAGAAAGATATAGAGAGAAAGAGATAGAAAGAGTGACAGAAAGAGACAGAAAGAGTGAGATAAAGACAGAATTAGAGAGACAGAGATGAAAGCAGAGAGAGAGAGACAGAGATGGAGATAACAGGGAGACAGAGAAGAAAGAAAGAGACAAAGAGAGAGAGAGAAAAAGAGAGAGAGAGAGAGAGAGAGAGAGAAACAAAGAGAGAAGTAAAGAAAGAAACAAAGAAAGAAAGAAATAAGAAACCTTTTCTCCAAATCATGACATTTTCCCTGCCAAACATTACCTAGGCAATGGAGCCTTCTCTGTGAAATCCTATGTGCTCATCCATCCAACTGGGTGACAGGAAAATTAGAAGGGATTTTGAAACTGTTAAGCAAAATTTCCCTCAACAGGATCCCAAAATCGTTCAGTCAATTGTTCTTGGAGCACAATGAGGTAGGCTCACTATAATACACATATCTGCTGTATTAATAAAATGAAACTGGGAGTTTTTAAAGACAGTTATCAGGCTACAAGGAGACATCAGCTATAAGGCAACAACTTAACACACCAGTTCTATACAACACCATGGCTCTATGAATCCTGACAGTCAACCTTGCCATCTTCCACTACCAATTTATCAGTGATCATTCCATTCAACCATTACTTATGAAGCATCTAGTGCAGAAACTCTGGAGAAAATGCAAAGGACTCAGCTCATGAACCTTAAATTAAAAACCTCTTGGAGAGTTGCTTGGGGCAATGGAAATGAAATGACAAGTCCAGGGTCACACAGGCATGTCTTAAGCCCAGGTCTTCTCACCTCTAAGACCTGCTCTCTATTTGTAATGCGTCTGGCTTTTGGGTAACTATTAATCTGTTAATATTGTGGAATGGTTAGCATGACTGGACATTTTGGAAAGCTGATACACAACAAATTATCAGTCAATTAGAGTTAGTGAATAAGATCTAAGGGAAAATAGAATAACCTCTCCCTTTTAAGGAAGTCACCTCCATGTCTGAAATGTTGCAAAGAATGTGAATATTAGGTAAAATTGCCCCCAGAGAAGCCAAACTTGACATCATACAGTTCAGGAATAAAACCCATATGCATTTTAATTACAGGCAACTAGGTGAGACAGTGGGTCAGAGCAATGAATTTGGAATCTATAGATGTGAGTTTAATCCTTTCTCTGACACTGAATGTCTAACCATGAACAAATCATTAACTTCCATATACTTAAGTTTCCTCTTTTGTAATAAATAATAGCACTTACATCCTTGGTTGTTGTGAAGGGCAAAAGAAATAATGCAAAATGCCTTTTTTAGATCTGAAAGTCCTATATAAATGCTAGTTATTATTATTATTAGGAACATTCCCTATATTTAAACAAATTCTTTTATCGCAATTTTAGGAGCAATAATAATAAAATTGGCTTCCTAGCCTATAGCTGATTGAGGAGGTAAACATTGCTATATGATATAGTTCAAATGCTTTTCATCAACTCTTTGTGACCCTACTTAGGGTTTTCTTGGAAAAAATTCTGGAGTGGTTTGCCATTTCTCTTTCCAGCTTATTTTATAGATGAGAGTGAGGCAAACAGGGTGATGTGACTTGCCTAGAGTCACACAGAGAGTATCTGAGGTCAGATTTGAACTCAGGAGGTCGTCTTCATTTTGGGTCTGGCACTGTATCCACTGAACCACCAGGAATAAATACAAAATGTTCTGTTTCATCATCAGAGTCCTCCATAATCTAGCCCTCTTCTGCCATTCTAGTCTTACGTCTTGTTCTCCAACACGTACTCTCTAGTCTTCTGCCTTTTCCATGGACAAGACCCTCAATCTCTCTACTCCTTTTTATCTGCCTCACTCCATGTCCAGAAAGCTCCCCTTCCTTGTCCTGGCTGCCAGACTTCCCTCTCTTCATTGAAGTCCCAACCAAAATCCCACTGTTTACCAAAACACCTTCCCCAATACCTCTTAATTCTAGTGTCTTTCCTCTATTTGTCCTATAGATAGCTTGCTTTCTATCCATTTGTTTGCTTGTGGACTTCACCATTAGATTGGAAGTTTCTTGGGAATATGGACTGACTTTTACCTCCTTTTTTATCCCTCAAGCTTAGTATAATGCCTAAATGCAGTAGTTGCTTAATAAATGTTTACTGGATGACTGGCAGGTACACTTAAGACAACAAAAAAAAAATACATTTAACTTTTGATAGCAAGAGAGAAGAGAGAAAAGCTAAAAAGCTGAGATCAACTACTTCAGCTTCTTCATAATGGATCACTCATCTAAGAAAGACTCAGAAATAATCCACTTGTCTGCATAAACAGTTTCACCTCTCTTTCCCATATGATGAACCTGGGTCTTTCATAAAGTTGAAGTATTATTCAATGGGCTTAGAAAATAAGAAAGCCTAAGATTCATGTTGATAAGATGTATCTCAGATCAAGCCCAGTTTTATCAAAACTTCATGTATTACCCAGAGGTGTGTGTAGCTTAAGTGGATGAGAAGAAGTTGTTTATTTTAAAATTTTTAATTATTCTGGTAATTTGTTATTCATTCACTGAAGGAAAATAAATTGTGATGCCATAATTTTCTTGAACTGAAAAATAAAGGCATATTCTAACAAAATGTGTTTTAATAAATCCTTTTAATTATTCTGATATATCTGTTTATGCCTGCACATACAAAATTGTTCACATACACATGTGTATATAATGTGCTGTTATTTACATGCATGTAAGCACATGTATTCTTCCACAACAGTAGGAACACATATGTTTACATATTTCACATGTGTGTGTGTGTGTGTGTGTGTGTGTTTGATCATCTTTCAGGGATAAAGTTAACTTTGAAGAAAGTGTTTTCCTACTGTGGAAAGAACATTGGCATTCAAGTTAGAGGTTGGGGTTCAAATCTCAGCTCTGCCACTTATGTCAGTAAATGTTTCTGGGACTCAGTTTCCCCCTCTGTAAAAAGAGGGTTTGACTCAGAAGACCTCTGAGGTCCCTTTCAGTTCTCATCCTAGGACTGGTTTTTGTCTTTGAAGCTAGTTTAGCCACAGAAATGATCCCCCTGTTCCTTATGGGGTAGGGCAGTGGGGGCTAGACTGGGTGAACCCATGCTGGATCTGTTATAGTGGTTCCTACTAGCTCTGACATCCTAGGATGGTCGGTTTCTCAGTATTGGTTTTGTGTTTGTAGGCTCCCAGGCTGAGGATTCTCCCTGCCCTTGGGAAGTTGGACTGTGAGGTCCCAGAGAGCTGAGGCTGTGGGTTTTGTTTGTTTGGTATCACTCACAAATACATTGAATGAATATTGATTCGACTTCTCTAGGAAATGGACCACTGAGGAGTATAGCTCTATGAGAATTGGATTACTTTTAGGCATGTCTCAAAAATGGCCTGGCCTATGCAGAAGGTCAACATATTTTTCCTGTATTTTTAGAAACGGGGGGAAGGGACAGGGGTATGAAAGGCTTAGGGGAATCCCCAATCCACCGCCATATTTCATGCCAGCTTTGATGCCATTCCCCTTAAGTGTTTCCTCTGTCCCACACGTCCTCCTACTCAGGAGCCAAAAATATTAAATGTATGAAGAAAAGCAGGCTAGAAAAGTTTTAGAACTAGTTTTCCCTAAATGCCTGCTATAGATATCTAAGTATGGAAGATAAAAGTCTTACAAAGTCGTTCAAAGGATTTTCAGGTCTGGTTTGTCAAATCAGCTTATTTACTTCAGTCATTTTATGCATTTCAGAGTGAATGCTGGCTTAAATCCAAAGTGTGAAACAGTGATTGGCCAATTAGTTAATGAGAGCTTTCCTTACACTCTTCAGTCCAACCTAATGATGTGTTTATTTCAAGCTTGCATGCATATGGGATCTAGGTTTGAGAATGGACCTTCTTCTCGAAAGAAGGCTTGCATGTCTGTATCTTTAGAATTATTGTTTAAAATTAACATTTTAACTTGTGATTATTGATAGTTTTACATGTTTATATTGGTCCATCATGTCCTCCCCAAAATCTCTTTGATTATCAAAGGCTTTTTTTCAAAGGAGGCAATTAGGATCAAGTGACTTGCCCAGAGTCACACAACCAGCAAGTGTCTGAGGCTAAATTTGAACTGAGGTTCTCCTGACTCCAGGGCCAGTATTCTATTCATTCACTGCATCACCTGACTGCCCCTGCTTATCAGATTATTTGGAAAAGTCCTTCTCCCCCGGTCAAGAAAGTTTTCTGTTTCATTAGATGAGCTGGCAGCCACGGTAATGTTCCATGGGCTTCATATCTCAAGAGCTTTTGGTGGGGTGGGGAACCCTATAGAGTAGCAGTATTTATAAAAATATGAGGGGGAATTTGGTCATGGCTTCGATGAGTCTATCACATGCTACCATCTTCAATACACTGATCACCTCCTAAAATGAAGAAGTTTCTAAATACAGGTAAACATATCTGTAAATCATCTCCTTCTTAATATTCCACCTGCTCTAACATAGTATTATTTTGGGAAAGATTTAAAAAATCAATTTTTAATGATTTGGGGTAGGGTTTTTTTTAATATCACTAATGCAGTGGACCTGGAGTCAGTCAGAGTTCCTATCTAGTTTCAGGTACTTACTAAATGTGTAACCCTGGGCAACTCTCTTAACCACTTGTCTGCCTTAGTTTCCTCATCTGTAAAATGGAAATAAAAGAATCTACAATCCAAGGTTGTTGTGAAGATCAAATGAGATAACATTTATAAAGCATTTTTTGAATCTTAAAGGACTAGACAAATAATATTTGATATTAGTACATTATTTAGTCTTCCTCTTCTCTCTTCCAGATAAAGGAGGGTGGGGAGGAATCACATTAGCCAAATTAATCAACCCAGTAATTAAATTTGACAACATATAGCGTGCTCCACATTTAGAGTCCTGCACCTCTATAACCTAACTCTAATCTTAATCCTTCTGCAAAGAAAGTTTCAATTTTTTGTTATTGATACCCCTTCCATTTACCTTGGCAAGGGCATAGTGTGTATTGTTTCCCTGGTTCTGCCCATTTGACTTGCATCAGTTCATTGAAATCTTCCCAAGTTTCTCCATGTATTTCAAGTTAAAAGGAATTCCTTTCTTTAATCTTTAATCTTTCTGTCAATATCCCTAGGTTTATAATAATGTTTGCAGAATAGAAAAACATTGTCTCTGTGTACATGAATAGTGTATATATATATATATATATATATATATATATATATATATATGTATGTATTAATATAAGAGAGGACAATGATCTGGCAAATTTAGATTATAAAGTTCTTTATATAGATCATCTCACAGAATCCTGATGAGATACCTGAAAAGCAGTTACCCTGGACCTTATCACCCCCTTTTTAACAGAAGAATATGAGGGTGAGAGTAATTAGTTTGTCTGTGAGCTGATGCCTAGTTATTTGTCAGAGGAGGCATTTGAACATATATCTCTCCTGAGATCTCTTGCTCCTAAGCACTTACTGCCTGCTACTATATCATCATAAGTCTATATACACACCATCAATTTTTCAAAAATAAAATTACTGATGCATCGCACAAAAAATTTATTTTGCTCTTGCTGTATATGAGGCATTGTATATTCAGATCTGACTTACACTACTTTCCCCACTCCCCATATACGCATGCTTCCACACATACAGATAATGTGTACATTTGTCTACAAGAGACAGTCAGTATAGCTTAATGGATAGAGAGTTAATTCAAAGTCTGGAAGACTTGGGTTCAAGTTTCTCCTTTAATACATATGGCCATGGGACTCTGGGCAAGTCCATTAACCTCTCTATGACCCCAGCAGTCTCTATGATGATAGGTCTCTGAGACCCTTACAAGGGATTTGTGATGTCCAAACTATTTTCATAAAAATACAGACATTTTTAAAATTCCATTATTTATCACTAGATATAATCTACTTAAACAAAAGTTCTCTTTGGGGTCCTCAAAAGTTTTCGAGAGTATTAACAGGTACTGAAACCAAAAAGTTTGAGAATTGCTACTCTAAAGCTATACAATGCAAAAGAGCCCCCATCTATGGAGGGAATTTCATCACTGAGAGTTCTTTAAAACAATTAAATCTCAGATCTGGGTTTTCCTATTAATTCACATATTTAAATGGGTTATCTCTCTCTCTCTCTCTCTCTCGCTGTACAACCCTGACCAAATTATATCATCTTCATCATTCAGTTCTCCATGCAAGGATCAAGAATCATGGGATTAAGAACATTTGACCAGTTATTTTTAAGGTGCACCAGTGTAAGCCTCTCCAATTCTTCTCCCTCCTGGCCCCATCCTTTCTCATAATTTCTTTCTTCCTTTTTTAAAATCTGTGACTGAGTGATATTTATCAAGTACTCAGACATGGGGCTCTAGTCTAGGCTTCAGATAAAACCAAGCTCAGCAGATGTAGCTCTCATCTCTTTAGAGCAGATGGTCTCAGGTACCAGTTCCCCTCCATATACAAACCAATCTATCTCTTGCCTATGGATCCACCTTATTCAGGAGTGGCTCCCACGCAGAAAATTCCCCACTTGCCCACATTGCTATCTTTTCCTGCTATTAGCCTATTTTCCAATGTTCCACTTAGATTTTTGTTTTCCCTCCCACAAGGGTTTTTCCATCTTTGAATCTTAATTACTGTCTGGATTAATCTTTCCTTTCTCCTCTATGGTGCCACCCTAGCATTAACTCTTTGGGCATGCTTATGAGGAGTTATTTTGGCACCGGAACTGAGCTGTCTATCTTCTAACTGCACATTTTAATACATAAATATATATGTATATATATGTATGTATATCAGATCTAATTTTGCAGCAATGTTTCTTTTGTTTCATTTCCTTACAGGTAATAATATTTATTCTTTCATTTAATGAATATTTATTAAGCAAGACTGAATGCCATATCTTTGCCATCATAGAATTTATCACATCTCATTAAATTATTTTTGAATGCATAATGATTTGCAGTAACCAACCTCCTCCAGATTTCACATGGTAGTTAAGTGTGGTTTTATTTTTTAATTTATTTTTTCTTTTGAAAAATTGTTTTTACATTTTTTGATTAAAATTTTTTCCCTTCCCCCTCAACAATCCATTATCCACAAGAAGGCAAGCAACATAATATCAGTTATACATGTGAAATCAAGCAAAATGGATTTCCAAATTAGCCATATTGCAAAGAGAGAGTGAGAGAGAGAGAGAGAGAGAGAGAGAGAGAGAGAGAGAGAGAGAGAGAGAGAGAGAGAGAGAGAAGGAAAGAAGGGAGGGAGGGAGGAAAAGAAAATATTTGACTTTGAACTCTGAGTTCCTTATTCTCTCTCTAGAGATAGATAGCATTTTTTCATTATGAATCCTCTGAAATTATCTTGGATTATTGTATTGAACAGAGTAGCAAAGTGTTGCACAGTTGATCCTCATCACAACATTGCTGCTACTGTATACAATAATCTCCCAGTTCTTTTCACTTCATTTTCCATCAGCTTTTATAGGTCTTGTCAGGTTTTTTCTGAAACCCCTTCCCTCATCATTTCCACAGCACAATCAATTTCATTATTATCTGATTGTCTGATTCATTATCTGATTCATTATTTTTTAAATTGTATTGTTTTCTTTTGTTTTCATTCATCTTTATTTCCCAGCTCTATTATTCTCTGTTTTTTCTGAAGAGCCATTTTATAGAACAATTTTTTTTAAAAAGCCATTTGGAAAAGACTAACACAATCCATCACTAGGCATTTATTTAGTGCCTGCTGAATGCACTATGCTAATACTGGGAATTCATTCATAAAGTAACAATTCTGCTCTCCAGAATTATATATTCTAATATGTCAACTAAGTGTGACACCAGTGTGAGCATTCACTCCAATGGTGTATATGGGGTGCAGTGGAGGGAATGCTAGTCCTGAAGTCAGGAAGACCTGAGTTCAAACCTGGCCTCAGACACTTATTACCTGTGTGACCTTGAGCAAGTCACTCACCCCGATTGCCTCACATCCAAGACCATCTGCAGTTGTCCTGATCCATATCTGGCCACTGGACCCAGAGGGCTCAGGAGGAGAAGGTGAGGCTGGTGACTAAGCACAGCCCCCTCACTGAAATCCAAATTCACATACTTGTCATGGTAATACCACCCTGATGTCCTAGTCTTCGTTGAGAACAAAGAACAATTTCTCATTCATTCATTTGTTTGCTTATGTCTGAGCCTTTAATTTCATTGGCACAGAGAATCCTCAATAAGGAAACTGCTTCTTTCAAAGCAGATTGACCAGGACAAATAAATATTGGTTTGGTAACTTAAAAGTCTCAGAGCAGACACTCTTAAGGATTTTTATGTCATGAATCCCTTTGGCAATCCAGTGAAAACTATAAATTCTTTAATAGAATTAATGTTTTAATTTGTAAATTCAGAAATGGAATTCATAGAATTACAAAAGAATTAAATTATATTCAAGGAAAGTAATTTAAAAACCACATCCATGGACCCAGGTTATGAACCCTTATTCAATAGAGTATCTAGGTGACAGTGGAAGATGGACTGAACTTAAAGCCAGAAAATTCTGACTTCCAATCTAACTGTAGACCTGACTTAACTGCTCTGTATCTCAGTTTCCTCATCTCTAAAATGGGTTAATATTAGGACCTACAATCCAGGGTTATTGAGAAGATAAATATTTGTAAAGTATTTTACAAACTTTGCTTCATTATTCTAGAGTCCCTCCTAATTGGTAAAGTTTACAACGATCAGTGATTAGCGATCACTTCAAGGACCTCTGACCTTATCTTTGGGGGTGCTTTCCTCCACTCAAAAAATCACTGCTTGTTTTCATTTTAATGAATTGGCTTTGAAATATGCCAGAGTCAAACAAATGCATCTTGGAACCAATCTAATCATCTTCCCAAATTCGACTAAGATGGTTCTTAAATGACAGATGTATAGTCCAGTATCAGATCAATAAAATAGTCTATAGTCAGTATCTAATAAAAATAGATAGAAATACGTAATAAAATCATATATAACAAATAGGTCAAATCTTATAATCTCTAAGAAGCCAATAGTTTAGCTTCTATTGTCAGCAATAGACAGAAGTATTTTTATTCAGTCATGTCCAACTCTTTGTGATCCCATTTGGGAATTTCTTGGCAAAGGTACTAGTTTGCCATTTTCCTTTCCACTTCGTTTTATAGATAAGGAACTGGGGCAAATAGAGTTCAGTGACTTGCCCAGGGTCTCATACAACTAGGAAGTATCTGAGGCTGGACCTGAATTCAGGAAAATGAGTCTTCCTGACTACAGGTCCAGAATACTATCCACTGGGTTACCTAGCTTCCCATAGACCAAAGTACTGTGATATATCTAAGAAACATGTGAAACAAGAGACCGCATGTTATAAATGGTAAAGATTTTGAAAATAGCATGGTTAGTATCATAAATAATAATTTCCAGTATTTATATACCATTTTAAGATTTGTACAGCACTTTGCAAATAGGATTTGGAGGAAGGTGTTTCTTATTTTCCCCATTTTACAGGTGAGGAAACTGGAACAGACAAAGATTAAGTGACTTGCCCAGGGACATAAAGCAGTAAAGGTCTGAGGTCAAATTTGAATTCAGACCTTCCTGACTCTGGATCCAATGCTCCAATTGCTCTATAACCTAGCTATCTGCAATACATCAAACAGATGCGCAGTTAGAAAATGAGACGTTACAACCAAATAATAAGAGGGAGAGATAATTGATTGATTATCTGTATTTCGAGTTGGTCTAGCCTTAAGTAATGTGGAAAGATCAAGAAGAAAGATGATTCCCCGCCCCACTCTTCCAAAGAGAAGGGATGCCAGAGATGGGAAAACACGGATAGGTTGAGAGAGGATAGGAATTAATGAGGGAACCGATCCACTGAAATGCGGAAAACAAAATATATTGAAGAACTGTAAACAAAGCTCTGTGTGAGAAGCCAATCAGTTGAAGATTTATGTGAACAGACACTCAATAAAAAAGCAAAAACATTAGGAAAAAAATGTATGCACTAGCCGCACCAAGGGGAATGGAAAGAACTAAACCCTCATTATTGAATGCTGCATGATTACAATGACCAATTTTGCAAAGAAAAGCTATAAGAAGGCATATTCTCTCTCTTTGCAGAAGTGGAGGACTATGGGTAATGCATGCTATTCCATTTGAGAGATGATATTTGTCCTTCGTTTTGGAGAAGACCATGACATCAGGGAGGTTATGTCATGACATGCAGGTGAACTGGCTTTGAGTGAGGGGAGGCTGTGCTACGTTACAGCCTCATTTTCTCCTCTGGAGCCATCTGGATTCAGTGCCTAGATATGCATTAAAATCCTGGAGATGACCCTGTATGTGGGGCAAGAGAGCTAAGTGACTTGTCCAAGGTCACACAGCTAGTAAATATCAAATGTCTGAGGCTAGATTTGAACTCAGATCCTCCCGACTCCAGGGCTGGTGCTCTAGTCATTGCACCACCTAGTTGATACTGTATAGATAGCCTCTATGTATGTTATTATTTTTATATTGTTGGAATGTTGTCTTCCCCTTTAGAGTGAAAGTTCCTGGAGGACAAGATCTGTGTGTTTGCTTTTTTTGTATCTCCAGAGGCCCAGAGCTTAGCAGGGGGCAACTGGATGCACAAAGGAGTAGCACTTGGGTTTGGGGTCAGGAAGATTCATCTTTCAGAGTTCAAATCTCACCCAGACACATACTAGCTGTATGACCCTAGGCAAGTCACTTCACCTATATGCCTCAGTTTCCTCAACTGTAAAATGAGCTGATAAGGAAAATGAGCAACCTCTCCTGTATATTTGTCAAGAAAACCCCAAACAGGGTCAGAATGAGTTAGATACAATTGAACGACAACAATAGGACTTAGCACCATGTCTAGCCTAACAGATGCTTCTCAACTGACTGATCCAAAGCAATGGAAGGCCACACAGTGGATGGAGGGTGGATAGATTGCTGCATATTACCCACTAGGGCTCAGGCTTCAAAAGTACCATGAAAGCCATTATCCAGGACACAAAAAACTGCAAAAAGAAAGGCAACGTCATGGAACAAGAATGACGGACATACAGAAAAGCACTCTGGTACCTGCCAATCTAATATCTCCAGAAGATGAAAAGAGGACCAGGAAGGAAAGTCCACTGTACTTTAGGTGATTTTTCTAGAAAGGCTTTTACAGCAAGGATTAAAGTCAAACAAGATGAGAAGGGTTGGTGATTTGCACAAGTGAAGTATTCCCACAACAATGAAGTCACAGATTTATTGAAGCACTGAAACAATATTTTCTCAAAGAAAGTAAACTAGTCCCATTCCTTGGACCAGCAGAGCACCTTGGTCATAATCCTAACCGAGCTGCCTTTGGCGCCACAAATAGGATGCTCATTTTCACTGAGAAGGATGGTTCTTTATGTGGAGGAGGAATGCCTCCCATCCTCTGACCTCTAGTGACCATGTAGTAACAAAAGAAAAAAGGAGCTAACCCTTGTTAGCCAAGTCCAATGCTCCTCTCCATCCTGGTGAACCTTCCCCAACTTGGCTCCCTAGGAACCAAGTACAGAGTGTTCACACAGATGCACTGAAATATCAATCTGTCTTTCACTGGCCCCTTCTCAAGGCCAAAAGATGCCACAGAAGGTAATCATAGGTTGGAAGAATTAGAAGGGGTCATTTCATGGAATTATCCATGAGGAAAAGAATCATTGGTTGTTGAACAAGAAGAAAATTAACAGGTTAAGATATCTGAGGCAAAAAAAAAATCCCTCTAAAGCCTGGAAGGATTTGCATGAACTGATGCTGAGCGAGATGAGCAGAACCAGAAAAACATTGTACACCCTAACAGCAACCTGGGGGTGATGATCTACCTTGATGACTTGCTCATCCCTTCACTGCAACAACCAGGGACAATTTGGGGATACCTGATATGTAGAATACCATTTGTATCCAGAGAAAGAATTATGGATTTTGAACAAAGTCCAAAGACAACTACCATCAAATTAGAAAAAAAACTGTTATCTTATTATGTAATTTTACTATCTCATACTTTATTTTTCTTCTTTAAGGATATGACTTCTCTTTCATCACATTCAACTGAGATAATGACTAACATGGAACCAATGTAAAGACTAGCAGCCTGCCTCTGTGGGGGCTGGGAAGAAGCAAGAATGGGGGGAAATCTGTAAAGCTCAAAATAAATAAAATCTTTCTTTAAAAAAAAGTATTCCCTTGGAGCAGCTAGGTGCCGCAGTGGATAGAGCACTGGCCCTGGAGTCAGGAGTACCTGAGTTCAAAACTGACCTCAGACACTTAATAATTACCTAGCTGTGTGGCCTTGGGCAAGTCACTTAACCCATTGCCTAGCAAAAACCTAAAAAAAAATTCCCTCTAGTGTGGAAATTCCCAATTTGGTCCCAAAATGGCTTAAGTCTGGATCTCCCTGTCCCTTTGTAAGCTCCTTAAGAACAGGGATACTTTCATTGTTTGTATTTATGTCCCCAGAGCCTGGCAAAGTATTTGACCCATAGTAAGTGTTTAATAAATGCTGGTTAATTATTTGAAATGTTAGCCTTCAAGCCAAGAAGCAATCAATTAACAAAAATTTACTAACTAGCATTGTGCTAAGAGCTAAGAAAACAGAAATGATGCTAGGTGATATAGTTGCTAGAGAATCAGGTCTCTATCTAGGAAGATTCTAGTTCAAATCCTACCTCAAACTTAGCTGGTGTGTGAAGCTTGGCAAGTTTCTGTCTGCCTCTGTTTCTTCATTATAACATGAAACAGTTGAACTCAAAAGCCTTTACAATCTCTTGTTCTTGTTGTTCAGTCTTATCCAACTCTTCATGATGCCCTTTGGTGATTTCTTGGCAGAGGCACTGGAGTGGCGTGCTATTTTCTTCTCCAGTTCACTGGGAGCTGGACTTGGGACCATGTCCAGATGGTCTATACCTGCTTCTAGTATGTGAACCATGTGGTGAAGAGGAGACTTTTGATTGCCTCATAAACCCAAACAGGTATATATTCACAAGTCACAGGCCAGATCAGGACTGTTTGGGCTTGTCCCCTTTTGTCTGCTTTCTTCCTATTTGACTGTATTGCAGTAAGAATAGAGGAACAAAGGGGGGAGAGAGAGAGAGAGACAGAGAGAGAGAGAGAGAGAGAAGGAGAGAGAGACAGAGAGAGAGAAGGAGAGAGAGACAGAGAGACAGAGAGAGAGACAGAGAGATAGAGACAGAGACAGAGAGAGACAAGATAGACAGAGAATGAGGAGAGAGAAGTAGAGAGAAAAGGGAGAGAGAGGCAGAGAGACAGAAAGACAAAAAGAAACAAAGGTAGAGGGAGACAGCATAAGAAAAAATAAATAGAGACAGAGAGATTCAGAAAGAGAGGAGAAAAAAGAAGAAAAAGAGTGGGAGACAAAGAAAAAGAGGAGAGAGGTGAGGGAAAGAAAGAAGAGGGATAGTGAGAAGAGGGCAAGAGAGATAAAGAGAGAGGGAGAAAAAGACAAAAGGAAACAGGCAGAGGGAGACAGAGTTAAAGACAGAGACTGAGAGAGACAAAGAGGAGAAAGGGGGAGAAAAAGAGAGTGGAGTTAGAGAAAGAAGAGGGATAAAGATAAAAAAGGAAGAGATAGACAGCCAGGGATAGAGAGAGCTAGATAAAAGAGATAGAGAGATTGAGAAAGAGAAGAAAAGGAAAGTTGGAGATAGAGAAAGAGGGGAGAGGGGAGGGATAGAGGGAGAAAGAAAAGGGATAGAGAGAAGAGAGACGAGAGAGAGAGAGAGAGAGAGAGAGAGAGAGAGAGAGAGAGAGAGAGAGAGAGAAACAGAGACAGTGGGGGTGGGGTGGGGGTGGAGGAAGGTCTTGAGCTCTCTCTCCCCTGTGATGAGCTCCTGTTCTTTCTCTCTCCATGTTCTCAGTGACAGAGATGGCTAGGTCTTGGAGGACTCTGAAAGGTCAAATCCGAGAGATATCAGAAGAACAAAGGACCCAGGCCCACCGCAGCTGGGGGGTGGGGTGGGGGGCTCATCCAGTGGCCATGCGCATCTCAGAGTTGTGCAGACAAGATGCCTTCAGTTTGAACCCACTCTCCCAAGAGACTAAGGAGAAACCAGGCAAGAGCAAGCCACCTTCCAGGGTTGGGGGGAATGTTTTCATTTCTGCTCTTGATATATCTTCAAAGTAAGCATCCCTTTGTTGAGATCAATTGGTGCTAATTGGTTAAGAGAAACTGAGAGAAGCATGGGAGAGGGCTTGAGCTAATAGCAGGATTAGAGAGACCCCCTCCAGGGCCACCCTCTAGGACTCTCTACTGAGATGAAGTCAGACACTGCAAGAGGGAGTCTAGTCAATTGTGAGACAAGAGACTGAAATTTGGAAATAGATGTACAGATCATCCCAAAAGTCTAAGTCCAGGTTGAAGCCTTAAACAGCGTAGACCTGCAACAAGACTTTGGGGACAGCCTATATATGTACACGTCACCTCCTCTAATAGAAGAAAAGGTTCTTAAGGGGAAAGACTAGGTTATTTTTGTGCTTAACATAATGCCTTAGGTGCTTAATAATGCTTGGTAATTGATTAGCAATGGGAAGAAATTTTTTCTTGAGTATTCTAAGCTAACAAAAATTAGTTCTCTTCTGTAATACAGTTAAATGATCCTTGTGCTGTTGTTTGTTGCTGTTTTTAAATCACTCAAGAATAATAAAATGCCCCTAATATAATATTAGGTCAAAACATTCAATTTGCAACAAGCCAAGATTCCTTAAGGGTAAGCACTGTATTTTTCAGTTCTTGGTAGGTTATCAGTTCTACTGGCGAGTGTGCTCATTAGTCTCATTAGAGGCACAGCTGCAATGAGTCCAGAATCATCACCATTCTCCCACTGTAGCACTTGCTATAATGACTTCCTGCTAATAGGTTTCCAGGAGAACAACTGCATTTCTTATTGTTGCTGCTTGATGGATGATGCTGAGTTCCAATTCAACTGGATGGAAAATGCTTTTGGATGCATTCACCAAGAGGCAGGCAAAGGACTGGCCTGGCAAGTCCATGATGACCTGACCCCACTCTGAGTTCTTTATACAACTTTAGAGTAAAAAAAATCTCATCTGAGAAATTACTTAGCACAACTCACTGGAGACTTAGCTTTTGGACTCCATCATGGTAGAGATGGACTTAGACTTCTACCAGAAATTAGCTAGACACAAGAATAGACTGTTGGGTTGAATTGTAAGAAAGAAAAACAAACTATTCTATGGATAAAAGGCCCTCTAGACTGGTGTAGCATTGGAAAGACTCAATGAAAATGGAACGTTAGGACTGTTGATATATAATCTATGTTATTACTCACTGCCATAGGGATGGAAGAGAAGTAGAAAAATGCAGAACTCAAAAACTTACAAAAAGATGAATATTGAAAACTACCTTTGCATGGAATTGCAAAAATAAAATAACATTCATAAAATAAAAAAAGAAACCTGAACATTAGATGGGACTCTTTTTGGGAATGTTACAACAGGGTCTTCTCTTAGGCACGAACAATATCATCCTCCTCTTAGAAGAACTGGCTGGTCCTGCAACAGGAGAGGGTGTACAAGGTCCAACCAAGTTGGACCTGTCAGATATCATACAATCCTGGCATGTTTTGAACTTGATTTCCAATAGCTATTCCCAGTAGGACCCTGAGCAAGTTATTCCCCCTTCCTAGGACTCAATTTTTATCTTTAAAGAAGGTAAGGATACATGATCCCCTGAGGTCCCTTCCAGCTGAGGATCTATAGGATCCATGAACTTGAGGTCAGTGAAATTTTCCTATTCCCTTGGGTTTCAAGCTGACTCTTTTCTTTGTTTTTTAATGTTCTACCTAAGAGTTACTCAATTCTAAAGGAGCTCAAATAAAAAAAAAACAAGCCCCAAAAATTGAACTGGCAGCTCAGATAAGGAGAACCAATTATTCTAAAAGGGAAGAGGCACCATCTGTAGACAATGCACTTCCCCCAAAATTAGTTCAACAAAATTCTACATTCTAAAAGATTAAACACATTTAAAATCTCATCTGCCCTCCTCCCCATTCCCTCTCTCCCCCTCCTCGCCCTGTCTCTCTTTTTCTGCATCTGTCTCTGTCTGACTCTGTCTTTGTTTCTCTCCCTTCTCCACCTCCCCTTTCTTTTGGAATAAGACCACTGGGAGAGGCAGCGAATAGAACTCTGAAGTTGGAGTTGGGAAGATCTGAATTCAAATCCTGCCTCAGACACATACCAGCTGTATGACTGTAGACAAGTCCCTTATCTTCTCACTCTCAGTTTGCCTATGTACATTGTGTTGCTTTGAAAAAAAGTTTAATTGATGTGTTTTGTTTTTAGCCTATACACATTCACAAATGACTCCCACTTCGTGAGAGGTCTCTTGCGACAACATAAAACAAAATATTATTAGATAAGGAAAAGTAATAATATGGCGAATTCATCTGAAAGTGCCCCTATCTGAGCACTCCCATCCTCCTTACCTGCCTTTCAGATTTTTAAATTCCATTTCCTATCGCATTGGAAAAGAAAAACAAACACATTTCTTACAACAAATAGTCAAACAAAAATACTTCTGTCAATGATTTTACACACATATACACACGTGTATATTTGTCTCATACATGTGCATCTTACCCTGCACCCTGAAGACTCTATTACTTAAATAGCAATGGCTGAAGAAACATGCTTTATCAATAGAAATGAGTCACATCCATCTGAGAAATGAGAAGTGTAGAAACAGGAATAAAAATAGTACTGGCCTGTCATGTGTGAGACAAGGTTAAAATGTTTGTAAAACTTCACAAATCCTTTTTTGTTGTTGCTTTTTGGTTTGGGGAGGCAATGAGGCTACATGACTTGCCTAAGGTCACACAGTAAGTATCAGGTGTCAGAGACTGGATTTGAACTCAGGACCGCTGGTGCTGTTTCACTGCACCACCTAGCTGCCCTCCCGCTTTGCAAATCTTAAATCACTCTAGAATTCTAGCTATTATTATAAATCCAGATCATATAATTCAGAAAAGTTCCTAAATAAGACTTGTGAGTTTCTCATGTTTTGTTTTGTTGGGGGGTTTTTAATGCTCCCTCAAATAAATAATCCCTCAACCTACCCAGAATGGTCACAACTATTTTCAGTTGAGATGGAATAAATGATAAAAATGTTTATTTTGTTTGGCAGCCTTTTCTTCTCATTTCTCAGATGGATGTGACTCATCTCTATTGATAAAGAATGTTCCTTCAGCCATTGGTATTTAAGTAATAGAGTCCAGTGAATTAAAGTACAGAGATCATCTGGTTGACCAGAAAAGAACAAAACCCAAAACTTTTAATGTGATTTCTGAAAGAATAAATCATGTTCACAAAGAGGGGAAGGCACTTTGCTAAATTAAAGCAATCCAAATAATTAGAATAACAGTTGTTCTGCTGGCTGAACGGAAGCCAGAATGAACATTAGCCTAAATGCCCGTCTCAGCAAGGTCCAGAAAAATGCCAATGAAACAATATCCTAAGTTGTGCAGGAAGAAGCAATGAAGTGGTCTGGCTGCAGTCTGGCCCTGCTCTTCTCATCGTTGCTGCTGGTGTTGTCGATGAGTTGTTTCAGTCGTGTGTGTCTCTCCACGACCTCATTTGGGGTTTTCTTGGCCGGGATACTGGACTGGTCAGCCACTTACTTCTCCAGCTCATTTTACAGATGAGGAAAATGAGTACAACAAAGTCAAGTGACTTGTTTAGGGTCACACAGCTAAGAAGAATCTGAGGCTGAATTTGAACTCAGGTCTTCCTGACTCTATCCTCATCTTCTTAGATCTAGGCTATTTCTTTTTATTTTAGGTTTTTTTCAAGGCAATGGGGTTAAGTGTCTTGCCCAAGGCCACACAGCTAGGTCATTATTAAGTGTCTGAGACTGGATTTGAACTCAGGTACTACTGACTCCAGGGCCGGTGCTCTATCCACTGTGCCACCTAGCTGCCCGATCTAGGCTATTTCAATAGTGGTTGTCTCTATCTCAAATCTCCCCACTCCAGTCCATCCTCCACTATTACCAAAGTACTTTTCTTAAAACACAGGTCTACCTATGTTGCCCCTACCCCCATCATTAAGGTGTAGTAGCTCTCTATCACCTCCAGCATCAATTAACAAAATCCTGTGTTTGGTTTTTAAAGCCTTTCAGAATGAGATCTCTTCCTATTTTTGCAGTCTCCCCTCCACGACCAGTGTCCAGACTCTGGCTTTCTTGCTGTTCCTCCCATTTCCCTGATCTGGGTTCTTTCCCAGGCTAGAATGTTCTTCTGAATCATCACTTTCACCCTCCAACTTCCCTGGATTTCTTCAAGACTCAGCTCAAATCCTGCCTTCCAGAGAAAACCTTCCCAGGGTCACTCCCACTGCTAGAGGCTGCCCTTTGAGATTTTCTCTTATTTACACTGTATGGACCCTGTATGGGGCAGGCAGCTGGATAGTGTTGGACCTGAGTTCAAATTCAACCTCAGATACAGCCTTGCTGCGTGATCCACAAAATTAAAAAGCTAAATAATAAATTTTAGTGCTCAAAATTACTATCACTTTTAAATTTTGTAGTTAAATGTACTTTCTAAATTTCTGGAATTTTTTTGGAATAGACTTTTAAAATAAATGTTTTTGGAATAGAGTTTTAAAATAAAAACAATCAGTTGGATATTAACTAAAATAAAATAATTTGATTTAAGGTTTTTTGAAAACTTGTTTGGTTATTGTGAGTTTGACAAGTCACTTCACTTTGTTTTACTCATTTTCCTCATTCACAAAATGAGCTGGAGAAGGAAATGGCAAACCAGTTCAGTAACTTTGCCAAGAAAACTCCAAATGAAGTCATAAAAAGTTGGACAAAATTGGACTTCAACAACAACAGAGATCTTAAATGTACACAGTTTTTTTTCTATTGTCTCCTCCATTTCAATATGAGTTTCTTTTTTTAATTATATAGATATATTTTTTCAATATTCATTTTTTTAGGTATTTTTTTTTTGCAAGGAAATGGAGTTAAGTGACTTGCCAATGGCCACATAGCTAGGTCATTGCTCTATCCACTGAGCTACCTAGCTACACCTCTCAACATTCATTCTTTACATTTTTCTCCCTCCATCTCTTCTCTCCCTCCTCCCTAAACAGCAAATAATCAGATATAGATTATATATATGCATATGTATATACAAAAACAGTAAACATGTTTCTATATTAGTCATATTGTGAAAGAAAAATTGGGGGGCAGCTAGGTGGACTTAATAATTACCTAGCTGTTTGATCTTGGGCAAGTCACTTAACCCCATTGCCTTGCCAAAAAACCAAAAAAAAAAATCAGAACAAAAGGGAAACAACATGAGAAGAAAATTCCTGTTCCAAGTAGACTATTTTCACTTTTCAATTTTGTTTTATTTTTTTTCTTCTCATGTTGTGTTTTAAATTTCTATTCCCGGACTTAGCTGACTGTCCTTACATAGTTGGAGCTTAATAGATGCTTAGTGACTAATGGTTGATGTCAGACTTCAGAGAAATGAAGACTGGAGAAAGCCATATTAAATTACATATGAAGACAATAAAGATCCTGCTCCCTTCAGCAAAACAGATCTCTGTAGCCTTAATAAGAAGACTGAAAAAATTATAATACACAAATGCAATGAGTCTTAATGGTTTCTCAAGGAATGACAAATGAGAAAATTAAAATGGGCAATGTGATAGGGAGTGAGGCAGGACCTTGAAAGCTGAATCACATCAAAACAGTAAAAACAATAATGAATAGAAACTAAGGTAACCTATCATAGTAGAGAAAGAGGGAGGAAAAGGAAGGAAAGAGAGAGGGAGAGGGAAGGGAGAAGGAAAGATAGAAGGAAGAGAGAGAGGTTGGGGGGAGAGAGGGAGGGAGGGAGAGAGAGAGACAGAGAGACAGAGAAACAGAGAGAGACAGAGAGACAGACACAGAGAATCAGAGAGACAGAGAGTCAGAGGGAGCACACTCTATGATCTCAAAGGTGTTCAGATCAGGTTTCAAGTCCTTATGTCTCCCTGATCCTGTCTGTGGGCCCTTACACAATTGCTCCAGGCAAGTCTCCAGAGACTCACCTAAAGAGCTGGTACCCACCTACATTAGTAGAGTTTTCTCACCAAAAGTTTCCTACAATAATGAAATCACAGATCTGGTTCAAAGAAATAAAATAGAAAATAAAACCAGAAATGACAATCCCTAAATCCACAAAATTGAAAGAGCTAAATAATAAAATTTAATGCTCAAAAGTACTATCACTTTTAAATTTTGTACTTGAATATACTAAATTTTCGGAATTTATTTGAAATACTTTTTTTGCAAGGCAATGAGGTTAAGTGGCTTGCCCAAGGCCACACAGCTAGGTAATTATTGTCTGAGGCCAGATTTGAACTCAGGTACTCCTGACTCCAGGGCCAGTGCTCTATCCACTGCACCACCTAGCTGCCCCTTTGAAATAATAGACTTTTAAAATAAAAGTTTTTGGAATAGAGTTATAAAATAAAAACAATCAAGTTGAATATTTACTAAAATAAAATAATTTTATTTAAGGTACTTTGAAAAGAGAGACAGAGAAAGAGAGAGAGGTTTTTTTGGTTATTGTGAGTTTGACAAACCAATAGACATAAGCATTTCCATCCGCAAAACTGGAAAAAAGGATCACATGAAACTAGTCCTATTATATATTGCTTGCAATTTTAAAAATACCGTATAATACATTTAACAAGCCAATTTCAAAATTGTCTTACTTATCTATGCTTCTGGACTTTCTTCTGTTTTCTAGGATTTTTTTAATTATTAGCATAATATATGCATAGAATCAAAAGCAAAGCAATGCATACCCACATTTTCATAAGAATTCAATCACATTCCACTTGTTCCCCAGCCAAGGAGTCCAAGTCCCTGATTCTGAAACCCTCCCTTTGACCAGTCATCACCACACAAGTGGCCCATGTTTAAAAGTGACAAACGGAAGCTTGGAGTTCAGTCAAACATTTAAATCCCTGTTCCGGATGAGCCACCAGCATGATCAAAAAATCCTTCTTAATATACATCCCAGGATCAAGTTCAGCCCAGAGGAAGGGCACCAGCTTCAGCGACAAGATGGAACCTAAAAGTAGCTCCGATCACGCCTTAAATTTCAAGGCCGTGGAAACTGGTTTAGAATATGAGGAAAACCGCCAAGGTCTAACTAGTGGCCATGGTTTTGGCTAGAAGGGACCATAGGGATCATCTCTCTAGGACAACCCTCCCCACATACAGAGAGGTAAACTGAGGCCCCAAGGAGTGACTGGTTTCAGGTCACACAGATACCAAGTAACTTTTCCATGACTTCCAAGCGTTAAGTCATCAGCTCCCCAAACTCCTGTTCTCGCCATTAGACCCCCCTTCCTTCCAAACAAAGAGCATTGGTTGGATGTGAGGGTTGGGGAAGAGGCCAAGCCAGTGGTCAGTGGGGTCAACTAGCCCTGCCCTCAGGAACAGATTGTTACATTTCCATTGGGGACATTTATACCTCAAAATTCAGCAAATATTTCAAATTAGGGCTTAGAATCCTGTTTTGTTGTCTCTTAGATCTAAGAAAGGGGTGAAAATGTTATCAGTGCAGATTATATTAAAAATATGTACTGCATGGATTTTTTTTCTTTCCTTTCTGGAGAGTCAATTGTTAAAAGTTTACCTGGAAAAGTACCATAAGTGTACCCTTTCTCTCAGAATCATGAACCAAAAACACTGACAATTTTTCAGTTCTGGGTCTCTGAGTTCAATAGACCCTCAAAGTGATGAGGAGATGTAATACAGCAGAAAGGTGGATAGACTCGATAAGAGAGGATCTGGGTTCAAATCCTAGTCTTCCCACTTAGTAGCTGGGGTGTCCTCCAGAATATCTCTGAATCTAAAATGGCAGAACTAACACTTGCAGATTTATCTCTCAGGAAAGCAACATTTTATAAATGACAACATACTAAAGAAATTTTAAAGATGGCTATCTTTAACTTAGACATTAAAAATGGACTGTTCTGTCTTTGAGGATCACTTTAACCCCATTCACCCCACTTTCATTTGTTGGCTTCTCTGTGTTGAGGCCACAGGTGGCAACCGTTAGAGATTCAAAGTTCACGTAAGATCCAAAGTTCAGTTTTCTTTCCTGTTCGTTTTTCTGACTCTTTGTGATCCCTCTGGGATTTTCCTGACAGAGATACTAGAGCGGTTTGCCATTTCCTTCTCCAGGGGAGGTTTCCTCTAAGTAAGGAAATGGAAGCAAACAGCATTAAGTGACTTGCCCAAGGTCACAAAGCTAGTGTCTGAAGCCAGATTTGAATTCAGGAAAATGATTCTTCTTGACTTGAGTCTTGGCCTTCTATCCACTGTGCCACCAAACTTCCCTGTGTTTACCCTCAAGAAATTTATAGACTAGGGGGCAGCTAGGTGGAGAAGTGGCTAGAGTACCAGCCCTGAGTCAGGAGGAGTTGAGTTCAAATCCAGCCTCAGACACTTAATACTTACTTAGCTGTGTGACTTGGGCAAGTCACTTAACCTCATTGCTTTGCAACCCCCCCCCCAAAAAAAAAGAAGAAAGAAAAAGAAAAGAAAAAAGAAAAAATTTATAGCCTAGTGTCAATCAATCATTTATTGCTCGTGGGCAGTCACGATGTTAGATGCTAGAGATGAAAAGACAAAATATTAGTGATGAGGAATTTACAGCCTACAGGAGGACATAACCTACATAAATAAATAAAAACAAAATAAATATTAAACAATAAGGTGATACAATGGATGGAGCACAGGACCTAGAGTCAGAAACACCTAAGTTCAAATCTAGCTTCAGACACCTCCAAACTGTGTAGACCTGGGCAAGCCACTTAACCTCTGTCTTGCCTTAGTTTCCTCACCTGTAAAATAATAATAATGATAATAACAACACCTCCCTCCCAGGTTTGGTTGTGAGGCTAGAGTGAGATGATATTCATAAAGTCTAGCACATAGTAGGTGCTTCATAAAAAATACTTGTTTCCCTTCTCCCTTCTCCAATTTAAGAATCAGGCAAGTCTTCCAGAAAGACGATTGTGACTGACTGCATAGTTACTCGTGTTGTCAGGCAAGTTCAAGTGACTTAGGGAGGCCGTGTGGTGAGGAGGCAAGACATAGAATAGAAACTAATCTTCAATGCTCACTGCCTAATCAAGAGGCTTCTCTTCCCTGGGCCTCAGTTTCCTCATCTGTAAAATGAGGGGGTTGCCCTAGATACTCTCTGAGGTTCCTTCCAAAGCTAGACCTCATACAGGGGAAAGAAGCAGGATCAAAATCCAAGTCTACTGACTCCAAACCCATACAGTTTCTACTGAGATTCCTTCCTCAAACCGACTCTATGAATATCAGAATCTCTGGTCCATCTGCCTCTCAAGAAGACAGTTTATATTCCACCAGCATCTAAGTCAATGGGCTCAGGAACCACAAGAAATGAATGAAGGTGATTAGACTTGACTCATTCCATCCTCTTCCAAGTTCTAAAGCTCTTGCCTGCAAATTCAGTTCTAATAGGATCTGGTCCATAAAAATTATAATAATCAGAAAAGGCACCTTCCCCCATATTGTTTTTCCTATGTCCATTGTCATTGGACATTCTTTCAAGGTTCTGATGATCTCCCAGTAGGCACCAGGTTGGGGAAAATTGCACTGTAAATATACAATAGCACAACTTCAAGGGGAAAACTCTTACTTCCTACATTACCTCCAAGGAGAAGAAAAAGAACAAAAAAGTCTTTTAGGAAGGAAGTGGGTGGGGCGGCTAGGTGGCGTAGTGGATAAAGTGCCAGCCTTGGAGTCAGGAGTACCTGGGTTCAAATCCGGTCTCAGAACTTAGTAATTACCTAGCTGTGTGGCCTTGGGTAAGCCACTTAACCCCGTTTGCCTTGCAAAAAAAAAAAAAAAAAACCTAAAAAAAAAAAGAAGGAAGTGGGTCATCCCATTAGGAATTAGTATGGAAGACATTCATGACATCCTGACAAAAGCAATCTTTAGCTTTTCTGGATGTATGTCCTGCCATGATTCCATGGCCTCTGACTACCAGGGTCCTATAACCCAAGACCCTAAGTGAGGAGGGAAGATTGTACTGAAAAGCAGGGAAGATGGCACTGTTCCTTACCCAGAGATATCCTCCTCTCGTCTTTTGCTGTACCATATGTCCAAAATTTCAAGATGCTCACATTTCAGTCCAGAGATAAAAGACTGTCCAGGGGAACATCCACAAAAGGCAAAAACAAAATTCAAACATGGAAAAGAAGTTGTCTCCCAGTGATGCACTGCTCAGCAGGGAGAACTCACCTCTCTTAATTTACCTGCTTTACAAACCTGATGTGAAGAAAGCACATGAAAGACTAGATAAATGGGAATTGGCATTATGAGCTGCAACCTGATGAGCTATAGGCTAAGGGTCAGTTTAAGGCACACTAACACAGAGGGCTGGGCTCTTGATGTTTTTATGTACTGTCTCTAGTTTCAGAGTAAGACAGAGGGTAAGTAGTGACCACAGGTGCTGTCCCATGATCCAGTTATCCTGCCTCTCAGATTGTGCAAATAGAAAAAGGAACAGGAAATTGGGGTCTACAGATATGACTTGAGGAGTTCTAAAAGGGGTTGGAAAACACAGCAATGTGAGGTTTAAAATATCAGAAGAAGCCCTATTATTTTATTTTATTTTATTCTGAAAAGAAAGGAGGGAGGAAAGGAAGGAAGGAAGGAAGGAAGGAAGGAAGGAAGGAAGGAAGGAAGGAAGGAAGGAAGGAAGGAAGGAAGGAAGGAAGGAAGGAAGGAAGGAAGGAAGGAAGGAAGGAAAAGAAAAAAAATTAATTCTAAGCACCACAGTATCTACATGACTCCACCAATGTTCTTAGTTGGGTCAAGGGTAGGAAATTAGAGTTCCTATTTCTATAGAGCATTATCTTTTTCTAGATGCTTTCTTTGCAATTAATGATGCATTGAAAGTATTATTATTCCTGTTTAATAGATTAGGAGGCTGAAGTTATGAGAATTAAAGTGACTTGCTCAGGCATAAGGATTCAGTTAGATGCTCAGATTTCCAAGTCATAAAGGAAAAGATGTTCTTCCCCTAGGGGCTTACATTTTCAAAAGGGAGAGTGATGATATCTTCAAACTTTTGGAAAGGCCTTAAGTAGCAGGAGGCAACTGTACTGTGGCTTTGAAGAAAATAGTGATTCTGTAAAATGAGGGGGTTGCCCCAGGCATGGGGGACCATTTGTGCAAGGACTCAGGAGCAGGAGATGCGTAACAGTTATTAGGTCAATTGGACTGGAATGGGAAATGGGGTAAGAGGAAAGAAGCAAAAGTGTGGAAAAGTAAGAGCTGCAAGGATGTAGAGGACTTTAAATAAAATAAAAAATAAATAAATAAAATATTGGATGGATGAGGAAATTGGTCATTTACCCTGTAAGCTACAGGGAGTCAGTAACTATATCTTATCAAGGGAGCAGGACATGGGAAGATTTGTTTTTTTAATAAGAATCAGAGATGGAATTTGCCCCAGGTCTGATCGTTGTCCTATATCCTTCTTCATTTATATCTGCTGCCTCTCTCTCCTGAAGAAGGAATAAAATATTAAAGTTATATCTTTTTTTAAACTGCATTTTTGTTCCCAAAGAGGGCAGGAAAGAACCTAGTGATTTTCTATCCCGCACACAGAAGCCAACAGTTTTAGATAAGCAGAAAGAAAAAGGCCCTAAAAATAATACCCAGAAGCAGCCACAGCAGCCCATTTTCCTTCAACTCCTTTTGTCATAAATATCTGAGGAATCACATTTGGGCTCCCTAGCGTACTCCACCATGTGTGGCTGTAGAGGATGTCTCACTTGCTGGAGACATTGAGAGTGCCTCAAGGGATGGAAAAAAATAGAGTTATCATCACCTTCTGACAATCTTTCCCCCAAAAAAACTGAAATAAGGAAATTACTGGGTTTGTTTAAAAATAAGAAATTCCTTCCTTCTACAAAGGGATCACTGAATTCTACACTTGGAGGAACTTAGTTCAAATCCAGCCTATTCCATATCTGATTTGGGGTTGATCATTTACCCAATCTGAGCCTTAGTTTCCAAAATCTGCAAATGGGATTAATAGCATCTACCCAAATTTCTTCACAGGGTAGATGCTATTATTGTAAAAAATAATAAAATTGTAATTGTAAAAAATAAATAAAAAATAAAAAATAATAAACAATATGAGTTATTATCACTCATTTTATTCTAAAAAGAGAATACAATTGTGATTTCATTGGTGGAAGGGAATCATCATAAGAATATGCCCCTTCCTAAAAGAAGATCCACTTGGCTTCTATGGTTTGAGTGTTAGTGTTACCCAGGCAGAGGGGGCTGAAGTGACATGCCTAGGGTCACACGCCCAGACTGTCAGTGGCAGGACTTGATGAAGAAGATATGTCTAACTCTGAAGAGGAAGGTAGAAACATTCAGAGTAATACTATACTCTATCAAAAGATATTTGATTCATGTATTCAATTTCATGCAGTAAAATTCATTTTGCTATGACTAAGAAATGGTAAGAAATTACCACATTCACAAAAACCCATGTGGAGGCATTTAGAGCGTGGCATAAGAATCAGTTTCCTGAAGACTTGGGTTCAAGCCCTGCCTCTGAAACATCCTGGTTGTATGTCCCTGGATAAGTCATTTAACCTAACAATCCTACAGTCACCTCTCTCTCCCAAGCTATATTGGTAGAGTTCTCCTTAATTGGGATCTCCCTCAATCAATGAAATCACCGGTCCTCCTATACTGTGGCATCTAGAAAAAGAGTCAGTTTCAGTTAATATGAAAACTTAGATTCAAATCTAACCACACACAGGCAAGTCATTTAACTTCCCTTGGCCTCTGAGACCCTATAAATTACAGACCACCATCTGATCACCATTTGTAAAGGTAGTTTCCTCACCAGAGACTGCCGATAACAGGAAAAAAAACAAAAACAAATCACAGGCTTTGATTTAAAAAACAGGTACATGCCAAGAAATGTCCCTTAATCTCTCCTGAATAGATTGTATATGGAAGATGCCAAATCTGGAATTGGCAGATTCGAATGGTAAATCCATGCTAAGAATGGTAATACCTTCTCCCTGTAGGAGCTGGGGCAATCCATATGACTTTTCTGGGACTTGATTTCTTCATCTGTAGAAGGCAGAAGACTTGGACTAGTCCATTCTCATTCTAATCTTATTAGCCTAATCCTAAAATCATGTGCTCCTTTTACAAACTCCAGTGCATCGTTTCCCCTCTGCCCTCCTCCCTGGTCCTGTTGAACCATTCAGCCTTTTTTTTAATAAATAAAAAAAATAGGAATATGGAAAAATATATTTTCATAAGAAAAGATATGGAAAACATATCTTTCCATAAGAAGAGGAAACTCCTAGACATGGAAACACCTCTGCTAACACAGGTCAAATTGAGTCTTGGCAAGTTTCCTAGGGCAATGAAAAGCTGGTTGAGAAAAGTGACTTGCTTCTCACAAGAAAGATAAGACCAGAGCCAGAGTCTTCCTGGTTTTGAAACAAGCTCTCTCACTCCACCATGCCATGATTCCTATCTGTAATTAAAAAGACAACCCCCTCCTCAATAACCTGTTCTTTTGTTCAAAATCTTATATCTGAGTAATAAAATTTTTTTAAAAAAAATAACTAGAGAAGCCAACCTCATTTCCTCTTCTTCATGGCCTTCCATCATGGTGGTTAGCCACCATGATGACTGGATTAAGTTAGTCTTGTTAAAAATGAATCCTGGGGGCAGCTAGGTGGCACAGTGGATAGAGCACTGGCCCTGGAGTCAGGAGGACTTAAATTCAAATCTGGCCTCAGACACTTAATAATGACGTAGCTGTGTGACCTTGGGCAAGCCACTTAACCCTATTTGCCTTTCAAAAACCTAATAAAATAAAATAAAATAAAATATAAACAAATAAAAATGAATCCTGTAAATTAATTCTTAAGAGCTCTGGGATGAATGGAGCCAGACTATTAAACCAAGTGTTCTCAGCACAGCATGAATTTTATTGTGTTCTGGCCTTGGGATGTCTTAAAAGGGTGAAGAACTAAATTTAACAAATGATATAAAACAAAATGACAAGGAATTTTCTCCCTCTTTTCTTTTTCTGCAAACTAAGTTTCGTTATGCATGGAATTCTGGGACCCATCAAGGAATTGCAGACTTCATCTTTTTTTTTGTTTTGCGCTTTGAAAAGTTTTATTTATTTTTAGAGTTTTAAAGTTTTACTAGGAAATTTCAGAAGACAACCCAGATATCATAATCCACCACCAGTTAGCCAGAGTTGGAAGGGACCTCGGAGCTCATTTCTTCCCATATCCCATTTGACAAGTGGGAAAATCGAGGCTCCTAAAAGGTTAAGCAACAAAGGCCACACAGAAAGTGAAAAGAGCTGAGATTCAAACCCGGGTCCTCTGTCTCCACGTCCAATGCTCTCTTTTCCTCTGTACTTGCTGTTTTCCTTATAGTTTGATGCAGACTGTCAGCAAACAAAGTTTTCTTCTATTCCCACTATCAGAATCTGATAATAGAATCTTTCCAGTAGATAATGCAATCAAGATAGATTTACAACATACTGCTCAGAAAATATTTCATATGGCTCTGGTCTGTTTTTCCCAATATAAAAGTCAATGCACCTTAAAAGACTTAAATGTCTTTTAAAATTTTTTATAACATGAATACTTTGTTCTTGAATTCAGTCCCAATAGTGGACAAGGGTTTACAAAGCCCCCTTTCTTCATAGCAAGGCTGGGAAACAATAGGATGAGAATTAACATACCTGGTTTATTTATTTAAAAACTGAAGTTTAAGAATAAGGGGATCAGAAAGGCAAGATAACTTGCTCAAGGACATAGGGATAATGACCTGAGCAAGAATTCAGATCTGGGCTTTTTTATTTCCAATCCAAAGCTCTCTTTCTCATACATATTCTGTATGGCATCTCTGACAGCTCTGATGACATCTCCACTAGAAAGCTCTCTCAGTCAAGTCAGAAAAACACTATTTTAGGCATGATCCTTTTTTTGATCTTGATCAAAGGGTAAAATGGGTCAGTGATCTCATCCATTTGTGTGTCCCTTTATGGATGCATCCATATTGTAGAATTCTTATCTGTATTCCCTTATCTGTCACTCTAGGGTAGCCACCTAAAGCATTGGGGGCATTTTCTCTTTTTTTCTGACATGGAGATGGCACCGGGTGAAGCCCTCTTGATGATCACTTGTCATGGCTCACTCCCACTATATGACCAACCCATCCTCTCGTTACCATACAATTCCTCGATAATATCTTTGACTTCTATATATCTTCAAATCTCCTCATTGATAATAAATGACTCACGCACTTCACACATGACTCTTCACTTACCTCTATGAGGTGTTCATTTTTAATTCTTTGGAGATTGTGATATTCCATGTCTCACCACCTGGAAAAACACTGGTAGAATGTTGGCATTCAAAAGATGGCTCCTTGCTTCCATGGGAAGCTTGGGAGCAGTAAAGGAGTTTGGTAATTTCCTAAAATCAATCTTACACCCCAGCAATTAATTGGCACCCTGGCTACAGAACTGGGCCTGTAGTCAGGAAGACCCATTTTCCTGAGTTCAGATCTGGCCTCATTTACTAGCTGTGTGACCCTGGTCAAGTCATTTCGCCCTGTTTGCCTTATTTGTTTCATCTGTAAAATGAACTAGAGAAGGAAATGAGAAACTACTCTAGTATCTCTGCTAAGGAAATCTCAAGATCACAGAGAGTCAGTTATGCCTGAATAACAACAATGACAACAAATTACGGAGCTCTTTAAGGTTTGGAAAGTGCTTTAAACATATTATCCTATTTTATCTTCATAACAACTTTGATTAACTTCTATTTTACAGATGAAGAAACTGAGGTAGACAAAAGCTAACAACTTGTCTAGGGTCACACTGCTTTGAAGTATCTGAGGCAGAAAAGAGGAAGAGCTACCTCTTAGGAGGAATGGTTTATTTGTTAGGAAGAATTGCTAGCATGTTCTCACTGTTGGGAAGTTTTCTTCTCCATAGCAAACCTAACCCTGACTCTGAGTAGCTTCTCTCCATTGCTCCCCATTCTGCCTTCTAGGGCCAAAGAGAATAAGTCTAATCTTTGTTTCACATATCATCCTTTTAACATTTGGTGACAGTTCTCAAGTCCCCCTAAATATTCACTTCTCCAGGCTAACCAACACAGAATCGTGGAATGACACTGGAGTCTTGTTACACTGGAAACCTTTGTTGAGCAACTACATCTGATTTTTTATATTACTCATCTTTTCTGATGCCACTACACAAGTCATAATTGCATTTCTAATAAAGATATATTCTTTGTTACTCAGAGTTTGAAACAGAATTAATGAGAAGTTGAGAGCTAGAACAAACTCAAAATAAGGCAAATTCGGTGGGGGGGGGGGGTTCCCCAGGAATGATGGGGGTTGGAAATGATACAACTTAGGAAGCTTGGGTGATCCAAGGCAAAACTAGTTTGGTTTAATATAAACTCTAATTCTCCAGTAGAGATCCATCAGAAAAGCTTTTTTTATTTAACCTCTATCATTGGAAATATTTCTAAGATGCATTAGTTTGAGTTATAATGTAATCTATCTTAGATGATTCAGAGTTTTGCAATGCTTCAGGTTTTTCATTTTGATCAGTTCCCATCATATGTTGATATCCACAGATTCAGTATAATCTTTTACTAAGCCTAGAGCATTATCTAAAAAAGCATCATTTTAAAAAATCACTAGCATCAGAATGTTTTTCTGTGGTCTGACAATTCCACCCACAAGTACATGATAAAATAAACAATTTTAACTAACTGAATATATTAGTTTGTAGTTTGGAACATAACTGGGGTAAGGGAATCAGTGTTTAGAACCAAGGTGATGACAATTAGAAGCTAATGACAATATTTACACTCCATCACTGTACAGAAACAACTGAATTTATACCCTTTCAGCAATAATAATTAAAAGTAGGAAGTTACCAATTAACGGAGTTTTTAATGCTATAGTTCTTTAGGGCAGATGCTTTATAACATAGCCTTAAGAATAGATGGCATCAAAGAATTGGAAATTGAGGGGATGCCCATCCATCGGGGAATGGTTGAACAAGTTATGATATATGAATGTTATAGAGTACTGTTGTACTATAAGAAACCATGAATGGTCGGTCTCTAGGGAAGCATGGAAAGACTTACAGGAACTGATGCTGAGTGAAAGCGAACAGAACCATGAGAATATTCAACACATTAACAACAACAACATTGTGAGATGATCTGCCTTGATGGAAGCAGCTCCTCTCAGCAGTTCAGAGAGCTAGGATAACTGAATTATGCTGGCTATGGACAATGCTATCCCCATGCAGAGGAAGAAAAACAAAACCAAACAAAAACAAAAACCTTCAGAATCTGATGAACACTAATTCACTTTAAAAAAAAATCTCTCCTACACATTTCTTTCCCTTAATCCTAATTTCTCACACCGAAATGACTGATCTGCAAATATGTTTAATACAAATGTGTTTGTTCAATATTCACCTGACTGGTTGCCACTGGAGGGGGGCGGAATGGAAGGAAATTATATAACTTAAAAATAAACATAGGCATATGCATGAATGTTGAAAAACTTTCATAACATGGTTTTGAAAAAATTAAATATCAAATAAAAATTATGTGGCATCTAAAATGTACTAAGACAGAATTTCATCACAGTGAAACCTTATTCTCTAGGCACTTGGAAAAGTGGGGCTGTGGGGCAGAAAAGCCTGACTCCTGCCACCAGCTACCCTAATGAAATGGAAAGTGATCTGGACTTGGGATCAGAAGATTCCAGTTCTGCCCCTTACTGCCTAGGTTCAGGTGATTCTCTGAACCTCTCAGAGACTCAGTTTACCTGTAAAGGAAGAGGATCTTTAAGGTTCCTTTTACATCTAAATCAAGGATATTGTTATTAAATAAAGTCAGGAAGGAAATTTGCCATATCAAAATAACTTCTATCTTTCCAAAAGATATCAATGTCCTCAAACAATTTTTGATCTTTATGAGTCAAGAGACTTGATTTATCACTACCTTGGCTAAAACCCCATCCCAACCCCAAACCATGAAGCTGCGTCTCCAATTTCTATTTTTTTGCATATAATTTCAATCCAGTCTGCCTCCCTTATGCCATTGAGTTCCTTGGAGACAAAAGTAATCATCCTCTGGAAAAACTGCTTGGGACCCTGTTTATAGATACCAGATCACTTGAACTTGAATGCTCTCCTCACATAAATAACAGAGCTAAGGTAATTAGCATCTGACAGTTAATATCTAATAGCAGGAAAGAGAAATGTACATATTCTTTAGGGATGATTGTTCCCCTTTTTAAATATTTATTGTCTTAAGTAAGATGTTCTGCCTGGATTACTATAGCTAATATAAAAAAAAAACTGCTACCACTGTTCCAAGTACCTTAAAATCTTGTCCCACCTCTGGTTAAGGTAGCTAGCATGATTCAACATACAAATAACTCACTTTGAAACTAAAGAATTCCCAATGACCAGGAGTCAATCTCATTGTCCTTTCCCAATGGATGCAAGCTAATACTAGACCATTAGCATAAAACATCCTGGTTCAATTATATTTCTAAGAACCCTGGTATTACTTTGAAAATCAAAAGGTGGGAAAGCTAGGTGGTGCTGTGAATAGAGCATCAACCTGGAGTTAGGAGGACCTGAGTTCAAATATGCCCTCAAACTCTTAATAATTACCTAGCTGTATGACCTTGCACAAGTCACTTAACCCCTTTGACTATCCAAAAAGAAAAAAGAAAAGAAAATCGAATGAGCCTTTATGAAAAAATGTCTATATTAATGATACTACTAAAACAAAGATTTTTTAAGCTCTTTGTATCATGGACCTCTCTGCCTGACTGTTGAAGTCTATGAAACCCTTCTCAGAATAATGCTTTTAAAGAATAAAAATGAAACTCAGAGGATGACAAAAGAAACCAAAAGTTATTGAAAATAAAAATTTATTTTTCCTATTGATGTTCATACCGCCCTCCCCTCCTATAATCTATGTGTTGGACTCTTGGGGAGGGGAGGGTTTCTAACTATCCCAAGTTAATAGTTTTATTTTATTTATTTGTTTGTTTGTTTTCAATTACATGCAAAGAAAATTTTCACCATTCATCTTTTGTAAGCTTATGAGTTGGGATGGACAAGGGTCTTCCTGGGTGGTTAGGGGTGAAGCGAATGGTGAAAGAGAATCTTTGATCTCTTCCCTCTCAGTGCTCATGCCCTCCTGGAGGCCCCATATGGCCTTGCTAACACCTAGTTAGCAAGAATAGTTAGTTAAAATAGGAAGCTATGACCCCTTGATCCTCTTTCCTTTCACAGCTATGCTTGCTTCCTTCACTGGTTCTCCTCCCACACTGCTCATCTTTGTGCAGTTTGGTTTCCCATTTCTCTCTGGAGTCACCATAGCCCATCTCTTCACTGCTAAGTCAGAGCTTTTTCCTCGGTCCTCATACCTGATCTCTCTGAGAAAGACCATCATCTCCTGCCCCATGGTATCTCTTCTCCACACTTTTTTTTTGATATGTCTCTCCTGGCTTTCCTCCTATTGATCCCCCAAGCTCCCCCTTTCTCTTTTGTTGGGCACAATCCAATTCCTACCCCATTTCTACACAGATTAACTAATTATAACTCTCCCTCAGGTCTTCCCTCTTTTGTTCAAAGGTACCACCATTTTTCTGGTTCCACACTCACAACATCAGTCTTTCTCAACTCTGCTCTCCCCTGCACCACCTCCAACTCCCATGCTCAACTAAGAAGTCAAATCTCACCATTCCTAATTCTCTAAAGTCTCTCCCCTCATCTAGCCACCACTTTTTTTTGAACCTTCTTCAACTCTTACCTCTCATCTCTACCTAAATGGAATCCAGCCTCACTACCCCCAGTGCATCTTCCATATAATTGCCAAGCTATAGGGCATCTAGATGACTCAGTGGTTAAAATGCTGAGCTGGGTCTGGAGTCAGGAAGACCTGTGTTCAGATCCTACTTTGGATGCTTACTAGTTATACAACCCTTGGCATCGAACCCTTCTACCTCAGTTTCTTCATCTGTAAAATGAGCTGGAGAAGAAAACAGCAAAGCACACCAGTCTCTTTGCCAAGAAAACTCCAACCTGTGATCACAATGAGTCAGACATCTCTGGAATAACTGAACAACCAAATAGTCTTCCAAAAGCCTAAGTCTCATCCTATCAATCCCCCTCTAAAGAAATTTCAGAGGGTCGCTATTACCTCTAGAATAAAAACTCCTAAAGTTGGTACTTCAGACCCCATTCAACTATTTTTTCCAGGCTTATTATACATTATCCCCCCCTTGCACACCCTCACATCCAGTCAAATTAGATTGTATAATACTGTTTCCCAAACTTGACTTACCATTTCCCACAATTGCATAGGCTATGAGAGCCACTCTTTCCTAACCTCCAATTTTAGGATTCCTAGATTTCTTCAATGTTTAGCTCTTGTGAAAGTCCAGTAGGAAGTCTTTCCTAATCCCCTAGTTGTTCGTGTTCTTTGCCTCATCTTAATTAGCCTGCATCAACTCTTCTGTTTACATGGTCTGTCCCCCAAAAGAATGTCCATTCTTTGAGGGTGAGAAAAATGTTGTTTTTGTTTTTGCATCTACAAGCACCTAGCAGAAGACCTCCTTCACATCAGGGGCTCACTGAGGGCTTTGTTCTATTATACTGGAAACACCCTAATGATACCCATGGGTGAACTCAGCCCACATCTCATCCAGTGTCCCCAGAGTATGTGTCTCCCACCTCCCCTGCCCCACCTGAGGTGATCTTTCCTGGTTCTCTCCCTGAAAGCAAAAATTCCTAATTATGACCTTGCCCTGTGCAAGAGGTAATTGCTAAAAACTTTAGCACTCTCAGAGAAAATTAACAATTCCCTTTAGTATATTAAGTGGCATTTGATTCTGGGTTGTCTGCAGAGAGTACAGAGGGTATTCCAGTTCACTGAGAACTCTGGAGCTCCAGAGATTCCCTTGGCAGTGGATAGAGCACTGGCCCTGGAGTCAGAAGGACCTGAGTTCAATGTGACCTCAGACACTTAGTAATTACCTAGCTGTGTGACCTTGGATAAGTCACTTACCCCATTGCCTCACAAAGCACAAAACAAAAACAAAAAGCTTCCACAAGTACATTCTAAAACATTACCATTGATGGTGGCAAAAGAATGGACATGTCCAAAGCAAAGCAACAGTAAGAGTCAAAAATAGGGCAAAACAGGAAAAATTAGGCAATCATTAAGCACTCATGATATACGAGACATAATATGCTGAAGGTTCAGAGACAAAAGGCAAAATGGTGCTTGTTCTCAGTCAGCTTTGTACATTCTTGTTCAAAGATCAAAACAATCCCTATAGGGGTGGCTAGGTGGCGCAGTGGATACAGCACCGGCCCTGGAGTCAGGAGGACCTGAGTTCAAATCCAACCTCAGACACTTAATAATGACCTAGCTGTGTGGCCTTGGGCAAGCCACTTAACACCATTTGCCTTGCAAAAATCTAAAAACAAAAACAAAAACAAAAACAAAATCCCTATTCATGAGCATCTTATAGTCTAGCTAAGAGAAGTTTTGTGTGTGTGTGTGTAGTGTGGTGTGCATGTAATGTGTATGTGTGGTGTGTGTGCGTGTGTGGTATGTTTATGTGTGGTGTGTATTTGTGTGTTGTGTGTATGTGGTTTGTATGTGGTGTGTGTATGTGTACATGTGGTGTGTATATGTGTATGTGTGCAGATAGACACACAGAGGAATTCACTTTATATTTGTATGTATATATATATGTTCATAAACACACACATATATCTATCATAAGTATTATATAAATAGCAAACTTACTGTCTTCCCCATTATAATACTATGAATAGGGATTATTTCCTTCTTTGTTCATATATTTCCAGTCCTGGATCTGGCACACAGCAGACTCTTGTTTTTTGTTTTGTTTTGGGGGGTTTTTGGCAAGGCAATGGGGTTAAGTGACTTGCCCAAGGTCACACAGCCAGGTAATTATTAATTGTTTAAAGTCAAATTTGAACTCAGGTCCTCCTGACTCCAGGACTGGTGCTCTATCCACTGCTCCACCCAGCTTCCCCATATAGTACAGCACAGTAGCTTGATTGATAGTTCAGAGACAATGGATAGATATGGAGTAAATACAAAATCAGTGCCAAGGTGATTAGGAGGCAAAGGCAGGTGTATCTGAAGCCCAATTCAGTGGACGAGGAAGAATCATGCTATAAGTATTTTTCATAAAACATATATGAGATATGTAAGAAGTGTTATGTTCCAGTGAGACAGTTAATTGGGTATTCCTTCTTGAAGTACATATATATATATATATATATATATATATATATATATATATATATGTATGTATGTATACTACCATTAGGGTTTCAATTGCAGAAAACAATTTTCTCATTTTTCTTCAAGTGATCCAAGACCTTAAAACCAGGGAAAGTCCTTAAACTCTGTTATTAATGCCACTTTCATGATGGCTGACTGATGGAAAAATGTTGTAAACCACAAAAATAAATCTTTTTTCATAAGTATACTTTACATCTACAATTTTTCCCCGCACAGAATACTATAAAAGGAACCTGTCAGACTGGCCAATCTGTTTTAGTCAAGATAGTCCTACTGTAACTGTAAATAATTTCATATTATCAACCTTGGTGACATTCTATCTCAATCTCCTATCAAAGGATAAAATGGATTGTTTCACTTAGATCGGACCCTCTTCTCCCCCCAAAATGATTCGATGTCATGAATATGACTCAGTGGAAAGTGGGCAGTATTTGGAGTGGGTGGAAAGCTCAGCTTCCTCTGAGACATTGAGCAAGACATGCTGTTTCCACAACTCTAAAAGGAATTGGCTGGATTAGCTGCTCTCCAAGGTCCCTTTTGGCTCTAAAGCCACCATCTTGATAAATTCTCGCCAAAACCTTTTTCCCTTTAATTTTTGTACTTAACTTACATGCAGATATGTTGTGTCCCCCCGCAAAAAAAAATATAAAGTAGGGTTTGTTTCTTTTTGTCTTTGAATATCCAGAATTGATAATAGGTGATTAATAAATGTTTGCCAATTGATTTGATCCTTCATATAGAAAACCCACTATTTCCAATGCTAGTTATAGTCTAGTCATAAAAGTGAGAACTGCAATAAAACTTCAATTTAAAAATTAACATGTCAATGATATCAAGAATTCATACCATGCATCTTAATAAAAATCAAATGAAACCTGAATGGTCCTAACAGGAATTGTTTTTTACAACATTACCACAACTATGCATTAACATGATGTTAAAATAAAAATGCAATATTTTTGTATTTACATTCTTGATATCAAAAGAGGATTACTTTGAAAAGAAACATTTATTTGTCCACTGCATCTGAATTCATTAAGCAAATATTCAGACTACATAATCAAAAGCAAAAGAAAATAAATCCAGAAAATAAGTCATATTCAAAAACACAGAAAAATAAAATAGGCTTTGTCTAAGGATCACTGAGGAAGATATATTTCCTTAAGGAATTAGAAACCAAAACTCTGTCCCCCAAACTCTATCAAGTTTTACTCATATTCTGGCCATATTGGAATTCTTGAACTAGTTATTTAATTATTTAATCAGATGTCATGAACTATCTCAGCTCATTGGCTATAGATTATATGGTGAACTAATAGAAAATGAAATGAAGATACAACCACATCTTTCACAAAGCTCCCAGACCAACAAAAATGTCATTAATATATTATCAGTAATTTCCCCAGCTTAATGCAGAGAAATGCTGCTCCAATACACCTATGAGTCATATCCCCAAGTTCAGGGCCAGTACTTTCTGAACTTGGTTCCACTCAGTCTTGGCTTCTCTCCTTACTCCACTCCAGTTAATGCAAGCAAGAGTTTGCCAATCTTACCTCCTTCCCCACATAAAAAAAGTTCTCAGTTTGAAGACAGTTCCAATGGTACTAATTGTCCCTTTGAAGATTATTTCCCTTAAAGGTAATAAGTGTTCCTTATAACACATTTTCACTTAATGGTACTAATTAAGGGGACACCTTAAAGGTAGGGGCTATTTTTCCCTTTCTTCACTGTATTCCCCCACACACACACACACACACACACACACACTAGATACATTAAAAAAAACACTGGTTAAAAAATGAATGTCTAATCATTTAGTTCTAGTATAGATTGGAAACTCCTTAAGGGCAAGGGTTATTTTCCCCTTCATTTTCAGTTTTGTATCCCCAAATACTTAACACAGAACATTACACACATTAGGTATTCAACAAATATTTTTGTGATTTTCAAATAGCAAATAATAATAATTTCTGAATTTAAAGGAATATTTATAAAAAATTTTGTTTGACTTTTGATTTTTGCCATCCACCAAAGCAAGTCCCATATTCATTTGTTATTCATATGCGATTAGAAACTCAGGTCTCCTTATCAAGCTCATATTTGAGAAGGATAAATGAGTTGCTTCAGCTGTGCATTTCATCTTGATTCAATAAAATATCATGCATAAGGCTTGTGAAATAACCAAACCAGATCCCACGATGAGCTCGAATATACATCTGCTAAGTTTCAACGGAATGCTTTTATTCTAACAATGAGAATAAATACCACTCACTTGAAAATCATACATGCTTTTATATAGCATAAGCATATGTCTGTTCAAGATTTTGGACACACTGTCAAGTTAATATGGCGCACAGCTAAAATAGTTTCACTTGCTACTACTACTCATGTACCAGTCATGAACTCAGAGGTTCTGAAAAATCAGATGATTCACTATGATACTAGTTTGCCTTGGATGCCTAGAGAGGTGTTGCATTTTTTAAAAAAAAACTGTTTTTTATTCTAATATTTCCCACCTGAAGACCATGCAATTAATAATAACACAATTCCATTTCATACCCTGCCGCCATAACTTTGCAGAGTCCTCGCTCTTCAACACTTCCTCCTAGAGTCTAGAGGTCCCTTTTCAAGGTTCATCTCAGATGCCATCTCCTTCAAAAAGGTCTTCCCTGATTCCTTAGTTTTTATTGATTCTTCCATCAAAGCAGGCAATCATCATCAAGTTTTTAATTGGTGTTGACTCTATGATTGACCCAATGGTGGCTGGGAAGGCTCGAAAAACTTACATTCTAATATGGGGCACAACATTCACAAAAAGAGTGATAAGCCAAACCAATATAAAAGAGATACCTTGAGGGAAGGGGTTGTATTATTATCATAGAATCCCAGATTGAGACTCAGAAGGGATCTCTGAGTCCTTTGACCCAACCCTCTCAGTTTACTGCCGAAGAAACTAAACTTCAGAGAAGTCCATTGACTGGGCAAAGTCACCTAAGCTAGTATCTGACTCTTCAGGGCAGTTTAAAGGATGCTCCTCTCTCCAACACCCAACTCCCACCCCACTACTCCCATTGTAGTGAAAGGCCCCCAAGGATGGCCCCCAAGACTGTCAAACAAAGGGGAACCCAAACTTACTCAAGAGGAATGATTTCTATGACAAGATGACACAGGGCGGGGGGGAAAGTTGGGTGCCTTACTGACTTCTATCAAAGGGCCTCTACTAAGCTACAGAGAGGTTGTGATGTGACTCAGTGGGGAGAGAACCCCACAAAAATAGAAGCACAGAGCTTTGAGATATTGAAGTGTATGTGTGTGCTCATGCATGTGCATAGAAGCATATGCCAGCTAGGTGATGCTACAGTGGCTAGAGCACTGGGTCTGGGGTCAGAAAGATTCATCTTCCTGAGTTCAAATCTGACCTCAGACACTTCTTAGTTGTGTGACCCTGGGCAAATCACTTAAGTCTGTTTGTCTTAGGTTTCTCATCTATAAAAATGAGCTGGAGAAGAAAATGGCAATCCAGTCCAATATCTTAGCCCATATAACCCTGAAATAAGATCACAAAGAATCAAACATAAATGAAAAAAGTGACCAAAAACAACAAATAAGTGTATAGAGACACAAATCTATGCATAAAACTATCCTATATACATTTATATACAAAATTAGTTTTTCAAGATATATATTCATATAAACATAATATAGACATATACATATTTGCACTTTAGAGAAAAAGGATAAAATTCTTTTTTTTAAGATTTTATTTATTTTGAGTTTTACAATTTTTCCCCACAAAAGGCAGTCTGTTAGTCTTTACAATGTTTCCATGCCATACATTGATCTAAGTTAAATGTATTGAGAGAGAAATCATGTCCTTAAGGGAAAAATATAGTATAAGAGATAGCTGAATTATACAATAAGATAATGGATTTAGGGTTTTTTTCTAAATTAAAGGTAATAGTTTTTGGTCTTTGTTCAAACTCAATGATTCTTTCTCTAGATACAGATGGTATTCCCCATCGCAGATACCCCAAAATAGTCCCTGGTGACTGCACTGATGGAATGAGCAAGTCCATCAAGGTTGATCATCACCCTCATGTTGCTGTTAGGATATACAATGTCTTTCTAGTTCTGCTCATCTCTCTCAGCATCAGTTCGTGCAGAGGGATGAAATTCTTTAACTTTAATTTAGGTGTCTCTCTTTTTTGATCATAATAATATTTTATTCCATTACATGTGCAGATAGGTTTCAACATTAATTTTTTTTATAAAAATGTGAGTTCTATATTTTTCTCCCTCCCCAAGACAGAAAGCAATCTGATTTAGGTTAGATGAGCACAATCGTGTGAAACATACTTCCATCTTAGTCATGTAATGAAAGAAGAATCACAACAAAAGAAAAAAAAAGAAAAAAATGAAAAAATGAAAAAATGAAAATAGTATGCTTTGGTCTTCATTTAGACTGCACACTTGTTTCTCTGGATGCAGATGATATTTCCACCATGAATCTTTTAAAATTTGCTTTGGTTACCCTTTTGCTGAGAAGAGTTAAGTCTATCACGGTTGATAATCATACAGTGTTGTTAATATGCACAATGTTCTATGGGGGTGATGTCCAACCTGGATGGACTTTCCCATTGCATCAGTGCAACAATCAGGGACAATACTGGAGTATCTGTGATGGAGAATGCCATCCATATACAGAGAAAGAATTGTGGAGTTTAAACAAAGAACAAAGACTACTACCTTTAATTTATCTTGTTATGTAATTCTGCTATTTCTTATACTTTATTTTTCTTCCTTAAGGATATGATTTCTCTCTCATCACATTCAATTTGGATCAATCTATACCATGGAAACAATGGAAAGACTGGCAAATTGCCTTCTGTGAGGGGTGGGGGGGAGGGAAGCAAGATTGGGGGAAAAATTGTAAAAGTTAAAATAAATAAAATCTTAAAGAAAAAAAACATTTACAACGTTCTCTTGGTCCTGATCAATTAATATAAATCTTTCCAGGTTTTACTGAAATTCTCCTGCTCATCATTTCTTATAGAACAATAATATTCCATTATATTCATATACACAACTAGTTCAACCCCCCCCAATTGATGGGCAACCCCTCAGTTTCCAATTCTTAGTCATTACAAAAAGAGCTGCTACAAAATGACTAAAGATAAAAACTTGTTGAACACAAATATATACGAACAACTTTTACCAGCCTGCTCACCACCAGTGGGAGGGGGAGGGAAGGGAGGGTGGTAGAAAATTGTGTAACTTATAAATTTGCAAATGAATGAATGTTGAAAAACAACCATAGCATATAATTGGGAAAATATAATGAAATATCAATGTAAAAAAAAGAGCTGCTATAACTATTTTTGTCCATGTGAGTCCTTTTCCCTTATTTATGATCTCTTTGGGATACAGTAAGTTTCTTTCCATGTCTACATCAGTTATATCATATATATATATATATATATATATATATATATATATATATATATCCATATATTTATGTCGAGTGGAAATATGTTACTCTTCCCCACAAGAACTAGTTTTAATGTTTGCCCTTCAGAACTAAGCAAAATTCAAACTCTTTTCACAAGACTCTCAGATTCTTGAAAATAGATTATCACACTCCATTTTCCTCGACCAAGTCTTCTTTTCTTTTAATTAAACAATCTTAGATCCTTTGGTTATGAAGTTATTGTCCCAAAGAAGGGAATATGTTTAAATATGATTGTATAAATCCAATAAGCACAATATGACTGGGTTTCATGAACTGAAAAACTAATTTGCAGGACTTCTACAGATATACCATGAGGAAAGGTGTGAGCTCTATCTTCTTGTAATTCCTTTAGATTTCTTTTACTCAAATACTAACTGGCCCTGAGCAACTAAAATGAGACTCCCTAGTGGCATGAAACATCATGGAAAAAGGCAGCTGAGATTTTTCAACATATATTATGTGACAAGCCAAGGAACTGGGTACATTTATGTTTTAAAAAATAATGCCTTCAAATGACACTGATATTCTCTTTGACATCATGTGTCAAGTCTTATTAATCCTTATTCAATTTGCACATGTCTTACAGGGAAATAGACACTTGTCATAAACCTCATAGGGCTTATCACTACAGCCTTGGGTTTCTTGGGATCACAGGTAGAGAGCTTGGAAGGAACTTATGAATGGGGAAAGTGAGCCCAGGTTACTTGGCCAATGACCTTCCAATGATTAGAATACATACTAAGTACATAGCATTTTAGTGATCCCCATAGTATGTTTAAAATCACCCATCAATGTGAAAGCATTAGACCAACGTTATGATTCTGGTCTAGCCAATTTATGTCTTGGGCCTTAGTTTCCTCATCTGTAAAATGGCTGAGATTGAACTCAATGGTTTTAGAGGTCCTTTCTAGCTCTAGAGTCTATGATCCTATCATCTGTAACAAAAGGTGGTTCATCATCTCCTAATGAAGGATCTAAACCTATCAAAGCATGATGTTTCTCCGTTAGATTGTAAACCCCTTGAGGACAGGACCTAGTGCTTAGAACAGTGGCATAGTAGATATTTAATGTGTATTTACTGAATGGAATCAATGAAGCTTCAGATGTCTTTGATGGAAAGAAACAGTGGCTCCAAAGTTTATTCCTTCAGTAGCAGTAATAATATAACCAGGGTTACAAATCCATGTCTTATTTATCTAAATTATTATTATAACAGTATCAGCCAAACTTCAAATTTTACCTAATAGAAATAGAAAAATAACAGAAGACCACTAGGAGAAATTAGGGCATCTTACAGATGAATAAGCAATGAAATTCAAGACATTGGTAAAAAAGTGATGGCTTCTTCTTTCTCAGACCCTTCAAATAGGACTTCATAAATATCTGAAAAGCATCATCCCTAACTGACTGAAAACCAGGGGTGACCTTCTAGGGAGGAAATGCTTTTATCTAGTTAACTGAAGAAATACAAATATTTGGCATATTTTTTAGGAGGTGGGCTTTGGAGCATGGAAGAAATAACTCTTCCTAAACTCTCCACTGGGACCTGAATCCTCAAAAAATGCCTTATTCATAGAGATCATTTCCTTTTAATATAGAAACAAAGGTTCCAAATAATGACACGGTCCATCGAAATCATCCAGCCCTAACCCTCTCATTTTACAAATAGGAAATCTAAAGAACAGAAAGGCCATATAATATAGGCAAAATCACTTTGACTCTTCATTGCAAGGAAGGGAGAGAGCAAGGTTTTGGATGGAGTTCTTTCCAATGCTTTTGGAGAGAGGCAGAGATAAAAGCAGACACAGACACAGAAAGACAGATCCAAAAAAGATAAAGATAGAGACAGAAATACACACACAGAGACAGAAAAAAGAGAGACCAACACACAAACACACACACACACACACACACACACACACACACACACACAGAGACAGACAGACAGACAGACAGACAGAGAGCTATACTTGGAATCAAAGATCCAGGGTTCAAATCCCAGTCCTGTTCAATATTGCCCATATGATCACAGGTAAGTTACTAAATCTTACTGGGTCTCAATTCTTTCCTATATGAATGTAAGAAATTGGATGGGATACCCTCTGAGAGCCTTCTAAACTTTAAATCTATGTTCCTATATTGGGAAATTTCTGCTATCAAGCAAGGCATTATTTTTATGAGCTGTTAAAAGAGTGCAAGTTTCTTGAGGCTATGAACTGGATTGTTTGCTTTTTTAATTTATATTCCCAATAACTACCCATAAGCATATAGTCACACACACACACACAAATAATTATTAAATAGAAATCAGATTGTGAAGGACTTTAGCAGGTGATTTAATAAGCCCAGGAATAATTATTACTCTACTACATTTACTAATTACTATATCTAATATCAAATAACAGAAGTTATTCTATTTTCAGTACACACAGAGTAGCATATATTTATCATATAATTTCAAATATGGACCATCTTTGAATATTGCCTAAATCAGAGACTTAACTCCCCTCTATGGTTTCCCCATTCTAAATTTTATGGTTGAGTTGTTTCAATCATGTCTGATTCTGTGGAATCTCATTGAGGGTTTTCTTGTCACAGGTCCTGGGAGGGTTTACCATTTCCTCTTCCAGCTCATCTTATAGTTGAGGAAATTGAGGCAAACAGGGTGAAATGACTTGTGCAGGCTCACACAGCTAAGTGACTGAGGCATGATTTGAAATCAGGGAAATAAATCGTTCTGACTCCAGGTTCAGTGCTCTATCCATTGCTTCCTGCTCCTTCTCCCTTTCTAAATAGGACAGTCCAAATTCTATCCATATGGATGGACACCAGTACCCAGACAATCATGGAAACTATAATATGAATGGAGCTTTTCATGGAAAAATATCAGTAACTAATTCTCTTGATTCTTTTATATGTCACTCACAAAAATACAAAGATTATTGCCTGAATTGATACTGAGCGAGGTGAACGGGACATTGTACACATCAACAACACTGGGTGATGATCAACTATGATGGACTTGCTCTTCTCAGCAGTACAATGATCAAAGATAATTCCAAAGGATTTGTGATGGAAAATATTCATCCAAAGAGGAAACCATGGAGGATGAATGCAGACCAAAGTTTGCTATTTTCTATTTTTAAAATTTGTTTTATGTTTTGTTCCCTCTCATGTTTTTTCTTTTTGTTCTGATTCTTCTTTCACAATATGAATAATATGGAAGTAAGTTTAATATGGTATAGCCTATATTAGATTACTCATTGTCAGTGGTAGGAGAGAAGGAAAGGAGGGAGGAAAATGTGGAATTCAAAACCTTACCAAAAAAATAATTGTTGAAAACTGTCTTTGCATGTAGCTGGAAAAATAAATTAATTCTTTTTAAAAGCACAAAGATCGGGAATAACAAGCCACATATGAGTTTCCAATGATTTAGGGCAGGGAGGAGAGTAGTACCAGGGGAAAGAAACACTCTGGTCCTCCACTTAGCAGCAAGCCTAGGGCCCAGCACCCAGTTCCACCTTCTTTCTGCCATAACATTTAGGGTTAGACCCTGAGAGATTCCATAATTCCCAGTCATAGATAGAGGCACAGGATTTTAAATTTAGAGCTCCAAGGACCTTCCAAGACCTTTGGGTCCAACCCACTCATTTTATAGGCAAAGAAACATGACTCAAATCGCTGTAGACACTGATGAGAGACTTCAATGGATGGACTATTTCATTATCAGAGGGTTGGCAAACCTCCAAGCCTTTAATTTTTAATAAAAATTTTGAGTAGAAGTCTAAGCTAATAGAAACAAGCTTACATTTTTATCTCTCTCTTGATTCATTTTTCAGCCAGAACAATTCCAAAACTCCAACCAGTAAGCCTTCTATGATCTATGCCAGGAGAGGAATGGACCCAAGGACAGTACCAAAAATCCTTGCAAATATTGAAATATTGGAGTCTGTATGAGTTATTTCATTTTGCCTCTACTGGCATAGACAACATATTTCAACATTAATGACAAAGTTGAAGCCTTCAGACACTTCGTTTAGTTAATTATTCAATATAGAGAAAATAAAGACATAGTCCAGCTCTCTACCCTGATCATGTGAATCAGTAAAAGAAAGTCTCAAAAACTTTTAGTGGAAAGGGGAAAAAATGTCAGTATTTCATTTTTCACACCTTTCCTAATAATTCATTGCAATAGCCTCTCTTTCTTTTCTTTTCTTTTTTTATTTGTTTATAGGTTCTTCTAGGCAATGGGGTTAAGTGGCTTGTCCAAGGTCACACCAGTAAGTAATTATTAAGTGTCTGAGGTCACATTTGAACTCAGATCCCTCTGACTCCAAGGTTGGTGCCACCTAGCGCTCTAGTAGCCTCTCTTTCAAGGTAGAATATGGTGATTACAGTATGTTAACAGGGAACGTCACTTGACCTCCTAGTCACAAAATCTAGCTTCAAATCTTGCCCCTTAATGCTTATATATATATATATATATATATATATATATATATATGTATGTATATATATGACTTTGAAAAATTCAAAGCTTCTATAGACTTCATTTTTTTCATTTATAAAATGTAAAGATTGGACTAGATGGCTTCCAAGGTCCTTTCCAGGTCGGGATCTGATGAATTCAATATTTAGGAGTGGTAAGATTTGGACAGTATCTTTCCCAGAATCCTAAGCTAAGAGAAAAAAAGAGAGATCATCTTAGCCAGTACTTATTTTGAGTCCTGGAGTCATGAACCAGTTTCTCCTTGTCCATAGGGGTCAACATTAGTTGTCCAGGTCGCCTGACTCCTAAAGGAGTGCTCTTTTAAACATGCTTCTTCTTCTCCCCTCCAATTCAAACAGAAAACAATTTCTCTGAAGGAACTGTTACTGCATTAATATTCCAGCCAAACTTACAATATTATATTGCATGTATTTCTGATGTTCTAAGGACCCAAGTTCTGTCCCCATCTCATTTTCTTTTGTTGTTTTATTGCTATATTAAAATAAGCCATTTAAAATTTTTCAAGCATCAGAAACCTAAATTCTACTTCAGGGAATTAATTATGTACCACATTATCTTTTATGACATAAATTCTAAAATCAAAATTTTATTTGAGGCAGAGAAAATATATTAACTGATAAAATGTGATTACTTTTAAAGCAAATTTCTAATCCTCTTATTTAACAGGGAAAAGGCATCAATATTAACAAGTGAGTGTACCTCCAGGGAGTGAATAACTATGTAATTTATTTTAACTATGTAAATATGATTTAAATGGATGTGAGAAAAGGAAAGGGAAGAAGCATTTATTTAGCACCTACTATATGCTAGGTGTTATACTAAAGGTTTCACAAATCATATCTCATTTGATTCTCACTCTCACCTTACACAGTAGGTGGCCATTATCCTCATTTTACAGTTAAAGAAACTGAGGCAAACAGAGGTCAAGTGACCTACCCCATGGTTATATAGCCAAAATCTGGACTCATGTATTCTAACCACTGTTCTATCCCAGTGCTCCAAGGAGAGATGAAATTCTAATCATGAATCTTTGGCCATAGCAACCAGGGAACAAAGAAAATATCCTTCAGTCTTGTAAAGTCCACATTGGCTTGTACAAAAATGGTGGTGAAATACAAGGAAAGTGATAAGAAACAGAGTTGCTCCTCTAGATATCAGTGACCAATGAAGCCTGAAGGAACGCAATCATATCAATAGGATCAACTTCATCCCAAATAAAAGAAGATAAAGAAACTTGCTAAATGGAAAGGTGACTCACAGATTCAATTTAGGGAGATAAATGATGGCATTTTGGGAGTTGATTTTCTCATATGCCAGCAGAAAATAAGAAACATAGATTGCTGGGATGTTTAATTATCTCATATTGTAATACTCATGGTAAGCACTTATAGAAGGGACTGAGAAGAAGAAAGAACAGGATAACAACGAAATCATAATTCGTGGAATACAAGCTTGGAATCAGTAAGATCTGAACTGGAATTCTGTCTCAGGTACTTACTGCATGTGTGATCCTGGGCAAGTCACTTAACCTGTTAGCCTCAGTTTCCTCAACTGTTAAATGGAAATTGTAACATCACCTAACTTTCAGGATTATTGGAGAGTCAAATGAATTAAGAATTGTAAATATCTCTGTAAACCTTAAAGTACTATATAAATACTAATTAATTATTATTATTACTACTCCATAACATGTAACAAAGAAAAATCAATACCTAATTCATATTCACTGGTTTTAAGGCAAAAGAGTCTCATTACAAGGAAAAAAACGGGAAGGTTGGTGAACTAATTTGAGCCCTCTTGCCTATAAATTATAATTTTCTTTTTTCAAAGAGATTCAGGCAGGAATCTCTGGTCATGTCATTCACTAAATAACATTTCCCCAAAATGAAAATAATTGAATCTTAAAAGATGGGAAATGCCTGGTTTGTGGTGTGGGAGTTAATTCTGAGTCAGCTATCTCTGGACAGTCAGATAACTGATTGTTAATTCCAAGACCAAAATCAATACTAAATTAGAAGAAATAATAAAAATGAGACAAGGGACATATTCAGAATCACATGATGACCCATTGGAAAGGAAGATCAGGGACCATTCAACCAGTGATTCTCAAAAACCTGCAAAGTCCCTGAGACCCCTTCAGGAAGGTGTGCAAGGTCAAAACACTTTCATAACCCTAATGTAGAAGGAATGAGAAAGGAAAAGATTTAAGATAAGACCAGAATCCCTCTTGATGTCACAGCTTTCCATTCCAAAATTGATTACACAATCATTCCTACTCTCCTACTCATTGCTCATGGTTGAGGAAGTTGGGATAATCCTTGCTCACCATTGCACTTAGTCTATCCCTCTACCACTATCATTTAGTAATCTCATCTCCCTGGTGTTCATATGATCTATATTTGTGTCACCCAATCAAGATTTCTGTTGATTGCTGTCTACAACCCTCCAAAATATTTTCCTTCCTTAACTTGTTCAGTGCCTGGCTCATCATCATTCTCTTCTTTCCAACTCATGTCCTCAATCACTTCAGCATATAAATAGATAGATAGTCCCTCAAATGCCCTAACCTCTCAGTTCCTCATTTTTCTCATTTCCTATGACCTCTTCCCACCCAGCACCATAGGTTCACACAGAAATAGTCATATTCCAATCTTGTCATCACCCAAAACTGCATTTGAGAACTTTGAAATTAAACCTTCTCTGCTAATGAACTGTTGTCACTCCACCTCTCCTTGCCTTACAACTTCAAATGTTATTCTTTGTTATTACTATACCCTCCCTCCAATCCTGCCAGTCCCAATCCTAACATGGGTCATCACCCCTACATACTCTCTTTCTTATCCCATATTGATATCTTGGTGAATCAGTTCAATCCTGCACTGTCTTCATCTTTCAAGTCCCTTGCCCTTTTATCTTTTCAAAAGATCTTCCCCATACCAATCACAGCCTTGGATCGCTCCTACCGTCAGCTGCCTTCACTTCCCACTCATGCTCTTGAACAAAGATGAAATAAACCACAAACCTAGGATGACCAAGGCCACTACAAGTGGATTTCACATAACCTCACCTGGACCTTCACCAGAGCGAAGTAATCTTTTTTTTACACTTCCTTAATTTGTTCACTATCCTTTGCACCATAATGGTTTTTCCAAACCTTGTCATCTCTCCTCCAACCTATCCTAGTTCCTTCCCCCTCCTATAAACTTCTCAGCTGAGAACCTCGCCTCATATGTTGAAATCATTTACAAAACCCATCTTCTCCCCTTCTCACCTCATCACTCAGATGCCATTTGCAATTATCTTGGCCTTCTCCCTATTTCACATGAATAGATAATACTTCTCCTTGAATATGTCAATCCCTCTACATATACAAGTGACTGTTCCATCCCATCTCCCTAGAGACTTCTCCCTCTATTATCCCTTTCTCACTAATCTTCTTTTATTTCCTATCTCCTGATTGTTTCACTCCTGCGACAAATATCCTGAGTCTCATCTATACTCAAAAAGACCCTTCACTTCATCTATTCATACACACATCCAACAATATTTCTCATCCCTTTTGTGTCTAAATTTGAAAAAGCAATCTACAACAGGTGCCCCTCACTTCCTTTTCTTTCACTCTCTAATTCTTTGCAGTTTGGCTTATGATCCAATCAATTATCATCAAACCCAAACTGCTCTCTCCCAAGTTACTAATGATCTATAAATGTCCACATCTGATGTCCTTTTTTTCACTCCTTACCTTTACTGATTTCTCTTCAACCTTTGATACTGGTCATCACCCACTTCTCCTTGTGGTATTTTTCTCTTTGGGTTTTAGGACATTATTCTCTCTTAGTTTTCCTCTTGTTCTGTGTCTCTCTCATTTGTTGGTTCTTCAGTCAGGTCATCCCAGTCAACTTGGCGTGTCCCCCAGGCCTCTGTCTAGGGCCCTCTTCTACCTCTAAACTATTTCACTCAGTGATCATAGCAGCTCCCGTGGTCTCAAGGCAGGTGGTTCTCAGATCTATTTTCCAGATCTAATCTCTCCAATGACTTTAGTCTCATGTTTTTTTTTTCCTAACTGCCTTTTAGACATATGAACTGGCTCTTGCATAGATATCTTTTTTTTTTTTAGATTTTTGCAAGGCAAATGGGGTTAAGTGGCTTGCCCAAGGCCACACAGCTAGGTAATTATTAAGTGTCTGAGACCAGATTTGAACCCAGGTACTCCTGACTCCAAGGCCGGTGCTTTATCCACTACTCCACCTAGCTGCCCCTTGCATAGACATCTTGAACTCAATATGTCTGCTTGTTTCTTCCCTAAAACTCCACCCCACTCCTCCTAACTTTCCTGTTATTATCAATCCCTCTGGCTGGCGGGTGTCATCCTTAACTCCTCGTGTGTCTCACCCCTTACCCCTCGCTGGCATATTCGATCTGTTACAAAGACCTGTCAATTGTTAACATTCATGCCATCACTCATGCATGCCCTCTTCTCTCCTTTGACACTGTAACCACCTGATGAAAGTCCTTTATCACCTAAAGCCCGGTCAGTCGCAATAGCCTCTGATTGTTCTTCCTGCCTCAAGTCTCTCCCCTCTCCAGTGCATTCTCCATCCTGCTGTCAAACCGATCTTCCAAAAACACAGGTCTAACCATATCACAGCCCTAATCAAAAAAAAAACTTCCCTAGAGCCTCCAGACTTCAAAATATTGGCTTTTTCAAGCCCTTGATAACCTGACCCCTTTCTATTTTTCCAGTCTTCCTGTACCTCCTGTAAGTACTGCAAGCTGATGGCATTGGCTGCCGTGTTATATCTCACACAGGACACTTTCTAAGGTCTCCTCGCTTTGGACATTTTCCCTGACTGTCCCCTATGCCTGGAATGTCTTTCTTTCTCCTTTTCTTTTCCTGACTTCTTTAAGTCTCAGCTGAAGACAAACATGTTATCCCCCCATTCTTTGGAGTACTTTTGGAACTGGAATTGTTCTTTTTTGTTGTTGTTTGCTTTTTTGCATTTCTTTGTGAACCCAGTGCCTACCATATAGTTGGGAATTAATGAATGCTACTCAATTGGCTGTCTGGTCTCCATGTTTAAAAAGATTTTTTTTCCTTCTTTCTAAATCTTTCTAAAATTTGAGTTGGCTTCATATATGGAGTTGGCTTCATATAGGGCCATTCTGATCTCTTAAGATAAATGTTTTTATTCTAATTTCCTTATAATTAGAATTTCAATTTTGACATCTTCCTACATTTCCTGAACATCATGGTCCATAGAATCTGATTCTTTGGAAGTTCTAAAGAAATAGTGTAAATAGGATAAATCAAAGAGAGGTGTCATTATGAAAAGAGGTGACCAAATCATACGACCAGAGAAAGGAAAAATCCAAAGATAACACACCTACTCCAGGTGCCAACCAAGGTCCTCACTGGGTGGACCTCAGGTAGAGTATCTTTTAGGAATAAGGTTTTATGGATAAGATTTGCATGAATTGAATAGGATAAACAGGTTTCAAGTTACACTCATTTGCATGACATGATGGGAGATCCACATCAATGAGATTTAAAAATCTACCCTTTATCTCTTGTACTGAAAGGAAAAGGAGATATAAAAGAAAGAAAGGAAGAAAAAAACAGAGCTTCTAGATGTTCATTCTCTGACAAAATAAGAAGAACTAAAAATGATATTTACAAAAAGACTCCTAAAGAGAACTCTGCATCTGCAACATCAGCTGCATGGGCTGGCACAAGGAGCTTCAAATATTCAAAACTGAGAATCATTTCCTGTGTTTTCTTTTTATTCAAATGCCCAAACTCCACTCTCAGTGAAAGAATTCCATATGTGCTGTGGGAGGAAATTCACTAATTTGCTGATAATAGTCTTTGGGGGGGAAAAATGCCAAGCTATAAAATCATGATTACAATTTCTTTTTTTTTCCTTAAAAAAAGTAGTAGTGTGTTTTTTTAATGATGCCCAAAAATGTTTACTTAGATACATAATTAATTTAATTACATTTAATTACAGTGATACAGAATAAAATGCCTTTCTATTAAGTCACCCCATTGTAATTCAGTTTTTGGTAAGTACATATGATACCCCACTTTTAAGTTTTCTCTCCTTTTGTAACATTATTAGATTAGGAAATCATAATAAGATTATGCTAATTATCCCATGACATAATCAATCCCTCTTAAAAGTCTAGGTAAATTATCCAATGGTGAATTAACTAAATTCAAAGACTAGGTAACTTAAATCACAAAAAAAAAGATACAGGCAGAATAATGAAATTACCTGGGCAGAAGCTAAATACCTAGGCTAAAGAGCATCTTCTTTTATTATTACTATTTTTTCATTTTTTCAATCAATTTTTTTGTAACCAATATATGTCATTACTGAACCATTCACTGTCAGTGGTCATGGAATAGGTGAAAAATACCATGGGACTGGGTAACAACCACCCAGTTTTCAAAGAAAGGAAGAGAATTCGGCATTCGGGTTTCAGTTCCTGAGAAGACTCTAAAATGGATTATTATGGGATATGATAGTAGTTGAATACAATTGTGCTATAAGGAAATTATTAAAAGAATGGCTACAGATAAAACTGAATAGACTTGTCTGAACTGAGGCAGAATAGAGAAAGAATTAGAAAAGTATAACAGTATTGTAAAAACATATAATTTTGAAAGATTTAAGAACTCTGATCATAATGATCAACCATAATGTCATAGAACTAATGATGAAGGATGCTGTCCATCTCCTAATACAGAGGTGATGGATGAATTGTGCAGAATAAAACATTGTTGTAGGTGGCCATTGAGAAAATTTGCTTTTTGCATATTTGTTCCTGGGGCTTTGTTTTCTTTTTCTTTTTTCTGAATGCCGCAAGAAGTAGAAAGAAAACGAATGCTTATTAATTGAAAAAATAATCTTAAAACACAATAAAAAAGTATCACTAAAGGGATCATGACCATCCATCTTTAAAGGAAGCAGTGATCAAAAAGAGTCAATGTGATTTCATCAACAACAGGTCAGGTTAGATTAGTGAACTTGGAGTCATAGAACGTGGACTGAAATCCAGTTTTTCTCTCTTATTGTGGGTCCTCAAGCAGATAATTTAACCCCTCTGGGCTTCATTTTATTCAGTGGCAATATGTCAGATGATACTAGATACTCTTTCAGGTTCCTTCCAGTTCTCAATCCTACATTGTAATGTGACTAGATTTTGCAAGGTATTTGACAGTTTATCATGCTATTTTTTTGGAAAATATGGAGAAATGACTTAGTAGAAATAGAGCCAGCTTTAAGTTGAGATGAATTGAGTTCCAGTCCTACTGACACTTGTGACCTTGGACAAGTCACTTAACTTCTCAGTATTCAAACAACTCTTTAAGATTTTAAGTTATAGTGAAGATGTCAACCTAGCATGGTTAAAAAAGTTCCTCCTCACTCAAGAATGCTTTATTCAAATGTCATCAAAGGTCCAGTCCCGATCCCTATTTGACAATCGTTCACATTCTTCTTATGGAAAAGATGTTTGGGCATTACAACTAATGGGTCAATTCAGAAGTAGCGGAATGGCTAGATTCCAGAGTAGTCATCAGTGTTTCAAAACCAATTTGGAAGTCAGTTAATAGGCATTCATTAAGCACATACTATTTGCCAGGCATTTCCCTAAGCACTATGGATTCAAAAAAGTTTCTCCCCTTAAGGAGATCACAATCACTAAGTCTTCAATGGAACATCCCAGAAAATTGTACTAGGATCTAAGCTATTTCGGGTATTTAGAAAGAAGTTAGATCTAGGCAAATATGTCATGTTGTTTAAATATTAACATCAGAAGAAGCTGAGAGGCACAGTGAATGAACTGAAAACAAAAGCAGAATTCAGTAAGAAAAACTGACCAGATCCAAGATTAGATGCGGTGTCAAATGTAAAATTTTCCACTTGGATTAAAAAAAAATAAGTTTCCTAAATATAAGCTACATAATAAGTGGCTGGCTAGAAAACAAATCATCTAAAACCAGTTCTGAGATGAAGCAGACTGAAAACTCAATAAGCATCAACAGTAAGCAATGACAAGATAGCCAAGAAAGTCAACTTTATCCTGTTGCATTCACAAAGCATTGACATTTGGAAAGAAGGAAGTGAAAGTCTTACTATATCCTGATTATACTTCATCAAAATTGACACAGTTGTTCAGTTATCGGTCCTGGATTTTGAAAAGGACATGGATTGGCTAGAGAATATCCTTCTAGGCTTGATTCTAGAAGAGCACATCCAGGAAAGTGAAGGATCTTGAATCAATGATACTTAAGGAATGGCTGAAAGAACAGGAAATTTTAGAGCAGTATGGAGGACAGAAAACACGGGGTAAACAGGTCTTCAAGTACTTGAAGGTTGGTCACATGGAAGAGCAATCTCGTTTGTTATGCTTTGCTCTAGAAAAACAGAACTAGAAGTAATGGTAGAAGTCATAATCAACAGCATTTCTTAAGTGCCTACTATGTGTCAGACACTGTGCTAAGTACTAGGGAAACAAAAAAAGGGAAAAAATACTAAAATCTTGTTCTCAAGTAGTTCAACAGACTAATGGGAGAAATAACACACAAGCAATTATGTACAATCAATAAAAATAATCAATATATGGAAGGCACTAGATAAGGTTAACTAGGGGCTACATTTAGGCTTGATAGCAAAAAACAAAAAACTTTCTAATAATTTGGGTCATCCAAAAGCAAAACAAGTTGCCGTGCTAGGTAGTAGACAAACACTAATGGATAATTGTCTGAAGACTTCAAGCAGGAAATGAAGGATTAATTCTTGGTTCTACCACTTTATACTTGCAACAAATGATTTAATCTTACTCTCAAATGAATGTTGCATAAAGTATTTTAACTTCTTAAATGATGGGGGGGTGGAATTAGTGTATTTAAGCCAATACACCCATTACTAACTATCTAAAATATCTATCACTAATTTTAAAGAAATGAGAGTTAGGGATATAAGTAAAGAAATGAGGACTTCAGAAGGAAATAAAGAAATTAGAATTGGAAAAAAAAGAATGGCAATTAAGTTAAAAATGACAATTGTATATGAGTCAAATGAATGACAAAATTACTTTTTAAATACTATATTATAAAATATACCACTAGGTAAGGATTCTTCTCAGGGAGTCATTTTGTGAACCAATCTAGGAAAAAATCATTATTCCTTAAGGGGGGTTTATTAATTTTGTTTTTCTTTTTTTTGGCAGATAGCAGTCTAAATGAGTCAACTCTCCCCAAATCTTTTCATTCTGGATGAATATATGTATATGTGAATGTTTGTATTTGTGTATCTAGATTTAATTCTTCCTGTCCTTTTGCCATCATACTAAAATGGAATAAGATCTCCTAAAATTACTAGGAGAATTTCTTGTTTCTTCTATTGGGCAATTATCCTCCATTTTTAAGCCTGTTAATCCTTGTAAAAATGATTTTTAGTAAATGTCATCCTTCTGCCCTGTCCAAATGCTCAGACTTGCTTCCAAGGCAGCAATTTTTCTTTCAGAAACCTTCTGGAAAGAGCATGTGTTCAGGCTGATATGGACTTCCAAAGAGATGTCTCACAAAACACTCTGATCTAAAATCAACAAAAGTAAAAATAATGATTCCCTATGTTTACCTTTAGTTCTGTTAGCTCAAAAACAAATCATCCAAACTAAAAAGCAAGTTCTTGCCTGTACGCTAAATCCTTTACAGAGAGACAATCTCAGAATCCATGCATCAGAACCATGTCAAAGATAAGTAATATGAAAACAAAGCTCTCTTTTTCACTCCCAGTAATAATTGCTTCTAAAAAAATATCCAATATACAAAAACTGCAGAGAATATTGGAAAATATTTTGGGGGAAAAAGTTAGACAAGAATCTTACACCATATACCACAGTAAGTTTCAATAAATATGAAAAGTCAAATGAAAAATAATTGGATAAAAATGGACAGAAGGCCTTTCACACCTATGGCTGTGGTGTAAATTATTCTGCAAACAAAAGATACAAGTGATGATAAAAGATATCTAAAGCTTTTGCACAAACAAAATCAATATAGAGAGTTTTAGATAAATTTATCAAATAACTGATGATCTACTATCCAACATATACAGGGAATTGATTGAAATACAGAGTATCTGAAAGGTCTTAGTATACTTTAAATCTTTTAAGGCTTGAAAATTTATATTTAAAAAAAAATCTAAAACCATTTCCTAATAGATAAATCTCAAAAATGTGAACAAACATACTTTAGAAAAATAATATAAAGCAATATTATTGTGTTTTAGGAAATTAAAAATATAGAGAATTCTAAGAAATATGGAAATATTCATATGAATTGATATGGTAATGGAAGCACAAGCAGAAAAAAAAGATATCCAATGACTTCAACAATATTCATGGAAAGAACAAGGAAATGAAGGTAAAACTGTGTAGTTAAAATTATCCTGGAAAAGATAAGAAGAAATGGACTTCGCTCTTTCCTCTGAGCGGTGAGGATTATGATGCTGTATGTTCTGTCAAATGTGATTGACATTTAAATGGTTTTACTTGTTTTTTTATTTTTTTGTTAAAAAGGAAAATTCACATTGAGGTTAAAGAAGGAAGAAAATCATAATCAGAAGGTTTTGTGTTATGAAAACAAAAGGTGTCAATAGGAGAAAAAAGTCACAGATGAATTTGCTGAATTCTATTTCAAATAAATTAGAGTTATACCAAGGTATGAGCATATTTCATGATAATCTTAAACCAAGGAATAATCATTCTGAAGCATCTTTAAATCCATTAAACCTGTATCATATCTATGAAACACCCATTCAGAAAAAGAAGCACAACAATCAAGTCTATTTGAGATTTTTAAAAATTATTTAAGAATGTATTCAAAGGTTTTCAATGAAAAAAAGTTATAAAAATCACAATATGATGGTAGCATGATCTGTGAAGCAGCCACCAGGAGCTGTTTTATTATTGTAAAATCTCCTATTTGAGGAGAGTCTTAGAGAAAGGACTAACTTCTTCACAGAATGACCCAGCCTCTCAAGTTCATTTTCTCAGTTTTAGAACAAAAGGAGAATTCAAGATCTGGGGTGGGGGGGGAATGCAAGCACTGAAGCTCATTAATTCTGAGAGACAAACCTATGAGAAGGCAGGGCTGAGCTTGGGCAAAAATTCAATTCCCATTAAAAAACTAGAGAGTTTAGGAATAAATGGGAATTTTTCTTAAAATAATAAATAATATATATCTAAAACCATCAACAAATATTATATGTAATGAAAACAAACTCAGAGTATTTCCAATGAATTTAGGGGTGAAACAAGGATGCTTATTTAGCAGTAGCAATAAGAGAAGAAAAAGAAATTGAAGGAATCAGAATTGCCAGTGAGGAAACAAAACTTTCATTCATTACAGATGATATGATAGTATACCTAGAGAACCCGAGAAAATCATCTAAAAAACTCCTTGAAACAATTAAAAAATTCAGCAAAGCAGTAGGATATAAAATAAACCCATATAAATCATCAGCACTTCTATATATGAATAACAAAGCCCAAGAACAAGGAATAGAAAGAGAAATTCCATTTAAAATAATTGTAGATAACATTAAATACTTGGGAATCTACCTCCCAAGGCAAACCCATAAATTGTATGAATACAATTATAAAGCTCTCCTCATCCAAATAAAGTCATATCTAAATAATTGAGAAAATGTAAAATGCTCATGGTTAGGTTGAGCTAATGTATTCAAAATGAAAATTCTACCCAAATTAAATTACTTATTCAGTGCCATACCAATCAAACTACCAAATAACTACTTTACCAAGCTAGAATAAATAGTAACAAAATTCATCTGAGCAACAAAAGGGCAAGAATGGCAAGGGAACTGATGGGGAAAAAATGTAAAGGAAGGTAGTCTAGCTCTACCAGATCTCAAATTTTACTTTAAAGTAGTAGTTATCAAAACTACCTGGTGATCAAGATGGGTTTAAAAAAACTGCAATATATGACTACAGCAATCTACTATCTGACAAACCCCAAAACATCAGCCTCTGGGATAAGAACTCACTTGGCAAAAATTGTTGGAAAAACTGGAAAATAGTATGATAAAAACTAGGTATAGATCCACTTCTCACACCCTATACCAAAATAAGGTCAAAATGAGTACAGGGTTTAGACATAAAGAGTGATACCACAGATAAATTAATAGACCAAATACTCCATTTGATCTATCTTATGACCAAAGAAGAATTAGAACATATAAAAAAACTGCAAAATGGATGATTTTGACTATATTAAATTTTAAAAAGTTTTACACTAATAAAATGAATGCTGCCAAAATCAGAAGAAAAGCAGAAAGCTAGGAAACAATCTTCACAACCAGAAGTTCTTATAAAACTCTCATTTCTAATATCTAGAGAATTGCATCAAATTTATAAGGTCATAAGTTATTCCCTAGTTGATAAATGGTCGAAGGATATAAACAGACAGTTTTCAAATAAAGAAATTAAAGCTATGTATATATATATATATATATATATATATATATACATAATCATATAAAAAAAGTTCTAAATCACTATTGATTAGAGAAATGCAAATTAAAGCAACAACGAGGTATCATCTCATACCTATTAGATTAGCCCAGGTGAGAAAAAGGGAAAATGATCTATGTTAGAGAGGTTGTAGGAGGATTGGGACATTGATGCGTTGCTGGTGGAGTTGTGAACAAATCCAACCTTTCTGGAGAGCAATATGGAACAATGCCCAAAAAAGAGCAATAAAACTGTTCATACCCTTTGACCGAGCAATTCCAATTCTTGGACTATATCCAAAAGAAATTGTAAAACATGGGAAAAGTCTTACATGTTCCAAAATATTCATAGCAGCTTTAGAAATTGAGGGGATGCCCATCAATTGGGGAATGGCTAAACAAGCTATGGTACATGAATACTATGGAATATTATTGTTCTATAAGAAACCATAAATGTTCGGACTCTAGAGAAGCATGAATTGACTTACGGAATCTGATGCTGAGCGAAGGGAGTAGAGCCAAGGGAACAATGTACAAATCAACATTATGACATGAACAACCTTGATGGAAGTGACGCCTCTCAACAGTCCAGAGAGCTAGGACAACTGTATTAGACTGGTAATGGACTATATTATCCCCAATCAGAGGAAGAAAAACAAAACAAAACAAAATACACAGAAAAAAAAACCCTTCCAAATCTTTATAAACACTTTATAAAAACTTTATAAACACTTTATAAAAATTATCTCTTATGTATCTCCTTCCCTAATCCTAATTCCTCATGCCAAAAATGACTAATTTGTAAATATGTTTAACAAAATATATATATGTATATAAAATGTTAACATGACTGGTCCCTACTGAGGAGAGGGGGGTAGGAAAGGAAGGTGGAGGGAAATTTTGTAACTTGGAAATATGTACATAGAAATGGTTGAAAATTTTTAAAAAGTAAATTTTTAAAAATTCAATAGGAGTAATAGTTGCACTGTCAAAGATCTGTCATACTTGGAAGATGAGAAGCAGAACAACAAAGACTTCTGATACAACCAGTCAATCTATCATTAAGCGTTATTAAGGGTTTACTGGGTGTCAGAAACTATACTAAGTTCTAAATTAGACATCCTAGAAAAGTCACCTTCCTGCTTCCAATCAATTAGGCACGACAGCTCATTGGTTCTCTATCTGTTGCTTTCAATTTAGATTGTAGTTGTCTTCTATAAAATCTTGTTAACAGGCAGAATTGTTATACTCTTAATTTTATTTACGGCTTTCAAGAAAGAAAGGAGAAGAAGTTTTTCTTAAACCATGCTAGGAAGACAAAAAGGTTTAATCAATGGAAAGTAATCTGAGAATTCGGAGCTTTCGGGACAAAATGGGAGAGTGGCACTAGAATGTACATAAGGTTGGCATTTGAACTGGAAATGCTGACATGGCTAGGAATAAATGAAGAACCAGTGATAAGTAAGAAACTACAAATGGGTTATTTTCTTTTTCATGCTTTGTGCTACCGGGCATTGTGGGTGTTGTGGGTAGTTATCCCTGGAGAAGGGACAGGGATAGTATAGGGAACCATCCCAGGGAATAAATTCCCTTTAGTAATGCAAGGAAGGCACTTTCTCTGCAACCTGAAGCCCTAGAGTTTCCTAGAGCACTGAGAGTTTAGATGAGGTTAGATAAGATTAGATAAATTAGATAGTTAGATAAGAGATTAGGTAAATTTTCCTGGGCCACAGAACTAGGGTATCAGAGGCAGGATGACAATCCAATTCTCAGCTCCAAGGATGGTTCTTATGAAGTGAAAAGAAAATCCTCTGCGCCCCCCCCCCCCCAAAGAGGTGAAAAGTTCTCCCTTTACCCAACCTCCTGGCAGCTCTGCCTGCCTTGCTCACCAGTGCCACCTGCTGCCCACACAGAAATATTGGAAACTTTCCCACACTAATGCCCTGTTACTATATATGAGAGCATGTGAACTATGTCTCATACATCTTCAGATTCACTGAATAAATGGTACTCATGGAGAAGCTGATGTTAAAGACCCAGAGAAAAAGGTTTTGGGTAACAATACCAAAATATTTGTTCTTTCACGAGATAATTTTGAAAAATACAAGATTATTATGAGCCCGACACAATCCAAAATATCAGAAAGGAGCCTCAGAGTCCATGGAGTCTAACCTATACTTGCATGAGAAGCATCCAAGTGGCCACTCAGTCTTTGCTCAAAGACCTTCATAAAAGGGAGCTATAACTTCCCAAGATCACCCCACTTCTGAATAGCTTTTCATGGTTAGGAAGAGAAGAGGAAAAAAAATAAGAGATGAAAAGAGATGAGAGAGATTAGAGATGATATATTGATTAACGGAAGATAAATGTGAGAGAAAGAGGGGGAGGGGGAGGGGAGAGAGAGAGAGAGAGAGAGAGAGAGAGAGAGAGAGAGAGAGAGAGAGAGAGAGATTGAGAAACTAAGTGGTACAGTTGTTGGTGTACTTCACTTGGAAGTTTGGAATCAGGAATATGAATATCCCTGAATTCAAATCCAACCTCCAGCACTTACTGGCTGAGTAAACCTGGGTAAGTCACTTCACCATGTTTGCCTCAGGTTCCTCCTCTGTGAAATGACTTGGAGAAGGAAATGACAAACCACTTCCAGTTTCTTTGACAAGAAAATCCCAAATGCGATCATAAAGTCACAACTGAAAATGACTAAAACAGCAATGCATCCAGTATGCAATATTGCAGATTACAGTTCTTAGTTTAGTGTTCTGATTCATCCTTGGACTCTGAGAGGAAGAGCTGGGCTTTCTCTAAATTTTTTTATCTCCCCTAATCTGCTCAGGACTCTTCAAACAACAGCCATTTAAAGACTTGGAGATTAATGAGCTGGGGGGATGATTAAAGACTGATCAAAAGAGCTCCTCACGTAAATACATTGTCTGCTGATTGATATCAATTAACTTTTATTAAGTACCTACTATGGTAGGTGCTAGGATAATCAGCAAAACAGAAATGAAACAGAGTCTGGAATGAGCATTCTTTCAAAGTTTTTTTTTTTTATTTTCTATTGAATCCTATATGAAGTAAACAGTGTCCAAACATCTAGAAAAAAAAAAATCACACCTTCATGATACAAGGATCCAGGCCAATCCAAATCCTGTTTCTTCGTGAAGTCAGAAGTACAAAGAATATAAAAATTACCTAAGCACCACACTTTCTTGGTAAAATCTTAATAAAACAAAAGAATACTGATCATATCAAAGACTGTCTGTGGGCTACAAGTAGAATAGGGAGAGTACAGAAAGTAGGACAATGTGAAATTATCACTGTCCTTGCTCCAAAATAGACACTTCTATGCTTCCCATGAACAAAGGAATGATCAATAAAACATTTATTAATCTCCTATCCTGTGCCCCTGTTAAACTTTGTACAGAACAAAAAATTTATCAACAAAACATTGATTAATCTCCTACTATGTGTCACTAGTAAACTTTCCATGGAACAAAAGAATTGATCAGCAAAACATTTATTAATCTCCTACTATGTACCAGCATTACACTAGGCCCCAGAAATACAAAGTAAAGAACAAACAAATCATGTATCCTCAAGGGGATAGCATTGGAAGTGAATACAAGATACTCATTCAAAACAGAGAGGCATAAAAGATTACAAATCTACCTTCCGGGAATATTTTGGTCTGTGAAGATTAGTTTTGAGTTTATTTCTAACTTTTACTAAAGCAAATATTTTAGTGTCCCATTTTTTAAAGGAAACAGGAATTGGAAAGGAAAATGAGCCTTTATCCACCATCACTAAAAATAAACATACCTAGTCCAGTGACTCACAGGACCAGTCAGCAACAGGTCTACGTGATGTCTGGGGAGACACTGAAGACTGGACTAAACACACTATGGTGGTGAAGGCTGGAAATCATTTGTCCTGGATCAGCAAATGGAGATGATCCTGCTTGTCCCCAGGATCAAAGAGCTTTCCAAAGGCAGTTAGATAAGTGAGAACGGACATCAGTTCCATTATCAGTTACCCAAAGGGACCCAGGGAACACTTTGTTTTGATGCTGAAAATCAGGAAAGTATCAGAGTCACTTTTAGATTTGGGGCTTTGGATGGTTGGTTGGACTCAAAACGACTGGATAGCACTGCTAGGTGGGCCAGTGGAAGGAGTGTTGGGCCTGGAATTGGAAGATTCATCTTCCTGAGTTCAAATCTGGCCTGAGACACTTTCTAGTTGTGTGACCTTGGGTCAGTCACTTAACTTTGCCCCAGTTTGCTCGTTTATAAAATGAGCTGGAGAAGGAATGCAAACCATTTCAGTAGCTGTTCAAGAAAACCCCAAATGATATTTGACAAAAAATCAGATACAACTGAACAAAAGCACTGCATTTAGGGAATGATAAAATGGGCCAGCTAGATTGTTAACTCCTCAAGGGCAGGGGCTTTTGTCTTTCATCTTTACAAATTCTATACATAGTAGACTAACGTATATCTGGTATGTTTAAAATGTTTGTTATAATAACAATAATTGTAATTTTAGAGCACTTTTAAGGTTGTGATCTCATTTGGTAGGTTTTCTTTTGTTATGCCCTTTGTTAAATTGAAACAAAAAAATTCTCTGGGGGACACAGTCATCTCAATGTTTGATATGTTACCATTCACCATTTCCTCAGAATAGTATGAAAATATGACTCTTGATGTCAACCATGCTCTTGATGGCAGCATCTCTATTCAAAGACTATTCACCTTCATCGCCTTTGGATGACACCTTGGTGAATGGGAAAAGAGGCAAGCTTTGGAGGCAGAGGTTCAAATCCCCAGGCCACCTTTGTGACCTTGGTCAAATCACTTATCCTCTTGCTACCCCAGATCCTCATAGCATCCCTCATCATAACAGTTTTCACTCTACAAATATTTTGTCATTCACAACAAACCTAGGAGATGATTCTATTCTTAATGTTGTTTTAAAGATGAGGAAACGGAGTGTAACAGAGAAGTTAAATGACTCTTCCAAAGTCACACAGCTAACAAGCGTCTGAGGCAGGATTTAAAATCAGCTCTCCAGTGCCTCCCAAACTAGCACTCTATCCACTGTCATCTGGCTGACTAAATGTAAATTAAGTGAAAGATGCAAATTTAGTAAGCTGAAAAGGTAGGATTACATGGGTTCTAAGGTTTCTTCTAATTTTAAATCTAGGCCCTTGATTCCTCATCTCTAAAATAAAAATCTAGAATAAGATGGTTCCTAAGGTTCCCTTCAGGTCTGAGACTATGCTACAATAATGCCTATAAGATCTTTGTGAAGCAGGTTGAGATATTATCTTTATTTTCCAGATGAGGAAACTGAGGTTCAATGCTGATTGGTACTAGAATTCAGATATCCTGGCAGTTAGTCTGTTACCTCTTTTTTAAAGGTTTTTGTAAGGCAGTGGGGTTAAGTGGCTTGTCCAAAGCCACACAGGTAGGTCATTATTAAGTGTCTGAGGCCAGATTTGAACCCAGGTCCTCCTGACTCCAGGGCCAGTGCTCCATCCACTGCGCCACCTAGCCTCCCCAGTCTGTGATGGATCAATAGAAAAACTAATAAGTGGAAGATGAAAAAATGGGTTATTTTGTTTGTCTATGTTTTTTCCTCTAACAAATACCAACAAGAAACTTATCAATAAGACAAAATATTTGTTGAATGCCAATACAGAATAATAATAAAGTTTTATCCTTCCTTTGAAGAAGACTACAACATTAGGGAGGTGATACCATAACAAGCATGTGAATTGAATTTGAGGGAGGGGGTGCTGTGCTAAGTCACCAGCCTCACTTTCTCCTCCAGAGCCACATATGAATCAGGATAACTGGAGATGGCCCTAGATGCAAGGTGATCAGGTTAAATGACTTGCCCAAGATTACGCAGCTAGTAAGAGTCAAGTGTCTGAGGCTGGATTCGGACTCCTGTCCTCCTGATTCCAAGGCCAGAGCTCTTTCCACAGCTGCCCTGCCAATGAAGAATGCATGTGTGTGCAAACACACACACACACAGAGACACATGTGTGTATATGTGTGTGTATAAAACAATTCCATAAATAGCTCTCAAGAGCTTCCCTCTAATAAAATCCTGCGCATTCATTGCAGGTTCAACTACATCTTTAATTGGAAGGCCCACATTAAAATGTTACCCTCATTTTTCCCCCTATGATATCTCCAAATATACAATTTAAGAAATATTGTCAGAAATGCTAGGGGAATTGGGGAATTGGTTGCGACACCTGATTTCGGAGGAAGACTTGAAACCTCTGGTGTGGCCACACCCACTGGTATCTGTTGATTTGTTTTTGCAGCTCTGAAAACACCCATTGTGATTTATTTTCTGGTCCTGTAAACTCATCTGCAACATAGTTTTGGTTCAGGGAGACATCAAAGAAAATGGATTTTTCTAAAAAATTCAAAATGTCCTTTCATCTTTTTTATCTTGGGGAGAAAAGCACCTATCAATGCCTATGACAGGACAGACAGATGGTTAATGAGTCCCTACTCTAGAATGGAAAAGTCTTGCTAAACATTGGCTGACATATTGTCAAAGATCACCAATTCAACACCATTCTTCAAGTCTGACGTTTTTTTCTTTTTTGGGGGCATAGAGTCCTTTGGCATTCTAGGGAACCTATGAGATCCTTCCTCACAATATCACTTTTAAACTAGTTGAAGGACGAACTCAATTTCAATAAGAGGTTAGTGAAAAGGAAGACTTTTTGTCACCTAATTTCATGACTTGATGAAATCTATACATGGACTCTAGGTTAATAACCACTGCTGTAAACAGAAATCTTTGTGAAATAATAAAAATCTTAATGAGAACAAGGTAAGCATTCTATTGAGACCAAAGAGGCTTCAAAAATCTACAAAGATGAAATGATGCCATACAAAGGCTCAATTATTTATAAATGACCCAGACATCACTTATTATCTTCTGGAACATACTCCTAAGGCTCTCAATAGACAAACCTGGGCTCCCTCTGCCATGTCTTCTTCAAGGATCATGGTCCTCAGATATCTAAGGCAATGAGAGTCTCACCAACATGAGTGCAGATGACCATTTTCCTAGAGCCTAACACAAAACTAAATAAGTCGCCAAACAAATCATTTGGGTTTGCAGCTGCGCCCTCCTCCCTTGGGTGGGGTAGGGATGGGGGTGGGGTAGGATGGAGTGCCTGGGAATCAGAATATAATAGTATCACTTCTGCAACATCACCATCCCCTGCTGATAGAATGTGGGCAAAGTCAGAGATGGTTCAAAGCCAGTCTGGCAAGCTTCACTATCTGATAGAGCCTGGACCACTGCCCTAGAGCTGACATATATAGGAATATATGTCAGGAAGGCATTCTCATGAAAGAGGTAAAATCTATATAGATGCAATATTTGGATGAATTTTCCAGAAATTAGAGATGAACTCTAAGAAACACACAATACACAAACATATTTACCCACATATACAGACACGCACACAGACAGTGGGAAGAAATAAGATGCCCTGGATTCAAGAGCTATTGGAATCTTGGTCTTTCCCCAAGCAAAGCCCAAAACTAATCCCTTTCTAGGATCTTCTGAACCCTGATACAGGACACAATGCCTGAAAGTAGCATTTTAAATGGAAGGACAGTCAAGGGTCCCAAAAAAAATGGAAGCTTATCAGAACCGGAATCAAAGAAGAGGATATGGAGATGATGACGTGTGAAGGGAGAGATGTAGAGAGGAAAATCCCTTCAAGCAAGAGTGAACTCTAATCCCACTCCAGAAAGGAGATTTCCTTTTTCTCAAATAGGTAAATTTACCTTACCTATTTTGGGCACACCCTAAAGCATCATGCCTCACAAAATGAACCATGACAAAAGGTATATCTAAGAAGACTTTTTTTCCATTTCAGTGGCGTTTTTAAAGGTAAATGAATGCCCCTTTATACACACACACACACACACACACACACACACACAGGGACACAAATATACATACACACATAAACACACATACTTCTATCTCTCCTTTTTTTCCCCTGGTCAAAAAAATTAGACAGGATCTACAGGTCTAAAAAAAACTTGACAGTAATCACTTATTTTATTTGTAGCCATTTTCCTATTTCCATTTGCCACAGTTAAACTGGGGCTCACTGGTGAAAAAAAGAAAAACAAGGGATGGGGAATCTGAAAATTCTAGAGGGAAATGCTCAGCCCTATTATGATTAATGGTTAAAATGAAATTCATTTCATGCTGTTTTTCAAAAGGATGACCACAGGTTTCCTTAGGTGTGCCAAAAATCTCATTTGGACAAAGATATATATACCATAAAATTTCTTCCTAATCATACCTTGCTGATTTACAGACATTCTGAGAGATTTGATGGGGGAGGGAGGGAGGGAGGGAGGATAAAAATTCTCACACAGACCCCTCCCCATCATTCAGACATGTTTATTTCATCAGCTCATATAGCAATCAGAAAAATACTACTTTCACAAAATTCATGTGCTTCTTTTTTAATTCTTTAAATATTTTAATAATTAATTCCATTAGCTGTAATTTTTGTTTTCTTCACCATGGAACACACCCATTACTGAGCAGGAAGACAAAAGCATAATGATTCTAGCCACGTCTCTATTTCCTAAGCCCAAATATCTAATCTGGAAAGATCCCAGCATTAAAACATAAAGATTATTTGAGGGGGGGAAGGGAAGCAGGGGGGAGAGAGAGAGAGAGAGAGAGAGAGAGAGAGAGAGAGAGAGAGAGAGAGAGAGAGAGAGAGAGAACAATGCAAGCCATAGAACATGTTGCTTATTCATGTCTTACCTTTTTGCCTTTCCTTTTCCTATGGGCAGGTTTCACATTTTTCTCCTTTGGTTCCTCACTCATGTTTGTAATTAGGTAAGCTTATGAAACAGGAGAGACTAAGGCTTGTATTCCAACATCCAAAGCCACCGTAAATATTCAAAGCCTTGAAACCAAAGTCCATTTACTGCCGGTTCCCAGGCAAGTCACTGAACAAGCTGCTGTTTAGACCCAGCCCTGCTCTCCAGACTTCCAACTGTTCATGTAGCCTGTTTTAGCTTTCCTAGACAAGAAACTGGGTGTTCCTTACATCAAAGCATCTCTTCTTCTGTTTTAAAAAAAAAAAATCCCTCTTTTGGCCTTTTGCTTTTTCTAAGGGATCGTTGCCCCTGAGATGAGAGCTTGACAAGCCTTTGGTGCCCAGTGTTCCAGCCTCTAAATGGGGTGGAGGAGCCAGCCACACGCCCAGAGAGATCGGCTGCAGACTGCTGCCAAGCCTCCCAAGTGCTCGCTGTGGGTGATTTGCTGGTTCTCGCAGGAGGGGGAAGCAGACTGTAAATCGGCCTGCCTGCCTCTCGCGTACACTACTTACACATGTGCTGAATACATCAGAGCATACCAGAGAATGAAGCCAGCCAAGAGAGGGGAGGCTGATCAAAGATCAGGTTACAGGTCCTTCAAAACACAGGAGGATTTAAACAATAAAAGGCCCCCACCACTACCACTAACTCAATTCCACAGCATTAGAATGGTCTGTTTGGCATTCTTTGGATTGGGGCAACCGGTAAGGAGGTGGCCTTGTTGTTTCTCTTGTGAACATGTTAGAAGTAACACTGGTCATAGGAAGCATTAGACATGTGTGTGTGTGTGTATGTGTATGTGTTGGTGTTTCTATGATGGCTTTCATTTCATCTGACCCATGCTTCTTAGCATCTGCAAAAAAGGGAGAATCTTCGGGAGGCCACAGCAGCCCAGTCTTCCATTTGGCATAAACATGACTTGGCCCTTGAATGTGATTCCGGTGGTGAGAGGCTCAGCTCACATTACCACCCCTAGCTGACCCGCTGCTGCCCAGGCAGGGACTGGGTCCAGGGCTCTTCTCTCTCATCCTGCGGGTGCTGGGAGCTAGAAACCAGAGGTTCTTGCAAGTTGGCATGGGCAATGCTGCCCCTTTCTATTCCCAATCTGTTAAGTTGCCACTCAGTGATGAGCAGAACCAGAAGATCATTTATACACTAACCGCAACATGGAGGTGATGATCAACCTTGATGGACTTACTCACACCATCAGTGTAATAATCAAGGACAATTTTAGGGGATCTGGGATGGAGAATATCATCTGTATCCAAAGAAGGAACTGTGGAATTTAAATGAAGACCAAAGCTTATTATCATCAATTTTAAAAAGTTGTCTTATGTATTTTTGTAATTTGCTATCTCTAATGTTTTCTGTCTTCCTTTTGGATCTCATTCTTCTCTCAAAAAATCAGTTTTGGTTTTTTTCAGAGGGACAGGGGGAAGAGAGGAAGGAAAGGAGAAAAATTTTTTAACTCCAAACCTTGCCAAAAAATGATTGGTAGAAACCATCTTTGTGTGTAATTGGAAAACAAATGAAATATTTATATCATAAATTAGCACTTGGGGCAGCTAGGTGGAGCAGTGGATAGAGCACCAGCCCTGGAGTGAAGAGTACCTGAGTTCAAATCCAACCTCAGACACTTAATAATTACCTAGCTGTGTGACCTTGGGCAAGCCACTTAACCAACCCCATTGCCTTGCAAAAAGAAAACCCTAAAAAAAAAATAATAAATTACCACTCAACTGCTGGTGTAATCAGAAAAAGAGTCCCCTACTATTTCATTACTCAAGAGACCTTAGATAAGTCTCTTGGGTCTCAGTTTCCTCAACTGTATAATGATGGAGCAGGACTGAGGATGATCTATCAAGGTCCCTTCCAACTCTGAGCTGAAGGGTCTTAGTATCTTAAGTCACCATTATGGTATCTCAAAAGACTGGTGTTCATTTTGATTTTGAGTTGAACAGGGTTTGTTTTGCTTTTTTAATTGTAGGAGTCATAGAATGAGGTCCCCAGATCATTAGGGAGAGAGAGATAGAAAGAAAGAATAGGGAGGGGGGAAGGAGGGAAAGAGGGGAGCAGGGAAGAGGAGAGAGAGAAGGGAGAAGAGGAGGGAAAGGAGAAAGAAGAGGAAGGAGGGGAAATAGGGAAAAGAAGGGAATAAGAGGAGGTAAGAAGGAAGAAGGGAAGGAAAGAGAAGTGTCGGAAAGAGGAGGGATGGAAAAGGAAAAAGAAGGGGGGAAGAAAGACAAGGAAAAGGAAGGAGAAGGGAGAAGAGGAAGAAGGAGGGTCAAGAGGAAGGAAAGGAGGAAAGAGAAGGGAAAGGAGGAGAAATGGGGGTAAGGAGGAGGGAAGAGAAGAGGACAGAAGGAAGGGGAAGAAGGGAGAGGAAAGGGAGAGAAGAGGAGAGAGAAAAGTCAGAGGAAGAGGAGAGAAGAGACAAAAGGGAGTAGAGAGAAGAAAAGAGGGAGGAAAGAAAAGGAGTAAGAAGGGAAAAAAGGAAAGAGAAGAGTGAAGAAGAGGAGAGAGGATATAAGAAGAGAAGAGTGAAGAGGGAGAAGAAAAGGAGAGGGAGAAATAAGAGAAGAGGAAAGAGGAAGAAGAGACAGGAGGGGGAAGCAAAGGAGAGGGGAGAGGAGGATGAGGGGAGGGATGGGTGGGGATGCTGAAGGAGAAAAAAGGAAAGAATGGGGAGGATTTGAAAGGGGGTGGGTTGGAAAGGCCAGAACATGAGGGAAAAGGTAGAGGTATAGGAAGACAAGATCAGGATTTTCCTGAAAAGATGAATAGGGTGGATCCCTTACCTATGTTTATTAAGAATCCAACTAAAAGGCACCCTGATAAGCCCCAGTGATGCAACAGGAAAGTGAAAAACAATCCTTGCCCTCAGGGAGTAGACATTCCAAGGGCAAGATACCACAAGCAAATAGTTCCATACCCCAAAGATATCCTGAAGAGGGAGACAGTACAAAAAATGAGGAATCAGAGGAACCAGAAAAGGGTCCTTCTCCAGATGATGCCAGAATGGATGGGATGGAAGCAAAGATGCTAAGAGATGGGGGGGGGGGGGGTGTTAAAGTACGAGGAATAGCCCTTGCAAAGAACCAGAGAAGAGGCATAATACAGGGAGTTCCAGGACACTGAGTTACTCCATTTGACTGGAATATACACCCTGAAGCAAAGGGATTTGGGGAAACACTACAGAGACACAGGAGATTGGAGTCATCCTGGAAAAGGTCTCAAATTCCAAACTGAAGCATTTGTATTTTCTCTTAGAAGTCAACTCCTAAAGAAAGGTCTTGAAGTGGGCTGCTTCAGTATGTGGAGAGGGAAGTTTCTTCTAGCAGCTGCCTGAGGATGGGTGAGAGAAGCAATGGATCAGAGTTCAGAGTCCTTCTAGGGAGTACAGCCTTTTCGTTGGCCCAATGATCCGAGTTCTGGGTTTACACAAATCAAATTCAGTCTTGAGAACAGTCAACTCAAATCATATTATTGCCTCCAATATTTTTATCTATAGTGACTCTGATTAAAAAATGAACTTCAGAACATGAAATGTGGAGTCTTAGGCATGGGTTCCCACTCTAATTCTCACTGCATGACCATCATCTCTCTGTTTTGTTTTTGTTTTTTTTAGGTTTTTGCAAGGCAAAGGTGGTTAAGTAACTTGCCCAAGGCCACACAGCTAGGTAATTATTAAATGTCTGAGACTGGATTTGAACCCAGGTACTCCTGACTCCAGGCCGGTGCTTTATCCACTACACCACCTAGCCGCCCGACTATCATCTCTCTGAATCTGTTTCTTCATCTGTAAAATGAGCAAGCCTCAGCAAAATAGGTACTCAGGACCTTTCTCACTCTTCATTTTATAATCCAAGGAACTATTGCTTGCTCTGTTATCTTATTTGAGCCTCACCATAACCTTGTAAAGGCAGTATTAAACGAATACTATCCCCAATTTGTGGATCATCCAGTCAGACATCAATGTCAGACAAGGGCTCAGTTCCAGAGGAGACAATGAATGGCAGAAATATTATCCCTACCCTCAAGGAGCTTACATTCTAATAGGAGATACAACACATAAATGAAACAGAGGGAAAACAGGAACAGAGAATAAGTGGGTTGTTGCAGTCAAGCCAGGAAAAGTCTCCTGCCCTAGATGGGATTGGGGTGGAATCTTAAAGAAATTCCAGAATCTAGAAGGAAATTCCAAATTCTACAATTCTAGAATTGAGATGACAAGTTTTTACTTAAGTTACCCCAGCTTCTTCTGAACAGAATTTGATTGTACATTGTGGTATGAATGTTGTTTCCGAGTGAAATTGTGAGCACCTTGAGAGAAGGGAGTGTTTATGACTCTTATTTTAGTTTATTTGGGGGGGGGAGTTGTCTTTCCTTGCAGCCCCAGCACTTGGCACAGTTGACCTTATATTTTAATAAACATCATCTGACAGGTTGATGGGTTTAGCATGTGCTAGTGTCCTAGGCACTAGGGATACAGAATCATCAACGTTTCTGCCCACAAGAAGCTTATACTCTAATGGAGAAGATAACAACTAAAAGAGGTGAAAAGCACAAAACATCAGGAGGGGGTAGGGACAGGGTGGCACAGAAAGTCAGAAGTCCAGCCCAGAATGGAGGGAAGGTTGGCTATTGTAAAGGAAGGGAGTCCGGGGGGTAAAGTGCTGCAGTTGAGGAAATGAGACTAAGACAGGTGCCATCAGCTGTGTTTGTTGTCTCAAAACTGGTTGTCAGAGGCAAGATTCAAATCCAGATTCTTCCTAAGCACAGATTGGCACAAGTTTCACTATCCTCCCCTCTCCCTCCCACACTTGTTGGAATTAAAAAGACATCTCTGGAGATTAAAGGAAAAGTGGTAGGATCAGTCCACCTACTTTGCCTTGGTAACTCAAGGTGGGAAAGGAGGAAAGGGAGAGAGATTTTCAAATGACTCCTCCCTTGGCCCTGAATTATCTTCTCATTCACTTAATACCCACCACCTACCTAACACATTGTCCATCTCTCTACAAGTAGCAACCAACATTTTAGTCTAAGATAATCAAATCTGAGGGGATGGTTCCACCCATGGTTACTGTATTCCCCTGTCTTTGGAGTTACTGGCTTATCTACATACCTTTGGTATGGTATGTTTATATTTTTATTCTACTTACTTCTTACTCCCTGTGTGATGTTCGAGAAGCCACCTAACCTCTCTGGACCTATCAAGAAAACCAGGACCTTGGAGCCGTCCATCACTCAGATTACTCTCTAGCTCCTGATCAATGATTCAGCCACCCCCTGACAGGGTTTAGGCACAGAAGGGAAGTGGGGAGTAGCTTCCCTGATAGACCAAGCCTAGAGAAACAGTGCTAGGCAGCCGAATAGGAAACACTGCCAAGAAGTCCCCAGAGAGCTGTGTGTATTTTGCTAACAGTAGTCTGGCCACCTCGGCTACTTTCTGCTCTAAGGATGACACATCCTTTCATTGGAGACAGACGCATCAAGCAGATCCTGGGTGGCCAACATTCCAAAGAAGGTCAGTGTACACCCCAAACCCTTAGATTTCTTTGCTTAACTCTCACTGTATAGTGACAGTCAACCCACATTTCTGTCAGTTAACGGTCTGCCATTCTCTGACTTCCCTCAAGTTGTGGTGATAGCCTAATTACAGGAAAGGGGTCAAACTAGAGACAATTTGGATAACCTAGGACTGGAATTTCAGCATCTTTAGTCTAGGATCAAAATCTTTCTCATATTTAAAACTCCAGAATAGCCATAAGCTCCTCCTCTCCAGAAGATGCCTGCCCCCCAACTTAGCTTCTGTAATCATAGCAGAATGCTCTCCCCTTTCATCTATACCTTCTGATTCCCCTCAAGGCTCAGCTCAGCTCTAATCTTGGTTTCTGCAGGAAACCTCATCTCTTCTACCCTTCCCACCATAGAAACACAGCAGTGTGTGTGTGTGTGTGTGTGTGTATGCATGCATACATATAGATGTATAGATGTTATATATGCTAAATTATATTTTAAAACTTTGGGGGGGGTTTATAAGGCAATGGGGTTAAGTGACTTGCCCAAGGTCACTTAGTATCAAGTGTCTGATTTCAGATTTGAACTCAGGTCCTCCTGCATCCAGACTGTGCCACTTAGGTTCCCCTTAAAACAAATTTTTAACAAAAAGTTTTGAGTTCCCAATTCCATGCCTCCTCCCCTTCTTCTCCCCCCCTCCCTGAGACAGTAAGCAATCCTATAGTTTCTACATGTGCAATAATGGAAAATAGTTCCATATTAGTCATTTTGGACAAAATATCTTTCTTCAGATGACCACCCATTTTCACTGTGTCTATCACTATATTTATGTATGAACATCATTGTTTGTTTACGTGTTTCCCCCTTAGAGTATGAGTCACCTTGAGGGCAGGGTCTGTGTTTTTGCCTTTCTTCTCCACCCCCCCCCCCCCCACTTAGCACAAAGCTTATCCACCAGATTGATTCCAGTCAGATGGATGCTTTTGCTTCCTTTGTGAGGAAGCATCCATTTTGTGGTCATCTTATTGTCATTCTCGTCACTAATGAAAATTTCCAGATCTTACCTTGGAATCAGAAATCTTGCCTGAGGGGAGCTGACAATACCTAGAATTATAGAATTCCACCAGAAAAAGCAACAGAAAAATCTACATAAAGTCAATAAGGATTTGACTCATTTAAAAAAATACCTATCAAAGGCCTATTCAAGGGAACATTCACTGAGTAGCTTTTTCCCTTCTGGAGACTATACCTAGATTCTGGAGTTCCCATATCTAGGACATCTTCCTGTCCAATCACTCCCCATTTCTCCCTCCTCGAGGAGGGGGAATAGAAAACAAATTATCACCTCCATCCCTAGAAAGATTTGTCAACCAGTTGCCTGGCAAGTTCTTCTTACCATCTTTGGGACTTCCTGGCTCAAATCCCTTCTGGCTAGCCATCATTTCCCTCTACATGTTGTCTTCCTTCATTAGAAGGTTAGTTTCAGGGGCAGTTAGGTGGTACAGTGGATAGAAAGCACTGGTCCTGGAGTCAGGACGACCTGAGTTCAAATCCAGCCTCAGACACTTTATAATGACTTAACTGTGTGACCTTGGGCAAGCCACTTAACCCCATTGCCTTGCATAAAGAAAATCCAAAAAAAGAGAAAAGGTTAAGGTTTGTTGAAAGTAGAACCAATATTGCTATTGATAGTTATTTCCCTAGTGCTTAATACTGTGAACAGTTTACAGTAAGCACCTATTCAATATTTCTTTTTCCTGCTCTTTCTATTACTCAGTATCTGTTTCCATAATTCTGTACAAGCATGGTAGTCCACCCAAAGGGACTAAATATAGATTTGGGGCTCTTTAAGTGCCCACCACAGAGTAGGAAAGAAGTAGCATAACATACTCTTTTTTTTTTTTAAGATTTTTGCAAGGCAAACAGGGTTAAGTGACTTGCCCAAGGCCACACAGCTAGGTCATTATTAAGTGTCTGAGGTCGGATTTGAACTCAGGTCCTCCTGACTCCAGGGCCGGTGCTTTGTCCACTGCGCCACCTAGCTGCCCGCATAATATACTCTTGTATGAGACTGTGGAGAAGTCCACACGTGCCTTAGTTTTCCCATCTTTAAAGTGGTAAAATAATATCCATACTTCCTACCTTATGGCATTTTGAGGAAAAGCTTTTCGAACTTGGAAGGTTTAGACTGAGATACTCTGGTAGAGTAGAAATAGCCTAATAGAATCAGTAGATCTGGGTTCAAATCCAACCTCTGTCACTCCTGAGTCTTTCTAGGTCTCAATTTCTACTTCTGTAGAATAAGGGAAATTGTCTGGTCTCAGGGCCCACCTGAAGTTCCATGTCTTTATAATTTGATTATAATAAAGGTAAGTTATTATTTTAGATAATACATGCCTGTTAGATAGAATGTCATTCTCTTTGCTCATTAATCAGGCGACAAGAATATCAATAGTGACTACATCCTCTACAAGTCCAAAGTTTAATTGACTAGCTAATAAGGAATTAGAGAATTCCACCAGAAAACCACCAGAAAAACTTTTGTAACATCAACAAAGATTTGACTCATTTAAAAAAATACTTATCAAAGGCCTGTGCAAGAACCATTCACTGAATATCTCGTAGCTTTTTCCCCTTCTAAATAACAGAAAAATAATTGCTACAATAATTTAAATGATATTCTTAAAATATTATATAATTGTATATACATACACACATAGAATATTTGTACATGTAGTCTCAACAATTGAAAGTAAGTTCCTAGGGCAGCTAGTTGGCACAGGAGATAGAGCACTGGCCCTGGAGTCAGGAGGACCTGAGTTCAAATTTGCCCTCAGAACCTTAATACTTACTTAGCTGTACGACCTTGGGCAAGTCACTGAACCCCATTGCCTTGCAACCCCCTCTCCAAAAAAAAAAAAAAGTAAGCTCCTGGAGGGCAGGAATCATTTCAAGTTTGTCTTTGTAACCTGAGGTCATAGCACATAGTCTAATAGGTAGCAATCTAACAAATGTTTGTTGATTGATCTCGGTTGATCCTTATGACAAACCTGTAAGATGGGTTAGGGACATGATTACACCCATTTTACATATGTGAAAACAGAGTGTTGATGTGACTTGTCCATAGAACATCTCTTATCATGGAACCAGTAAGCATCTTTGACAAAGGATGATCCTGGGTCATCTTCCACTAAACCACAAGGCCGCTGAGAATATGGCAATATGATACCAATATAAAAAGTTAATAGATTGTCTTGGAGATGGGAAGGGGAAATCTAAGAGATTTATATAAGACAGCAAAAAAAATCTTTAAAATATGCACAAACTGATTGAACATACAGAAAATAGAAAACCCTCAACATGCAAGTCATACAGATTAATAAAAGTGCCAAAAGGATAATAAATAGCAAAAATAATTCTTTTGCAATCTTCAAAATTATGTGAAAACTGGTACAAAATATGGAAATTAAGTAGAGGCTGACATGTCATTTAGACTAATAATATAATGGTCCTTGGTTTGTTTGCTTTTTTCCTTTCTTTGAGTAGATGTCACCTGTATTCAATTTGCATTTATATATCATTCTAATGTTATAATCTAAATTTCTCTCTGCTGGCTGAATAGGAAAAAAAAAATATTTTGAAACATAAAAACCACCTCATCCACTAAAAAACTCTGCAAATAATATATAAGACCAAGAGTCACTCTCCTGTTAACAAAGTAGACAAAGGATACAAATTTCCAAAATGAACACAAACTATCAATAGCTACAGGAAAAAGATATAACCTCAGAAACTATTAGCATTGGAGAGATCCTGGCCAAACTCTATTTCCCATTTCACAGATGGGAAAACCAAATATCCCAAGAGAGGAAGCAAATTACCCAGGGTCACATAGTCCATTAGTGGTAAACAGAATGTGTGTATATGTGTGTGTGTGTGTGTGTGTGTGTGTTTTACTGTCTTATGCTTAATGCTTCAAATTTAACAGGGCAAAATATTCCTCGAAATGTTATTTTTAAGGAGTAAATTATTTTTCTCCCTTGAGTAAATTATTAATATATACATATAAGCAGTAAATACTTTATCATTTTAAAAAATTTTATTTATTGAAGGCAATGGAGTTAAGGGACTTGCCTAAGGTTACACAGCTAGATAATTTTTGAATGTCTGAGGCTAGATTTGAACTCAAGTCCTCCTGACTCCAGAGCCGGTGTTCTATCCACTGTGCCACCTAACTGCCCTGGTAAATGTGGTTTTTTAAGAGTTTTTTTTTTTTTGCAAGGCAGTGGGGTTAAGTGACTTGTCTAAGGTCACACAGCTAGGTAATTATTAAGTGTCTGAGGCCAGATTTGAACTAGGTCCTCCTCACTCTGGGGCCAGTGCTCTATCCACTGTGCCACCTAGCTGCCTAAGTAAATTCTTTATCTTAACAAAAAATTTTAGATCATTGTTTTTAGATTTTTTTAATTTCTTTTTTTTTTTAATTTTTAGATCATTCGCCAAGCCTACCATGTGCTAGCTTCTATGGTAAACTCTGGAGATGCAGAAGAAAAGCAAAAAACAGTCCCTGCCTCAAAGATCTTACAATTTAATGGGAGGAGAGGGCATGAACAAATCAGAACATATAAGATAAATACAGAGCAAATGGAGGATTAAGCTTATTGGGTGGGATTATTATAAAATGGGTGGGATTATTGTAAAATACCATTTTTTCCCCTAGAACTTAACCTCAAATTCTTAAAGAATTTATTAATAATTATTTGGGTTTTTTTCCCTTCAAAATTAGATTTCATCTGTGTGGCCAACTCCCAGTGTAGAACATTCCTTTCCCAGATACATATCAGCAACTCCTCTATAACTTAGAGGTGGAGAAATGCCTAGAGAACAGTTTGGTGACTTATCCATAGTTTCACAGCCAATAAATTTCAGAGGCAGAGCAGTAACTGGGGTGGACCAGGGGACAATGGGAAGGCTACATCTTCCTCTTCTAGGAAACTTTTCTTCCACTAGAATCTTTGTCCAAGCTTTTCCTCAGGGAAGGAAATCTGGGGCCAAGACCCACCTGGAAGGACCCCTCCTTTCATTACTCAGGACAAGAATTGGAGAAATTATGACTCTGGTCAGAGATTGAACTTGGAATCAGAAAAGTTGGCCCTCTATCCAGAGTAAAGTCTAAAAAAAATTCAAAAAAGAAAAGAATTTCTGCCATAATTTATAAATTTTGATAATTAGATTGCTCACTGTCAAGGGGAGGAGAAAGGGAAGGGAGGAAGGGAGAAAAACGTGGAACTCAAAATCTTACCAAAAATGAATGTTGAAAACTATCTATACATTCAACTGGAAAAAATTAAAATCAAAAACACAGTAAAATGAAATTTTAAAATTGTTTTTACATGTAATTGGAAAAATAAACTACTTTTTAAAAGAAAAAAATAAAGAAATACTTATAATTGGGCAGTGAGGAGAAGAATAACTCTCTACGACATTCAATCAAAAGTCTCTACACTTCTTTGTAACAATACAAAAAAGTTATGACATAAGGATGACATTCATGGTTGACAAGATTATACCCAAAGCCAAAATTGTCCAACTAAGTTTAGAACCATATATACAATGGGAAAGTCATTATTGGTTAACTATTGCTTCATGGTGCTTGCATATATCTGTATTAGGACAATCCATTTATAGAACAGTAGTATTTCTTCATTAAAATAAACCTGATGCTGCACCATGTGTGGCTCAAATATACTTTAAAATTAAAATTACCTTGGGGAAGAGCCATGATTTGATTGATCTAAAAACAGTCTGGGGGTAATTACTATTCTGAAAAAGTCTCACCCTTCACTGCTTCTAATTTCACTTTCATCCAAATTACATAATCCCTTCCCTCCCCCCCCCCCAACCCCAGCCTTTGGGGAAGTTAAATTTAGCCAAGAGCAAACCCTACCAGGTAAATACATTGAAATGATCAATTTGGCAAAGAGAACTCTCTCCAAATTTGTTGACAACCAAGAGAAAAATAGAACTGATCACCCCAGGAGCCCCAAAGAGGCCTTTCCCGGAACTGAGAGCTCCATTGGAGTTTACTTCATAGATCAGCTATCAACTAGCGGATACAAATCTACTCAGACAGTTCTATTTTTAAATCAAATAACTCGCATAAGAGGACCACAGCATGGGCCAACTTTGGCCTAGTAGGACAGTGCTATTTTTAAAATGAAAATGGCTTGCATAGGGGGAAAGAGAGGGGACAGGGAAACAGCTTGGATTATCTCCTGTGTGGATTCGCTTTAAAATAGCTAGGAATGATTTTCTTTAAGAAGAATTTGAAATGATTTCCCAATTGAGTTTAGTTTCAAACCCCGGGAGTCTTTTTTAAGAAAAGGCAAATCAAAAGCTTGAGACATGGTATGCCTGCTGTAAAGCAATGGCAACCAAGTCAATGGTTAAAATCTTTTAGTGCATTCCTTGCATACCATTCATTTGATCCATTATACTTAACTACCTGTAATCTGTCACTTATAAACCAAATTCCACACTGATAAACAATCCTTTTCTTCCCCCGGGAATTTTATAGCTAAAAGGGACCCAAGGGGCCAGAGAATTTCAACTCTCTCATTCTATGGCAGAGGAGATGGAGGTCAAGTGGCAGTGATTTACTCAGCCCCAAAGTTAGTTAGCCTCACAACCCAGACTGGACCCCTGGTCCTGGGCTCTCAAGCCAATGGACAGCTCTTCCCATTAGGATGTGCCGCTTACTTCCCTTCAGGCATTCTTATTTTTACCCACACTTCCATTTGAAAGGCCAACTTCAAACATGAAGAAGGGTGAAACAGCAAATGAATAGTTTTCTTAGATTAGAGGATAATACGATTTTCATGTTGATACTTAATGAATCCCTCTCTCATTCACTGGGGTTTCAGGTACCAGATTAGGAAAACTGTTTTCAGATCAACCAAATTTTGACTCTCCCCCAGGACAATTTTAATTTTTAATATTCCTGAGGTCCATGTAGGATAGCATCAGCTTTATTTTAATGAATAAGTCAGTAGTTCTATAACTGCTTTGACATAATAAAGATATGTAAAAGCACCATGAAGCAATAATTAACCAATAATGACTTTCCCACTCAATGTATTTATCTGGTAGGGTAGGAAATGTCTGAGTAAGCTCTAAGTGTCTTGGACTAGGTCATACAGGTGACAGGATTCAGTACTGGAAACCACATTCAAATAGAAATCCAATGAGCATTCTATCATAATCACACACGCACACACACACATACATGCACTCTGACATTTTCTATTAAAATATATATGACAAGACTCAGAATAATATCAAATTTCTAACAAGGATACAAAGTCATCATTTCTCTGTCTCGGCCACATTACTGATGGTAAACAGGTCTAAAGGGAGCTAAGTAAAGTAAGGTGAGGAACAGGGATGCACACCCTAGTCCTTGCCTTGTTATATGGCCAGTACATCAGCTTAACCAAGCCCTAATTAGATTAGGTAGAGAAAGCATTCCTACTATTCCCCTTTTCCTAGTCACACCCTCTTTTCTAATGATCCCATTCTACCCCAGGATCATAGAACTGTGAGGGATCTTGGGGATCATCTAGTCCAACCCCCTCATTTGAAAGAGGAGTTACAGAATTTTACAAAGTCATACACAGCATCATAGAATCAGAAACTGAAGGAAATTAGAAGAAATCTAATTCAACCGCACCCCATCCACTTTTTATAGACAAGGAACTGAATTTCAGAGCAACTAAATGATTTGCCAAGGTTGTAGAACAGTCTAAATAGCAGCACTGAAATTCAAACTAAGGTCCTCTGACTCCAAATGAAGCAAGTGTTCTCCAAATGCACAGAGAAGATCAGGAGAGACACACAAAGATTTCTCAAACTAGATGATGCATTACAGGTGCATTATGATCAATCTGAAGTATAAGGTGGATAGTGATGAAGAAAGTGAGGCTAGTGACTTAGCACAGCCCTCTCACTCGTGTTCAATCTAAATGCTTGGCATCACCTTCCCTGATGTCCTTCGAGGATGCGGACAAAAACATTAAGATGGATGGATGGATGGATGGATGGATGGATGGATAAAATGAATGAGTGAATAAGCACTTACTGAGGGAAGTAAGAGTTCATTTAGTCCCTAGGCTTCAATTTATGGTTAAAGAAACTGAGACCCAGAGTTGAAGTGACTTGTCCATTCTCACACAATTAGGATTCTAAATTTGATTCCGGATCAAGACTGGTTTTGAATACACACACACACACACACACACACACACACACACACAATTACTGTTAAATATATACTGGCTAAAATGTACAATGACACCAGACTTATCAGATGTGGAAGACATCCCAGTTACCTTTACAATATACATAGTTAAGGGATTGCCCCTTATGCTATGGCATCTAACTACATTTTGCTTTCATTGGACAAAGTAGCTCCTAAGGTTCCTTCGAAATTAAATGCTGTGCTTCTAGCAAGGACCCAAGGCCATGACTGAAAATGAGCAGATCACTGGTAAAATGAAGCTAATAACCCTTGGACATCTTCCCTCCAAAGTTGTAGTGTGGAGAGCCTTTTGAGAGCCCCAGTGTTTTACATAAATATGAGTTGTCATTACTGCCTAAGATGAAAAAGTTAGCAGAAGTAGCATTCAAACCCCTTGTCTCTAACTGCGGAGCTTTCCAATACTCAATTTGATGCCAAGGAACTGAGATTGCAAAGGTTTGTCCATATAGCCAAAAGCCAAACTCAGGCTTTGAAACAGCACTCCCCTTACAATATGGGACCTACTCCCATTGCATGAGGTTAATCCCCAAATTGTGAGTAGTTAATTAGAGTCAAGACAGTCAGCAATTTTCCCATCATCAAGTTTTTGCCTCAATTACAAAACAATAACCTGGATCCAGTCCAGTGATTGGCCCACATACCTACAACTCAGAACAGGTAGATTTCAGCTTCTTCCCATGGTCCTCTGTACTCATGATTCTCAGAGACAGAATCCAAAGTCCCCTGTCCTTAAACAGATGATTCACTCTTCACTTTCTGCCTTGTTCTCTCCCCCTTCAACTGTCTCTCTCTCTCTCCCTCCTGTCCTCAGTTTACTCATTTGTGAAATGAGGAAACTGGACTCATGATTTCCAAAGTCCTGTCCGGTGCTAAGCTATGATCCTATCACATGGTATGGCAGATGCATTAGCAAAAGTATTTCCATGGGCAAATTAGTTCTGGCATTTTGGTCTGGCATTTAATTTGGCATTTAATAGAAATGAACAATGGATCTAAAGTGTGCAGAAATTCACAAAGACATTAAAAATATCTTGGTAAAGGTTGCTTAACACCAAGTCTATTTAAGTCAAAGTCTAATGTCATATTCATATCTTAGTTTGAACACTTTTTTTCCCTTTTAATCTGATGTTTTGGGGAGGAAGGGATTATTGATAGGATAAAGGTTTGGGAAGTGCCCTCTTGCCTAGAAGTAGGCAGCCTTTGATGGTTGCCTTCCTTTTAGTAAAATTTATCCCATGGGGCAGCTAGGTGTTGCAATGGATAGAACACTGATTCTGGAGTCAGGAGGACATGAGTTCAAATTCAGCCTCCAACACTTAATAATTACCTAGTTGTGTGACCTTGGGCAAATCATTTAATCCCATTGTTTTACCCCAAAAAGCTGTGAATTAGCTCAATCACAATTTGAAATTATGCTACCCACCTCCTGACAGAGAAGTAATAGACTCAAGTGCAGAATATGATAAACATTCTCAGACATATCCAATGGATGAATTCCCTTTAGTTAAAGGGACTTCCGTTTTTCCTCTTTTCTTTTCCAAGGGTTAATTAAGGCAGTAAGGATGAAGTAGCAAACAAAAGAGATATCTCTTAAAATACAGAAGACAAAGGGAAGGCCAGAAGGAAGCACAGTTAAGCAAGACAGCTTTTAAAACTCCTAAGTGGCACCTGTATAAGAAAAAGTAGACTGAATGTCTGTAGTTTCATGTACCTAAAGAATGAAAATATTTTAAAATAAAAAAAAATGTTCATAACTTTTGTGTCAAAGATCTTAATGCTGGGCATTGATCCCAGGAAAATCAAATGTAGTAAGAGAAATCATAAACATATATATATATATATATAAACATAAACATCTCTCTATATATAAAATGATGCATTGTATGATAGTAAAGAAATATGAACAATAATGACATTCATTGATTTGGGAACGACCAAACAAACTGAGGTATGAAGTGTGATGGAATTTCATTGTGCCATAACAATAGTGAATATAAAGAATTCAGACAAGTATAGTTAGAAGACTTGTAATTTATTATTCATCCTTTAGTTAAATATATATATTATATGTACACACACACGCACACACACACACACACACACACAAAATTTAAATATTCCAAGAAGACTTGTAAAACTTCTCTGAGGTGTTTCAGCAGAATCAGAAAATGTGATATATAACTTCAACAAGGTGGATGGAAACAACAACAACAAATAAAATTGACCGCAATCAGTCTGGTCAAAAATAAAGTTTATATCCAAAGCAGAGATTTTTTTAAAAAGTATCTCTTCCTTTCTTTATACACACTCCTCTCATCCCTTCTGTTAGAGTTCCTTCTATCATTCATAGACCACTTTAAGTCCTATATCATTCATGAAACCTTCATTTGATCTACACTACCACTACCAAGGAAGAGTTTTTCTTTCTTGAATTTCTCAGGGTATTTTGTCTATACCTTCCTATGCATTCTATGTGTCCTATCTTCCTGTTTTACCTTTTATTCTACATTAAAAGCTGTTTGAGTCAGGCACTTTTTAAATTTTTTTTTTAATTTTTGTATCTCTAAAATAGTATAAGTACCTTAAGTGTAATGGAAACTTTAAAAATGTTTATTTAAGTGAATCTGAAATAAATGTGAAATACGGCATGAAGTTTAGAAAATACTCATTCTATAAAGTATCAAAAATGAATATATTGGATATCATTTTCTATGTATGACTATTTCTACAATGCTGAAAGGAGAAACTTCTCAAAATGAACGAATTGCTTTTATTCTAACCTCAAATATAACCAATTCATAACTGATAATTATTTTAATAATGGTGCTTGTAGAGGGCACACATTCTATGTAATAAAATTGATCATTATGTGGTTAAAATACTCTTTTCCTATGGACTAAAACATTTGGCTTCTTGAAAGCTACAAATTAAACACATGGGTCCAGACAAGAACAAAGAAGTGGTACATGAGTCCTCAACCACTTAAATCAATAAATGATGTAAATATCTTAAGATATAAATATCACCATGTTTCTAATTGGAGAGAAATTACCATTACCATGAAAAAAATTCTCTTTGTGGAAAGGAATATTGTTTTAGAAATATGAAAGTTAAAAGAAGCCAACAAAAAAAAACCCCGAAGGACCAAAAAAAGAGTCAACATACTATAGGTGCCACATAAATATATTCTGCTGGTTGCTCTCTTTTAACCATCTATTTTGATTACATATGTTGACTACTTCTTTTCAGTGGTCTTTTCTAGATTACCATCCATTTCCCAAATGTTAACAGTGAGTGTTGCCCAAGGTTGATTTGTCTTCTTTATGGAGATGACTTACAAATGTATTCCTTTGCCACCAACTTCCTTTAGGGATATTTTGAACTGAACATCTGGTAAGCACCTGAAACTTAACATCTCCAAAACGATATCTATTATTTTATATCCAAACTCCCTTTTTCAAACAGACGGCACAACTATCTTTCTAGTTAACTTTAATTGTACCTTCATAATTCAGTCCCAACTCTCCACTATCCCTTACCTCTCATATCCAATAAATTATCAAATTTAGCCAATTATAATTTCTCAATCCATCCTAACCTACTCATGAAACCAACCACATTATTTCAGGCCCTCATTATCTCTTCCATAGACTATTACAACAGCACCATAACTGATCTCTTTCCTTTCAGTTGCTGCCCTCTCCAACTTATCTACTATATGATAACCCTAAAGTACAAGTTGGACCAGTAGCTACTGTACTTTAGATCCTTATCAGTTTCTAACTAGACTATTACAATAGCCTTCTAATTGTTTCCCCTGCCTAATGTCTTTTCTAACTGGAATCCCTTCTCCTAATAGTGGACAAAATGATTTTCTTACCATATTACCCTTACTCAATAATTCTAGTTCAATGGTTTCTAACCTGGAGCTTGTTTATTAAAAAAAAAGGTTTTTTGATACATTCACTTGAATATAATTGACTTCCTTTGCAATTCTATGTGTTTTATGAATTTTAAAAATATTTAAGAAGGGGTTCGTAGATTTAATCAGAAAGAGTTCTAAGACACATATACATACACACACACACACACACACACACACACACACACACACGGACACACACTTAAGAAGCCCTGTTCTATTCATCCATAATCAAATATAAAGTTCTAAGCTTTCTGTATTAATTCAGTAGTATCCTGATCATGTGCACAATGATTTTGTTGTTCATTCAGTGATTACACACACACTTCTTACTAAGCACAATGCATCCTTGAAGTTTTTCAACCTGCTCTCAAATTGTTTTCTAACCTCCAGGGGGCCCAATATTTGATAGCAAATTGATTCCAAAAAGATGGTCAGATGCAAATGCATAACCTCATTTAAGTTCTGTACATTGCGCCAGAGTAGTTCCCTTCTGTCATTGTGTAGTCATAACTCATCAACAATGTCAAGATGTGATCCAGTGTTACCAACCTTTGTATTCTTGTAGCATAAATGTAATTCTATCTGAAAATATGATCACTGGGCACATTTTAAAATATCTTGAAATACCATGAACAAACAATCTGTAGAAACGAATCTTATATTAACTATCATTTCAGTATTAAGGCTGTTTTTCCAATTTGAACTTATCCTCAGTTTGCTACTATTCTTTTAACTGACAACTTTTTGAATGAACTGGTTGGGAAAATTAGTCCATCATTCAACTGATTTGCTGTGAGAGTGTAGATAGTATGCTACTTAAAGAAGAGAATAAAAATTATGTCTGAAGAGAGGTTTTTATAAAGAGCTTAGTTTATATATAAACATTATTAAAAATGAAATAATAAAAATGCAATTGAACTTTAAGTACATTTATCATTTAATACCCTGCTGGTCATTATCCAGTAGAAAAGTAAATATTTTATATCGGAACTAGCTCTTCATTTTTTTCAACTGGTAAAGTGGTTAAAAATTTTAAAAAGGAATTTTCATCTCTCAGCAATAAAGCTTATAAAATTCTGTTACCATTTTCTATAGTATATTTTTGTGAGTGAGAATTTTTCACTTTATTCTTATTTTAGTCAAGTTATAGAAATAAACTTAACATGGAAGCAATTTGACTGTTTCCTTGGTGTTAGCCAATGTTGCAAACTTTTGTTTAGATAAAAAATCCAACAAAAAATGAAATTTACATATGATTATTAAAGTATGCTAAATATCTTCCAGGTTGTAATTTATTTCATCACCAATGTTACTTATATTCCACAAATTGTATAAAAGAAAGCAATTTAATATGATTTCTTATATATAGTAAGCTTATGAAATCTTGGGTTATTTTTAATTTTTATAAAAGTACCAATAAAATATCTGTATTTTAAAATTAGAGCTTTATAATTTTGGTACTTAAGTTTTTAAGAAAATAAAATTTTATATTTTATAATTGCATCATACAAATTTTAATTTAGAGTTTTAGAGGTCAAGCTATTATTATAGTTATTGAAAACACTTAATAAAATCTAAAAGAATATTATGAGTTAAATTCCCCAGGGGAAGGTCACAAACCATTTTTTGGATGTTAAAGGGGTTCATAGAACAAAAAAATATCGGAAACTAATAGCAGAAGGAAAGGACTCCAGAAAAGATAATTTGGACTACTCCCAAAAAGAATGCTCTATTATCAACAGTATTTAGCATAATTCTCTTCATAAATACTTCTTTCTTTCTTGCATTTTTAAAATTCATTCAAATTATACTTTCTCATTGAGTGCCAGAATCAAATAAGAGATAATAACAAGGACAGTGTAGGATAGTGGTTAGAAAAGTGTTTTCAAATTCAAGAGGATCTGGTTTTCATTCATGGCTTTGAAGCAGGTAACAATATGTATTGGTAAAGGGTGTTTCCTCACTGGGAGGAGATACTTATACCAATGACTCGCAGGTCTGGTTCTGCACCTCCTCCTTCCAAAAAAGTTTATATGGGGGAAAAGTCCCCCCAAAATGGAATCAAATTTCTTTAGGCTAAAACAAATAAAAACAAATCACAGAACACAGCAGTGAGCTTTTGCTTAAATTAGACATTGGCCCACCTGTGTTTTATGTTTTCTGAAAGTTGTAGTTCTTGTATGATGATTCACATTTTCTTTATAATCTTGGAGCAATTTCTAGCTTTCATTCATAGTAATTTCCTGATAAGGGGATGTGACTACTAATTATTTTCTCCTCTTCCCTAATCTGTTTTCCCTATAACTCAATTATTATCTACTTCCCCATCACCATCTTTCTTTCTTTATTTGGCAAGACAATAGGGTTAAGTTCCTGCCCATAGCTAGGTCACATAGCTAGGTAATTACTACTAAGTGTCTGATGTGGAATTTTAACTCAGATCCTCTTGATTCCAGGGTCAGTGCTCCATCTACTGTGCCACCTAGCTGCCCCATTCTTAATGCCCATCCTCTTAGCCAAGAGATCTCTTTCCCCAAATCTTGTGAACATAGGCGAAGAGCCTTGCAAACCACAAAGCATCATATCGACATACCCAAGGATAGGGAAAGTTATTATTACTACTCTTGATCTCCCTTGAACTCTGCTTCCTCCCTTCTTAATTTGAAGAGATATTGAAAAGGCACTAGGAGATTTGGGCACTAATACTTTACAAGAAGGTGCCATTATCCATATGCATCACACTAAAAATGCTGTTGCCTTAGGACCACAGGTGGTACAAAATAAATGAGTGCCCCTACTTTGTCAACTCTGCCAGGCTCAAAATATACATCTCAAGTCAACTGATAATGAACTTATCAATTGAAGCTGATAACTGTAGAACCTAATGCAGTGGTAGACACTTAACAAATGCTTTTTCATTCATTCTTTGGGCTTGAATCAATATAAATTAATCAATCAACAAGTACAGATGAGATGCTTTAATATGTACCAAGCATCACTTTGCCATAGTCCCTAAATTTAGCAAGTTAATTAAATGAATGAAGAAATAGGTAGGGATGAATAAAATCCAGTATTTGAAGTTCCAAGAATATTAAATTTTAAAATTTATAAAGCATTTTGTAACTATTTTCTCATTTTATTCACACAACTTTGAAAAATAGGCCTTATTATTAGCTCAGTTTTACAGATGAGCAAAATGAAGCAGATACAGGTTAAGGGATTTGCCCAAGGTCAAGCAGCTAGTAAGTGGTCTTAAGCAAAATTTGAATTCAGGTCTTCCTCCCTCCACAGCTAGTGATTTATCTACTGCTAAAAGGTAAGGAAAATTACATTTATTACCAATACTATTCACCCTTCACTAAAGTCTACTTCATGCATAGATACACATTTTTTCCTCTAGTGACTTCTTATACTAATGACTGAAATCTGAGAAAACTGACATAGTAGAACATTTCTGCTTCTTGTTTAGTTTTTTCCTTTTCTTTCCAACATTACAAAGAATGATTTTCCCCCTAGAAAAGCTGAAAATAATCCATTAAAAGAATAACAAAGCTCCCCTCTAGATAGATAGCCTACCAAATATAATCTGTAGAAAATAGGAGATGGAAAGTTGCTTGTAGAAAAGAGAAGATGAAAACTTCCTTCTGGTTCAGACAAGATACGAAAAAAAATCTATATTAAAAATTTTGATATTGATTTTGGCAGAAGGTTTCCCTAACCAAAATATCCATTCATTTGTGGTATCAATATTCTTCTTTTTTCATAATTAAGTTGTGTTTTGAGACATTCATTTCAGTTATGAAAATGTTGTGGGGGGAAAAGGGCAGTTAGGCAGCACAGTGGATAGAGTACCAGGCTTGGAGTCAAGAAGACCTGAGTTCAAATCCAGCCTCAGATACTTACTAGCTGTGTGATCCTGGGCAAGTCACCTAATCCTATTTTCCTCAGTTTTCTCATCTGTAAAATGAGCTGGAGACAGAACTGAAAATCATTCCAGTATCTCTGCCAAGAAAACCCAAATGGGATTCCAAAGGACACAATTGGAAATGACTGAACATGTGAGAAAATAATACCCAAATCACATGGGGTAGGGGCATGATGACAAAGATTTCATAAGAGCCTAGGATCTTATGACCACAGAAATCATCCAACCCAACAGTCTCAAATTGTTGCTGACATTCTCTAAACAGTTTAATTAAATGCTCTAGTTTAATTTTGACAAATATTCTTATGGAGACTACTGTAGTACAATAGAATGAACCCTGAACTGAAAGTCAAAAGATCTGGCTTCAATCCTCACTTTGCCACCTACTAGTTGTATGACCTTGGGAAACTCATTTTAATTCAATAGAATTCAAGGTCCTCATCTCTAAAATGAGGGTGTTGGATTAGATAGATGCAAAGACCTTTTCCAGCTCTGAATCTCTGATCTCTGAGACAGTTTTCATTTCTGACCCTTCATCCCCTGCTCTGAAAAATTAAGAAATTGGATAAAGTCTCTCTAAGATCCCCTTTATCTCTAATTCAAAAATCTTATGTCTTCCACATATTTTATTAGCATCCCACGACAAGTTAAGGTGATTATAAAAGCTTTACCAATTTAGGTCCTTCAAACATATTATGAAACCAATATGTTACCCAATACCTTACTTGATTTGATGTTGATATTGCATGAATCTGCTTTTTACTGTTTTATAAAAAAAAATCATTTCAAAATACCAAAAGAGAATCTGAAATCAAAATAACTTTCTGATGACAGTTGTTTCATTGGAAACTGACATTTCTTCAAAGTTTGGAAGTTATTAGGTCCCACTTTATGTATATGAATACGATACTAACTATATTTTAACTATATTGTAATTACTTAAACATTCCATTATATAGAATGCCGATAAAATAAAAGTGAATATAATATATACAAATAGTCAACCAAATTTGATAAACATTTTAACCTATTCTGAGAAAATCAATTAGTTGTTATCCATGGTACCCAAAAAGGATGAAAACAATCTTGTTATGTCAGAATCATTATTCAGCGTATACAACTGTGGCTGATCAGACCAATATGAGCTCAGAAGGTTCAACCACAGAAAAAGCTGTAATATATTGACAGAGGGGGCCTAGATTCTTGCTCCAAGTCTAAGGGCTCTCTGAAATGATTGAGGGTCATTGTTCATTATTAAATGGCAATAAATTACCTTGCATTTATTAGGTCAATCTTGTGTGATGAAAGGAAAGACAGGCTCAAAGAAACAAACAAACAAAAAGTGAGAAAAAAGAAAAGAAAGAAAAGGAAGAAAAGAAAGAAAAGAAAGAAAAGGAAGAAAAGAAAGAAAAGGAAGGAAGGAAGGAAGGAAGAAAGGAAGGAAAGAAAAAAAGAGAAAAAGACAGGTTCAAATCCTATCAACATCTCTGAACTTCTCTGAAAATAAGTCTCATTTGTATAAAGGAAACAAATTATAACTATGCTACATTGCCTATTCAAACAACTTATATATGCCTCCACCAAAAAGAGAAACTTGGATAAAAAGAAATTAATGTGATTTATTACAGTTTCATTAAAAAGTTTAGGTAATATAGAATAATTTCCTCATTAAGAAGACAAAAAAACTACACTAGTCAGAAAACATTTTAATTTTGCAAAACAGAGGACAACTAAGGGAAATTTCAATTTACCATATAAACTTGCTTTTAAGATCTAAGACGGGGAGATTATAAAGAGCATGACTTCATAAGAAAATAAGAAACAAAAAATAGAAACAAACTCATTTCTAGAAACTTTATAGACCTAAGCAAAGTAATCTCTAAGACATTTAAAGGATAAAACGAAAAATTCACAAAGAAGACATTAGATGGAAAACTCTATGACATTTTATTGTATTATATCCATTCACCATCAATCACAGTGGAGTTACCACATTTGGACTTTTATGTTACACTTACAAAGGTGTGTATAAAATGGAAGAAAAAATGGGGAAAGTAATTGAACTAAATTGAGTATATGCAGCGAGGACTGATGATGGACATAGCAAATAGGAGAGCTTGATTCTCAACACATCAAGATGAAGGAAAAATACCAAAGGCAAGAATATATCAGAAGAGTAGCTAAGTGGGGCAGTGGATAGAGCATTGGCCCTGGAGTCAGAAGGACCTGAGTTCAAATCCAGCCTCAGACAATAATTACCTAGCTGTATGGACTTAGGCAAGTCACTTAACCCCATTTGCCTTGCAAAAAATGTAATAATAATAATAATAATAATAATAATAATAATAATAATAATAATAATAATAATGATGATGAAAGAATATACCAGACCTTATTATCACCAAAGATAAAAAATGACCAAGAAAAGTCAATTATCAACTGAATCTATATATTTATCCCCTTGCTCCCATTTATATAAAAGCTTGTGGAAATATTCTAGATACACATGTAGAGAGCACTTAATGAGGGCATTGAAAAGGAAGACATTCATAAGCAGTGATCGACAGCAGGTTGCATCTTTATTCTCATACACCAGTGATTTAAAAATGTAGCAAATACAAGAACCAGCTGTATTCTTACGCATTAGATCACTACAACCAAACACCTTAAAACTTCCCCTCCATCAATGTGTCTTTCACACTCTTGTCAAGATTATAAAAAAATCACTTGAAAAACATAACAGTTCTATTTACACAAGCATATCAGGAACAATTCAACAACAGCAACAAAACTGAGAAGAGAACATTAAATTTGGAATTGTTGATACACAATAAGAATGTTGTTATGCCAAACATCAGATAATGAGTGACTGACTCTTCCATGGTTTAATCCATTCATCTTAGTACCATGCAAGCATGTCCTAATGTCAAGATTCTAATTAACTGACCTGATTTATTGATGGACAACAGTTTTCCAAGTTTCAGGTGACACGTTGACTTTGATAGTTGACCATATGGAGGATGATTGAAATCACAGATGACTGGGCTGAAAACCCAGGATGAAACTTTGCAAACAGATGGCACAAAAGAAGTCTGCTACTTACTATTTCTATAATTCAGCACACTATAGATGACATCCCGGACCAAGAGAAAATGGTATAAAGACTACTCCCACCATCGTGTCCAATAAGAACAGAATTTTTGCAACTGTTCTTTCAGTCAACATTGTGTTCCAATGAAATAAGAGTTCTCTGATAGAGAAACTATCAAATATACAAACGAAACCTCTGTTTCCAACTTTTTCAGCCATTACAATATTGATTGAATCATCAGCCAAGTAATAATAACTAAGAAGTAAATTTCTTTGCAATTTTCTTTTAGTTAGACACCATTTACCTAATTCTAATTACTAAGGGGCCACTTGGAAATCGAAAACATAAAAAAATAAAAACATAAAAACAGATGTAAAAGACAACCACATGAAAACCACATCTATGTCTTTCTTGGATTAAATGTTTTATATGAAGTAGATGCTAGAAACCCAGGCTATAGAATTTCGTCCTCATTCTCTTTCTCTCTCTAGCTAACTAGATCATATTTGTCCTAGTGATATTTCAGCTATTGTTATGCCTGGTCATTTCTTAAGATCACTTTATATGTTGTAATCGAGAAGTCAAGTCAGCAAGTACTTATTATGTTCCTACTATGAGCACTGAGGACCCAAGAAAGGCAAAAAAAAAAAATATCTTCTAGTCCTAAAGGAAGTTTTAGTCTAATGAAGATACAACCATGCAAATAACCATAGGCAAAAAAAGCTATAGAAAAAATAAGTTGCAGGGGCAGCTAGGTGGCGCAGTGGTGGCCCTGGAGTCAGGAGTACCTGAGTTCAAATCCAGCCTCAGACACTTAATAATGACCTAGCCATGTGACCTTGGACAAGCCACTTAACCCCACTGCCTTGCAAAAAAAAATTAAAAGAAAAAAAGATAAGTTGTAGAAATTTGGGGGGAAACTACTAGAATCAAGGAGATTCAGAAAAGACTTTCTTGCAGAAAAATGGAATTTTAATAATAATATTTGTTTTTCATTCTTGAAGATGACTATGACATCAGGAAGGTGATGCCACGAAAAGTATATGAATTGGTTTTGAGTGAGGGGGGCTGTGCTAAGACCCCAGTCTCACTCTTTCCTCCAGAAACATCTGGGTCCAGTGGTTAGATATGAATCAGGAGCACTAGAGATAGTCCTGGATGTGAGGTAATCAGAGTTAAGTGACTTGCCCAAGGTCACATAGTAAGAGTCAAGTGTCTGAGACTGGATTTGAATTTCTGTCTTGAATCCAAGGCCAATGCTCTACCGACTGCACCACCTAGCTGCCCCAATATGGAATTTTAACTAGGAACTAAAAGAAGACAGGGATTCGTGAGTTAGAGAAGGAAGTAGAGTATTTCAGACATGGAATACAGTCAGTGAAAATTTTATAGGGTCAGGAAATAGCCATATGTGAGGAGCAATCCGTATATTAAGCATTTAAGTAAGCTTAACTTTTTGCAACTCATTTAAGAGACTATAATTATCTATTATTTTGCCAACAAAATTTTGGGTATTGTTCAAAGCATAGGCAAGTTAATTTTTTTGTTTTTAAATCACAATGATTCATTTCTGTATAGGTGGAAAATTGTCCCCATACCTACAAAAGAAAGGATCATTTAAGTGGTGACATAATAAGACTGAGTTGATATCTAACTGATTTCATGAAACCAATCTTGATTAAATACTTAAAAATTATATAAAGGTATGGCCAGAGAGGCAAACTCTCCTTGGGATGGACTGTGAACAACTCCTTCAACATGATATTATTCATTGTTCTTTCCAAATTCTCCACTCACAAATGGAGTAGTGTGTGTGTGTGTGTGTGTGTGTGTGTGTGTGTGTGTGTGTGTGTGTGATCTTATGGAGCACAGGTGTGATCTTATACAGCATAGATTACCAAATATGCTTGAAAATAAAAATTATAAAATTGTGAAAATAACAAGAGTTTCAATAGGTAGATAAAGAGAGGGTACCTGAATAATGGCATGCGATGAAGGAGACTGGGAAATAAGGAGGCAAACTGGAGTCTAGACTACATATGGAAGTGCTTGTCAAACAGGTAGACAGACAGACAGACAGACAGAAAGAAAGAAAGAAAGAAAGAAAGAAAGAAAGAAAGAAAGAAAGAAAGAAAGAAAGAAAGAAAGAAAGATGGATGGATGAATAAATGAATGGTTGGCTGGATAGATTTAAGAGTAGTTTGGGTGGGAGCTATTTGGGAGATCAGGAAAGGTTTCATGTGGGGTTCACGCTGAATCTTGAAGAATGAGTGGAATTCTATGAGGTAGACTGAGGAGGAAATATATTCCAGGTGAGGGAGACTGATGGCCAGTGAGTGCCAATAAATATGGTTAAAGATGGGAGATGGTACTCCATCACATGAGAAGAAAATCCAGAAGATCAGTTAATTCAATGAATACTAAACAGTACATTATGGGAATTAAATCTAAAGTCATTTCTTCATTTGAGAAATTGAAGTTTTCTTTTAAAATGAGCAAATAAAAGGCAAAACAACATCAAGAACATTCCCTTCCAATTTCAGCAGGGCATTGGTGATCCTTAGAGTATTTCCCCAAACATGAACAAATAAGAATTATTGCACCTATTAAATTAACTTTAAAACTATTCACATTAACTAAGGAAAAAAGAGTCAAACTGAATAATGAGCTACTAGAAACCTGGGCAAATATATAGGTAATTCGAATGAATGAATTAAAGAAATATAGCTGTTCAAGAAAACAAAACCACCATGCCCATTTTCTCTCACAAGTGCCAAGATTCCCTTTTATTCCCTCTTAACAAATGGATATGTGTCTGTATAAGTTGTGCCTGGGAGCAAGGGTATATACAACCTCTGCCTTCCAAGCTAACACAATGCAAACTTTTTCAACCTACCTTGGGGACACACGAACTGGAACACCCATCTCTTTTCTAACTGCTCTAAAATACAAATTAACACAGTACAGCCTCAGCATACACAAGCACCCTGGGATGTTTGTATGGGGTAAATAAATGAGAAGACCAAAAGGAGCATATTGGGACTCATTTGTGTTTGCCCCCATTTTCATGTAGCACAGAAGACTAGTGTATAAACGCAGTCATTCATCCCTGATGGAGGGTGTCCTGACTGCTACAGGAAGTCATTCCTGATCCCCTAAGTTGTCGGCAGGGTTCTATAATTTGGTACCTAGCTCTACAAACGAAGGGGCATTAGTGAAGCATTTCTTAACTTGAGGTTGCTTTGTCATACACTATACTAAGTATTGGGGATACAAATGTATGCCATTCCTTACCTTGGAAGAGGTTACATCCCTCTTCTCTTTCCTTTTTTCTTGTTGAGGGGAGGTCAAATCTGGTGTCAGATTTAATACAGACATCCAATCAGCTTTAGCTCCACTCCAAGGAAAACAGTCCACCAGCCACAGCCTCTCCAGTAACAAAGACTACAATGCCTGGCCTAAGTTTCAGTAATAAGGAAAGACAGTATGTGGAGTGGAAAGTAAACAAAGGAGTGTTTTGTAGTGTTGGTTTATTTACTATTCTCATAACCAGAGCAGAAAAGGGCAATAGTGAGAAGAGTAGAAGGGAGGGTACCTGAATAATGGCATGGGATGAAGGAGGCTGGGAAATAAGCAGGTAAATTGGAGTCTAGGCTATGTATGGTGTTTGTCAGTCAGATGCGCTGTATTTCAGGGCAGTAGCATGAGTGATCATAGAAGACCAAATCACTCCCAGCTCCAATACCGGAACTAAACATTCTTTTTGTTCTTTGTCCATAGACTTCCATTCATCCCTTAGAGAGAATCTCCCCAACTAACAAAAGCCTTCTTCCCCAATCTTGTCACATTTTGTGATGACCAGGAGAACAATTGGGCTGATCATCCATTATCTGCCACTCATGAATCGTGTACTACTTCCCCAAATTATACTGTATTTACTTGGTATATATTTTGTCTCAGGGGCTGATAATTATTGTGAATAGAAAGCTAACTTCTAAGTCAGAAAGACTTGGATTCAAGAAGCACCTCTGATGCTTAATAGGTGTGTGAGCCATGGCCAGTATTTAATTTTTCAAGGTTTCCAGGAAACTTTATGAGATATTAAGGAAAAAAACAGCTGCTGAGCTGCATTGGTAAAAGAAATTCTTTTTATATGCCCACATAATCATATTAAAATTCAGTAGTAGGTAATATAGTATTTAAATGTATATAGGGGTGTCCTAAAACCGCTAAAGAAGTTTTAAGATTTAATATAATGTAATATTTTAATATTTCTTCCTAGTATTTCTTCAGAGGAACCAAAACATACACATACCGGATGTCCCCAAAAGAATATATATCATATGATCTTACAGTGTTGTTGCTGTTGTCTAGTTGTGTCTGTCTCTCTCCGTGACCTCATTTGAGAATTTCTTGGCAAAGATAGTAAAGCTGTTTGTCATGACCTCTCCAACTCATTTTCCAGATGAGGAAACTGAAACAAACAGGGTTAAGTGACCTGCCCAGGGTCACAAAGCTAGCAAGTTCCTGGGGCTGGATTTGAACCCAATTACTCTACTTCAGGGTCGGTGCTCTATCCACATAAGCCATCTAACTACCCTATATTTTGTAATATAATGTAATATATGTAATATATTACAGAGACAATGAAGAGCCAAAGAAATGCAGAAATATATGTGCATATAAAATGTGTACATATTGCAAATGTAATATAAATGTTTGCTGTTATTATTTCAGAGAAACAAATATATAGCTATATAGACTATTTCCAAAAGGACACGTTTAATATAGTGAAATACAATATAAATGCCAGCTATTGGTGTTTTAGATAAACACATATATTTGTGTCTATGTATGTGTGCACACACATATGGTATTCCAGAAAGGACATATATTTAATATAATATGATGTGGGGGGGCAGCTAGGTGGTGCAGTGGATAGAGCACTGGTCCTGGAGTCAGGAGGACCTGAGTTCAAATCCAGCCTCAGACACTAAATAATTGCCTAGCTGTGTGTCCTTGGGCAAGTCACTTAACCCCATTGCCTTAAATTTAAAAAAATAAAAAGGGCAAATATAATATGATGTGACATAATATAACATAACATGTCTTATTATATAATATAGTATAATATTATAATTTATATTATTATATATTATATTTATATAAAATATTATAATTACATATTTATATATAACATAATAATAGTATAATTGTGATTTATAATTTAATATAGTAAATGTTGTTATTCCAGAGGAATAAGCAAGTACATATGAGCATCCCCAAAAAGAGATCTTGTTTATGAGTTTGTACATATTGATTCCTCTGCAACAATAATAGTTAAGATTATACACAGCACACTATAACTTACAGAGTTCTTTACAATTGCTTCCTTATTGGATTCTTATAACACCTGTGAAGAGGGTATTATTTTTATCTCAAATTTATGAATGAGGAAAGAAAACTACAGAGGCTAAGTGACTTTTCCCAGGTCACACAGCTAATAACTCTTCAAAACAGGATTTGAAATCAGGTCTTTCTGACTCAAAGTCAGACATCAGATCCATTCTTTCCACACTACTACCTAGCTCCTTGATTGTGGGGAGGGTTTGCATCAGTTTTGCCTTTTTATCCTGCTGAACAGGAGAGTAACTGGTACGAGTTGGCATCTAAGAAATGCTTGTTGATTGACTGATTCTTTCCTAGAGGATACTTTCATGTCAACTTGCGGGACGAAAGAATGTATGACCATCAGCTCCAAAACGTCCTTACTGCTGAGCTACAGGTTACTTTCCTTCAAACATATAACTTTACTAGCATGTTTTTAATATAGAGAGAAATAGGGGTGGAGAGAAAGAGAACTGTGTTCTCTCCTGGCTCTGTTAAGACTGATGGGTGTGGGGAATGGCTAGGTGGTGCAGTGGATAGAGCACTGGCCCTGGAGTCAGGAGGACCTGAGTTCAAATCCGGCCTCAGACACTTAATAATTACCTAGCTGTGTGGCCTTGGGCAAGCCACTTAACCCCATTTCTTTGCAAAAAAACTAAAAAAAAAAAAGACTGGTGTGACTTGACTTAAGTCACTTTCATCACTGTTTCCTTATCAAAGGAGAAAAATAGACTTGATCATGTCTACCCCCTTGACATCTCCAGCTTTCTTTTCTGTCTATATGTATAGAAAGAAAGACACGGACAGACAGAAACAGAGAGACAGAGACAGAAAAAAGAGACAGACAGAGACAGAGAGAAATATAGGGACAGAAAGACAAACACAGACAGAAAAAGAGACAGACAGAAAGATATAGAGACAGAGAGAGACAGAGAGACAAAGACAGAGATAATGAAGAGCCAAAGAAATGGAGAAATATATATGCATATAAAATGTGTACATATTTGTTGGCATGCTACTTTCCCCATGAGCTCATTGAGAACATGTAGTCATTGAAAAACTCATCGCCTTTTGGCCAACCTGGTTATGAATATCTCAGCTTAGTCTCTGGGCCATACCTCAGTCTGTCATAGAAGAAAATATGCCAAATATCAACAACCACATGAAAGACATTTTTAAATCATTAACAAGAATGTTAGCATAGCACAACACCTAACCCATTGGAGGTGTTTAATCCATGACTGATGAATGCCTAAGACCCTCTAGGGCCAACATTCTATAATGCCACATGAGGGATATCACTCAATATTATTTCAGGGTTTATTTATTTTAAAGGTTTGGTCATTTCATGGGTGTCATTCTACGTACAGAAAATTTGCTTCCATGAGAAATCAATTCATTTACCAGTTGTTCTTAAGCTCCTTAAGTCATGACTTTTAAAGTTCAAAAGGCCTCGTCATGCTGACTGTGTCTAAGAAGCAAATCTTTATACAGTTTCTTTGCAGCCAACTTTTGGGGAATAATCATCTCTCCTTTGAGGCTCCCATTAGCAATCAGAAGCTGTTGCCCACTTAATGGCATCTCCAAGCTCCAAATGTTGTTTTCTAATGAGCTAAGAATCTTCCAAAGTCCCTGGTGACTGAGTGATTGGAACATTCTGGAGAAAGAAGTGAAATATTCAGGCCTTGGTATTAATCACAGCCCCTGTCAACTTGATCAAATCCTCAGAGAAGACACTCAAAGGGAGCTGATGAGCCATGGCAGGTAAAACAGGGGTACCATTTCCCCTGGATATTGCCCAAAATAAAAAGAATGAATTAGAGAGGCAATGATGGGCAGATTGACAATTTGCACATCGGTCTTTCTTGCCTCCAAATTCATCAGCCTGAGGCATTTAACCTTTTTAAAATTCCTAACAGCATGTCTGGGATACCTGTATTGCATTCTTGCTAAAATAACATAGAGTAGGAGAAAGCAGGAGGGAGATAGATGGATTTTACACGCTAGGATGAATAGAAACCAGAAGTTTCATGGGAGTAATACTATGTGTCATCCAACAGGATGCCAGAAAATCATTCAGGAAGAAAAACAAGAATTTCATCTATCTCTGAGGTCGGATAAGATTGGACCCATGATTTCATCGGCACTCCCAGAAGAGGAAACAACCTCTACCCATGGTGGTCACCACCTTCACTGCAACTTATAGGTCGAGAGTTCTTGAGAGCACAGGGGTTAAGTGACTTACCCAGGGTCGCACAGATAACATATGTTTCAGAAGGGAACATAAGCCCATTATTTTTTGGTTCCAAGAATGTCTCCATAATTCTCATTAAAACCATACTACCTCTCAAAAAGTAGGAAAAATCACATCAAATGAGCTGATGAAATAATATTCATTTTTACTTCAACAATCCCTGGTTTCTTCAGTAAGGATATTTTCTACACTTATTCGGATAAAAGGGATACTTATGTAGGTCACAAGAATTCTTAGAAAGTCGGATAACTGTTGTTGCTGCAAAACTCATCACCCTTTGGCCAACCTGGTTATGAGTCTCTCAACTTACCTCATTTTGTCCTCGGTTCATAGAAGAAAATATGCCAACTACTGGCAACATATGAAAGAGAGCTCTAAATCGTTAACAAGAAGAAATTACAATGCTATAACATAAACAAAGTCCTACTTCACATTCAACCAGTCGACAAAGATGACAATGGTTAATGTTGGAGGGGGCTCTAGAAAGGCAGACATGTGGATGAGTTCTTAGTGGAGCTGTGAACTGAGTTTGTCATTCCAGAAAATAATGTGTTTTCAGTTATATTTTTAAAAAGTAATTAAATTATTTATAGCCACTGATCCAAAGATACTTCTTCTGGGTATGTATATACCAAGAAGAGAAAAAACAAAAAATATATAGCAGTACTTTTTATGGTAGCAAAAAAACAAAAATAAAATGGGTGTCTCTCTGAACTGGTAAATGACTGAAGAAGTTATGGTATATTAATAAAACAGGATATTATTTTGTAGTTGGAATTCAGTCATTTCAGTTGTGTATAATTCTTCATGGCCCCATTAGGGGTTGTCTTGGCAAAAATACTGTACCATTTCCTTCTCCAACATATTTTACATATGAGGAAACTGAGGCAGCTAATGTTAAATAACTTGCCCAGGATCACACAACTAGTAAGTGTCTGAGGCTGGATTTGAACTCAGATCTTCCTGTCTCCAGGCTCAGTGCTCTCTCCATATAGCTGCCCCTCAGATGATCATATATATTATATGTGATTATGTTATATAAGTGACTAGATGTGGATAGAAGGATAGATATCTCTCCAAGTAGAATGTAAGCTCTGTGAGGGCAGACAGTGTTCTATTATTATCTTTGTATTTATGAGCAGCCATCATAGTGCTTTGCACATAAACTTACTTTTATAAAGATTTATTGATTGATTATAGAACAGCAAACAATAATATATTTGAAGAATCTGAAAAAACATTGCAAGTCTCATAAGAAATAACAGAGAGAGAAAGAAGCAGAAGCAGCAAAACAGTCAACGCCACCCCTGCAATAACATAAGGGAAAAGAATATGAAAAAGGAAGCTAATGTTATGGATTTCTAATTATCCATCTTGGTCCAAAGAAGAGAGCAAGAAAAATGCCTCTATTTTGTCACTGGATAGTTGAGGAACAATCCAAAGGGTGTCTGAGGGGAATCACTGTTTCAACACTTTTGTTGTATTGCTAATTTTTATTGCCAAAAGCAGGCTTTCCATGGTATTGGGGGGAAGGTGGATGGGAGGGAAGAAAGAAAAGTGTTCAGAAGTGGTGATAAAAATCTAAGGGTGTCCATTTTTTCAGCTAATTAATTTTTAAAAATTTGAGTAAATCCAGAAAATATTTTAAGGAATCCATTTATAAAATAACTCTCCATTAACCATCCATTGCTTTTAATTCAAAAACAACATTTTTAGAGCATCTGTCATAATCTTGAAGCTGTTATTCTCTCTACATGCAGAACTGAGGGGGAAAAACAACAGTGTTTTCTTTTGAAAAAAAAATAACCTCAGGAGGAAGAAGGTGGACCAATAAATATTCTTTCCTGAAAGAAACATTCCCAGGTGAATTGTCTTCCCCGGAACCATTTGTATTCCAGAACACTAATCCATAAGATTAGGGACCCAGACAGTCTGCTCACAAATGTCTGTTGACCAATTACTCAATTTTACTTTTAGACCTGGGATCAGACCAAGAGGATAATAGTTCTGCAGTGAGAGAGAGAGGGAGGGAGGGAGAAAGACAGAGAGACAGACAGACAGAGAGACAGAGAGAGAGAAGCATTTCTGGTATCCTTCATTTAAGTCTCCTATCTGCCTCAAACCAGTAGTAATCTCTCTAAAGTCTGAGGGTACAAAATCCCATCTCTCTCTCTCTCTCTCCCTCTCTCTCTCTCTCTCTCTCTCTCTCTCTCCCTCCCTCCCTCCCTCTCTCTCTCTATTGTTTAAGAAATCTTCTAATATATAAGGTCCCCATTAAACTGTGACCTTGCTTCTCAGCTAAGAACAATCCTAAGGTGATGTAGTTACCATCTTCCTAAGATTCTCATCATTTCCACTTCACCAATGAGTAAAAGAGATTTTTTCCTAGGAATCTCTGATTTCAAATCTCTCCTCAATCAAGATAAATGCTACTGATGATTTTTGTCCATTGTAAATCTGAGCATGTCATTCCGCTATTCAATAAATGACTTTAGGAAAAATGTAAACTCCAATGTTTAATGTCTAATACGCTTTGCAACTTGGCTCCAATCTATCTTTCCAGACTAATTGCACCCCCCCCCCCCATATATACTACATTCCAGCCAATTTTCTGATTTCTCGATGTCAAATTCCAACTAACAGGATTTCACACAAAGTCTGGAACGTTCTCTGTCTTCATTCTCATTAGGAATAACTTGCTCCCTCAAGTGTTACATCCTTCAAGAGACTTCCTTGATTTTCCCAGTTGTTTCTATTTTCTATTTCTTTTTCTCTATACTCCTCTCTGAGGAATATAAGCTCCTGAGAGCAAATATTGCTTCATATTTTCCCATAAATCCTAACAAATAGTAAGTACTTAAAATTCTCATTAAATTAAATTGTATTTCCCCTACTTTATTCTCCATGAACTAGATGTCCCCTCCCATTGCCATATTCCAATCCTGAATCACATTTAATCAAGTCTCATTGAAAACAATCCTCATATTTATATAACTTCTATAGGGGCCTCCCTATGGTAAGCCAGACTTATGAGTCCATGAGGAGTTTATACTTCTCTTTCTAATTATCATCATGGGTCAATTATTGGACACCTTACTACCTTCCTTCTCCCTGCTCCCACATACAGGAGGCTTCCTATAGTATCTAATTTATATTATTCAATTTAAGTTAACAGTATGATAAGCAGAAGTTGTATTGGGCTGAGTTAATGAATAGGTAAGATACATTTGTAAACAGTATATTGCTTGCCAGCTAATGGACAATACTACAGAATAATTTATCATAACCAGAGGGTAAACATTTTCCTTCTATTAATAATGTAAAATCTTACATTATTAATTGTTTTAAAAAAGAAAGTGAATGATGTATAATTATAATGACCACAAATCTTGACCCTGGAGAAGAGTTTGGAAAATTCACCTTCCTTTCCTCTTTGTAGAGACTAGAGTTGTGGAATAATCCATATGCTACCAACCTCTGTGGATATGCTGGTTTTGCTAAACTGTCTTTTTTTTTGGGGGGGGGGGAAGCTACATGATAACTTCATTTTATATTAAAAAGAAATAAAAGGTTGTACACAATATATTTGTAGTTTAATGTGCAGTCATCTTTCTTTTCTATTTTACTATGTTATGGAAATGCTTGATTTATTTCTTAAATTCAGAATAAAATAAATTAAAAGAATTTTAAATATGACATACATGATAAAGGAAGAAAAGGATATATTCAGAAATAAAAGTTATATATTTTATAGCTAGTGCAAAGGGAAGTTTCACTTTATCCCCCTTCTAGATTATTGCAAATTCAAAATTAATGGGGTTCTAGTAAAATATTATTGTAGAATGCTACATTCTTCAAATTCAGGAAGCTAAAATGACTGCAAAAATTTTCAAGCCATCCATTGTTAACATGCTATCAATCACAGTTCCTTATAAAAGTATATTTAACATGAAACATCAAATATGAAACATGGCGGCTATGATAATTATCCATTCTAAAAAGACCTCAATCAATCCTTGAATGAGAAATGTGTTGTGGGAAAGCAACACAGTTCCATAATGTTACATATTTTCTCAATGACTTCAAATTTATATATCAAAAAATGATTGCAATATTTAGCAAAGCTATTCAAGTTTCATCATTATGGTAGAAAAGCAATTCACAGTGGCCATTCACAGCTAGAAATGCTATCATTCAAATGAGAATTTCCTGGGGAGCAGGGCCCAAATGAATGAGCTGATTAACCCCCAGATGGTGATTAGCCCCCCACAGAGAAGTTCTAAGGACTGAAGAAAAAGGAAAATGCTTTGTTCAGATTTTTATGACATACCACTCTGTCCTTGTTGCAAGAATCTCTCAATCATATTGGGGTCTGGGAATATAATGGATTCATACCATGGTAATGAGGCTATCTGGAGTCATAAATGCCCCTTTAAACTAATCATTGGAAGGATAATGTAGTTTACATGTTTCCTATGCCCAAATTCTCCACACAAGTCAGCCCTGCATGAGAGATGAGCAGAGTATGGATTGGAGCCATAGCATCAGGACTTTCTTGCCTATTCCCCTAAGACACAATTGGCTAGAGAGGGAAATAATAAATCAATTATATACAGTTGTTAATAAGACAGCATGATACTGTCTGACCCCATAGTTCCAAAATAACAGCTCTGCAAGGAAGTCTTTCACGCAGTAATAACAATTACTATACAGCATTTCTAAGGATGTACTGGGTGCCAAGACTCTACAAAATACTGGAGAAACAAAGAAAGACACTCCTGCCCTCAAGAAGCTTACCTTCAAATGCATAAATACTTGCCATCGGTTACCTTCTCTGATCCTTACTTTGTGAAGCATGTTGAATCTATTATTTTTTATTTTAAGAATGAAGAAATTAAGACTGAAGAGTATTGAATAATAACCCCAAACACACAACAAAAAAGCTGCAGGGGCAGCTAGGTGGCACAATGGATAGAGCACTGGCCCTGGAGTCAGGAGAACCCGAGTTCAAATTCAGCCTCAGACATGCAATAATTGCCTAGCTGTGTGACCTTGGGTGAGTCACTTGACACCACTACCTTAAATAAATTTAAAAAAACAGGCAGCAGAGCCAAGATTTGAAATTACATTCTTCCTTACTAAAGTACAAATGCCCCAGAGATTCCATTTATTTATCCTGGTCCAGTGGAAAATGTATTGGTTCTGGATTTGATGACCTGGGGGCTTTCCTTGTTTCTGCCACTTAGAAGATATGTGACCTTATGCCAAGTTATCTCCTTTCTCTTTTGACCTCAGTTTCCTCATATGAAAAATGGCACCACTGGCCCAGATGACTTCTTGGGTCCCTTTCAGCTCCATATTTAGAGATAATCTGCATTGGTAGTGAAAAGGCTGCTCATTTACATCAATGAGATCAAGATCCTAAAATTATTAGGCCAGAAGGTGAATAAAGTTGGACACAAAGAAAATTTGACTCTTCTGAATAACTGTGACTTAAGGTTTCCTATAGTCAAGGTTTTATCATATTCAAGAATATAATAATGCACATAGTTGTGTGCTATACAAATAAAAATCATATATAGACAGACTCCCAAACCATTTTGTTTTGTTTCATAGAACAAATCTTACTTCAGAAAAGTCATTGGAGCTCTCTAGGTCTCAGTTTCCTCATATGAAAAATGAAGTGGTTAAAAACAGTGCAGGAGTTCCCTTTTTTTTTTTTTGAATATCGAGGACCTCTTTGGTGCCTTGGATTACCTAAATGGATCCTTTTCCAGAATGCTTTTAAATCATAAAATAAAATATACAAGCTCACAAAGGAAACCAGTAATATCAAAATACAGTTATTGAATTCCTTGCAATAAACAACAAAAAAACCTCACAAGTTCATGGGCCCCAAAAAGCCTGGGGCTAAGTAATAACTATGGTGATGAAAAATCCTTTCTTCAAAGGAATAATGACATAAGGTTCAGAGAACTAGGGAATAAGAAAAAGCTTTTAAAAAGAAGATAAGGAAAGAAAGAAAAGATTGGCTTCTAGATTTTATTAGACCTTAAAAATCTAATTTTTGTTTTTTGAAAGAGAGTCAAGGGGCAAATAAGTGGCATAGTGGATAGAGCACTGACCCTGGAGTCAGGAGGACCTGAGTTCAAATCCTGATTCAGACACTTATTGGCTGTGAATCCTAGCATTTTTTTCTATGCCTCAGTTTTCTCATCTGTAAAATGGAGATAAGGGCACTTGGATCCTAAAACTGTTGTGAGATCACAAATGTAAAGCATTTTAGAAATTTTAAAATGTTCCATAAATGCTATTACCCAAGCAATCATCCCCTAATCTGTGACTTTTGTCTCAAAGATTTGCTTAGCCTATGAATGAGTTAAGTGACTTGCCTAGAGTCAGGTGATAATCAGCATTGGGGTTTGATTATTCCATACTGACTCTCAATTTCTTTGGGGAGGGGGGGCTATTCTGGTTTTATTAGAAAGAGGAAGTGTCAGATGTCATGGTCATCAAAGAAATTGAGCAGGATTTTTTTGTCTCAATTTCTTTTTAAAAACAGCTTGTAATGGTATCAAAAACATTAAAGCAAAAAAAACTAAAAAAAATTGTAAAAACTCAGCTTTCCAGCTTTCAAAACAAAATTCCTCCTTGAAAAATCAATACAATAATTTTTCAGTGTTGAATATTGTACTGGACCTTTCCCTTGGCCACTTCTACTCACCGCTTCTGTAGAGTCTCCATGTTTAAATGATAGCTTCATTTCCCATCCTCTAACAGGTGCTTAACAGATAGTCCAGCGATGGCATAATGGAAGACTGGCAAAGAGCCCAGCCATTTGGAGTCTGGCACATAGAATTCACCATTGGCTCTGGCCTTTAAGCACCAGAAACAATCATGTTTACAATTGAATACTCTCTAATCCAGAGCACATGGAATTTCAACAGAGGAAAAGACTTGGGAAAAAAGGATTGCAGGAGCATCTGCAAATGTATGGTCCAAGAAATTAAAGGAAATAATTGAGGAACAGCCAAGAAACAAAGAAATTGAAAATGGATCCCTATACAATAAACTCCATTCTTATCAAATTTGCAGAAGACAAAATGATTGGAAAATGAGCTTATGTTATGGAAAGCAGAGCCAGGGTCCCAAATGATCTCATCAGCCTAAAATATTAGACTCATTCTAATTAAATGAAATTTAATAGGGAAAAGAATAAAGTCTTCCATCTGGGTTCAAAAAATCAACTCTAGAAATATACCATGGTGGTAGGGAGGGAGGAAGGAATTTAATTATAGAAGTTCATAGAGTGATTTTGAGTAAGCGCAGTGAGACATGTTCCCCCAGCCCCCAATCCCCACCCCAAAAAGGCAGCATGATATGGCAATAATAGAAATCTGACATATGAATAAGTCATAGTGCTACCATGCCCTCTCCCCCATCAAATTAGCATATATGTTTGACTGTTGTGTTCAAGTCTTAGTACAACATGTGCCATGTTCAGAAAAGGCCATGAAGACAGCAATGGGTTATGAAACCATATTTATATCTAGTTTCTAATAGGGAGCATCCTAGTCTTCCTATTTGCATCCAATATGATTTAAAAGCTTAATGAGCCTGCGTGGAAATGGGATCGTAGTTTTAGAGCCAGAGGAAATTTAGAGTTTATCAAGTCCAACTGCCTCATTTTATAGATGAGGAAACTGAGTTACACATTGATTAACTGACTTTCTTGGGGTGATAAATAAGTATCTGAGGCAAGAGTTAAATTCAGGTCTTCCTGATTTCAGGTACATGGCACCAGCTCCCTCTTCTGTAGGTCTTATTTTCTTTCCCTGGAAGGACTGGTTATAGAAACTGGGAATGTTCAGCTTGGAGGAGGACATGATTTTGCGAGCTTTAATAGGAAAGAACAAGGGTATTCCTTGGCTGCAAGTATATTCTGCTAAGAACAGCTGACAAAAAGTCACAAAGAAATTCAAATCCAGTCTAGCTGTGTGACCTTTGGGCATAACACTTAACCCCATTGCCTTGCAAAAAAACACAAAAAAAGAAATGGGGAAGCAAGGTGGCACAGTGAATAGAGCACCAGTCCTGGAGTCAGGAGGACCTGAGTTTTAATTCAGTAAAAATTACCTCGCTTTGTGACTTTAGGCAAGTCACTTAACCTCACTGCTTTACAAAAAACAAAACAAAAAAATCACGCAGAAAACAGGATGTGTAATAGCATGTAGAAAATGGACCTGGGAGTCAGAAGAGGTTGAATTCAAGTCCCACCTTTAATACATATGGGTTGTGTGACCCCAAGCAAATCACTGTGTCTCAGTGTCCCAGGCAACTACATCAGAGCAGGTGCTAATCTGAGGGTTTTTCTTAGGAAATTCTCCACGCCACTGAAATCACACACACACAATACACATCCCTACACCCCTAAATTTTAGCTGATCAAAATAGCAAGGCAATGCCTCTGAAGCAGCAAGCTCCCTATTAAGCAAAGTCTATAAGTTTTTGGCTATACATGTCATCAAGAGAATGCCTAATCAAACTTCCACCCAAAGTAGGAATGTTCCCTAGAAGCTCTCTTGACAGATAATATCCTCAAACAATCATCAAAAAATATTTTTGAAATGTTTCATTTTCCTCCCAAATATATGTAAAAACAATTCAACATTCATTTCTTTTACTTTAAGTTCCAAATTCTATCCCTTCCTCCCTCTTCTGCTCCCTCCCTGAGACTGTAAGCTGATATAAGCTATACTAGGGAAATCATGCAAAACATTTCCATAGTAGTCATAATCATTTTGTGTAAGAAAACTCAAATAAAAAAAGAAAGTGAAAAGAGTGGGCTTCCGTTTGTTTTCAGAGTCTGGCAGTTCTTTCTCTAGAGGCAGATAGGACATTTTTATCATGAGTTCTGTGGGATTATCTTGGAACATTGTATTACTGAGAATAGTTAAGTCATTCATAGTTGATCATCATACAATATTGCTATAATTGAGTACTATGTTCTGGTTCTGCTCACTTCACTTTGCATCAGATGCTCATGAAATTCTTCCCAGGATTTTCTGAAATCAGCCTGCTCATCATTTACAACCACACATCACAATTTCATCAACAATCATTATTATCTCATTTCATATCTACTAGTACATTTACTAGATGCTATGCTAGATACAGTAAGAGAGACAGAGAGAGTGAGCACACGTCTTTGTGTGTGTGATGTGTGTGTATGTCTGTGTGTGTGTGCGTGTGTGTGTGCGTGCGTGTGTGTGTGTGTGTGTGTGTGTGTGTGTGTGTGTGTGTGTGGTAGGGTGCTGGGTCTCGAGCATACTAAGGTAAAAAGAAACAACAATCCTTACCCTCAAGGAGTTTACATTGGACAGAGGCAGACAATGTGTATCCAGAGTAGGTCTATGCAAAGTAAATACAAAGTTGAGGGGGAGATCAAGAAAAGTCTTAGGTAGGGAACGATAGTTGAGCTAAATTTTAAAGGAAATGAGGGAATTCTAGAGCAAAGGTGAGAGACAAATGCATCTTGGGCAATGGGAGGAGCTTTTGCAGAGATGGAGGATTACTATAAGAAACAGACAATATCAGAGCTCGTGAAAGGAAATAAGGCAGAAGGATGATGGAAAAGTAAATGGGAGGCAAGTTATTAAAAACTTTAACTGCCAAAAAAAAAAAGAAATAGGGGTTTGATCCTAAAGGCAAAGGGAACCATTGGATTTTCTTGATCAAGGGAGAAACCTGCTTAGATCTTGAACTTGAGGAAAATTTCTTGTACAGCCATATGGAAGACAGACCACAGAGGGGAGATGTTTGAGACATGGGAGGTTAGGTGGCGCCGCCCATAGAGCGCCAGACCTGAAGTCAGGAAGAGTCATCTTCCACAGTTCAAATCTGGTCTCAGACATTACTGGGTGTGTGACCCTCAACAAGTCGCTTCACTTTGTTTGTCTCAGTTTCTTCTTCTGGAAAATGAAGTGGAGAAGGAAATGGCAAACCATTCCAGTATCTTTGCCAAGAAAACCCCAATGGGGGTCATGGAACAAGGACTGAAATGATGACTGAAAGGAAATTTAACTCTACATCTAATCTACATTTATTAAACACTAATGGAAAAACAAATTTTAATGAAGAGAAAGGCTCTCTGACTCTTCCTGGCATTTACAAATCTGAATTATTTGGTAAATAGCAATAAATAAGATTACAGAAGTGCCTCATCACGGTGCAACCAGATTACTGATGAGAACTTCTGGATGGGAAAGGTCGTTCTCAGCTGAAAATGTGAGGAATCAAGAAGCATCATGGATGAGGCAGCATCTGACCTTGGTTCTAAAGAAGGAAGAATTACACAACTAAAGAGGAGGAGGGAGCATGTTTTAGGGAATAGGATATGCGAAAGTAAGGAGGTGGGAATACACAGGCCATGTTTGGGGAGAGGCAGAAAGTTGTCTCAATTGGCTGAAGTGTACACAGAGACTCTTAGATGGGAGTAGTATGAGCCTGGGGAGCCAAAGGACCATTTGATTATGCACAATATATCCCAGGTGGTCCTAAAATCTTAATGTAGATTAAGATTACACAAAATTATGTAATTAAGATTGCACAAAAACCTTTGGGACATCATAGACAGATAGAGAGATACAGAGATTAAAGAGAGAGAAAGAGAAAGATATATATATATATATATATATATATATAAAACACACATATATATATATAAAACACATAATAAATATGTGTATATCTTTGAATGCATATATAAAAGTATAGGTTTGCATATATAAACATTCATATACACACATATTTTTCAGGTCATGTATACATCTATCTGGCATATAGTAAAATATATTAATATGATATATTTACATAGTTAATAATCTATTTGCATATAGTATAATTATATAGAATATTATTATATTATACTGTATAAATATTATATATTCTATATTATAATATAATATATTATACTGTATAAATATAATAGAATTGCATAGTTAATTTTCATGGCTACTTAAGCAAAGTGATATACAAAATACGTCTTTTATACATTATACATGGGTATTATACATAATATAAAATCATGTGTATAACATGCACACATAACCACACGTTATGTCCACATCCTGTAAGTTCAAGGTCGCTGCTGAGCTGCTTCTCATCAGTCATTAACCGCACTGCTGAAATGTTCAAAATGCAGCTGAAGCATTGGCATAGACCGAAGATTCCCTCCCCAATGACAGTGCAGCTTTGGGAACCACAAGAGGCCCTATCAATGTGAGCTTCCATTATTTATATACTAAAATTACCCAGTTCCACCCTTGTTGAGAGGGTAAATCAGTGTAATGATATCAGCCTCCTTGGTGAGTTTACTTACTAGAATAAATCGTTACTCACTAGTGACAAGTGCTGGTGGGCAGGAAGTGGACAGCTGGGTGCAGCATCATTATCATAATAATAGTTAGCAATTAGATCAATGACTTGGATAAAGTCATAGATGATGTACTTAACCTCATTGTAGATGACCCCAACTTGAGGGGCACAACTGACAGTGGAAGACGAGTTGGCATCCAAAAAACCCTTGAGAGGGCAGAGCACTGGGCAGAATCTAAAAGAATCAAATTCAATACATGAATGTAAAGTCTTACACTTGGGTACAAAAGAATAATTTTTACAAGTATAATATCTTGGAAGTATGACTAGATAAGAGCTATTCTGAAAAAAAAAAGATCTTGGGACTTTAGCGGACTGCAAGTCACGAGTCAGTCTGTAATGTATCAGCCCCGTCCCCCAAAAGTTCTTGGACTACATTAAAATTGGCATGGCTTCTGGGAAACGTGAAGCCAGAGTGCCACTGTTCACACTGTACTCTGTCCTCATCATTCCTTACCTGAAGTATTAAGCTCAATTACAGTACCATAGTTTAAGAATGAAGAGAAGCTAGGAAGTGATCAGAGAAGGGTAACCAGAATGATTGGGCCAAGAGTTCGGGTCCTAGGATGAGCAACTGAAGGAGCTGGGTAGGATTAGTCTGCAGAAGAGGAAACCCAAGGAGGATACGATTCAAGTTCAAGTACTAGGAATGGATTTCATCTGGAGGATTTGTTAGACTTGCAAAAGCATTGGGCAGAAGGTACAAAGGGTGCCCTTAGGCTTGATGTCAGATACTTGCAACTAATTGGAGTTGTACCCCAAAAGAATGGGCTGCTGCCAATGGCAGGTGGTTCTTCCTCCACAGACTCATGAGCCCTTGTCCTGTTTGTTAGGGAGGAAACTCCTTCCAAGCATGGATGGACCAGATAGATAGCCACCAAGATCCCTCAAGATTCCTTTGTGCTGTAGTATTTTAATGTAGGCAACATGTTTCACATATGTTAGCGTATTTGATCCTCACAGCATCTTTGAGATGGGGAAGTTAGGTGGCACAGTGAATAAAACATCAGCCCTGGAGTAGGCCCTGAGTTCAAATTCTGCCTTAGACACAATAATTACCTGTGTGTCACTTAACTCCATTGCCTTGCAGAGAGAGAGAGAGAGAGAGAGAGACAGAGAGAGACAGATAGAGAGACAGAGAGACGGAGAGAGGGAGAGAGAGAGAGAGAGAGAGAGAGAGAGAGAGAGAGAGAGAGAGAGAGAATATTCCCTGAAATAACTTCTATTATTACTCCCAATTCACAGATGAGGAAGATGGGAATAAGAGAGGCCACAACTTTCCCAGGATCACGAAATGATTTTCTGAGATAGGATTCAACTCAAACCATTCTGTATCCAAGCAGAGTGCTCTGTCCACTGTATTACCTGACTTTCTCAAGAAATCTCAAAGAAAATTTCTAGTGGGTGAGGAGGGCATAGTAATTAATATTTCACTCTCAACATCAAAAATTTAAGGCCATTAACAATGCAGCTCCAGCCTACATTTCTAACCTTATTTCACATTGCACACACACACACACACACACACACACACACTCTATCATCCCACTAAAATGGGCCATCAGCTGCTCCTCAATCTTGATCCACCTCCTATCTTCAGACTGTAATCCATACTTAAAATGCTCTTTGTTCTTTTCTCTACCTATGGCTCCTTTCCCACACTCTCTGGTTGGACCAAACTGTCCTGGTTATTTCTTACACATAGCTTACACATTCCTTACACATGGGGCACCATGGCATAGTAGACCTACAGCCTTGAGTCATTGTCCTCTAAAGTTGGACAGCTTATTGGCGCAGCGGACAGAGCACTGAACCTGGAGTCAGGAAGTTGGAACTCTCCCTGAGTTGAAACTCTGGACAAGTCAACTTAACCTTGTTTACTTCAGTTCCTCACTTGTTAGTTGAACTGGAGAAGGAAATGACAAATCACTTCAATATCTCTACCAAGAAAAGACCAAATAGGGTCAAGGAAGAGAAGGACATGACTGAAACAACTGAAAAACATATACAGTTTGACAAAGAGGTTTTTAATATTGCTGCACGATGCTGGCTAAAAGATGTCCATTTTTCTCTTGAATGGTATTCGTGTAGAAAGGAAGTTCAATATGAATGAATACTCCCACTCTTGCTTCCTGTGAATACCTAGTAATACCACTATCATAATTAAAAATAAATTAAAGAAGAAAAGGATCCATTTACACAAAATATTAATAGTAACTTGATATTCAAAATGAATAGAAACTAAGGAAATGCCCATCAAGTGGGTGATTACTAGACAAATCCTAGCATGTACATGAAATGGAATATTATTGTACTATGAGAAACGACCAAAGGGATAGGTTCAGAGAACCTGGGAAGACTTGTATGAATTGATTTGGAAGACAGAGAAAAGAAGCAGGAAAGCAATTTATCTCATAAAAGCAACATAAAGACAAAATCTTTGAAAGACTTAGTAACTGATCAATGAAAAGATACTCCATGATCTCAGACTATGATGATGATGAAGCAAGTTATCTGCCTCCTGAAAAAGAGACCATTGGTTCAAGATGCCCAATGAGACACTCATTTAGGGCTTGGCCAATGCAGGACTTTGTCTTACTTGATTATTTTTTATTTATTATAAGGGTTTTTGTTTTATTTTATTTTAATTGAGAATGGGGAGATGGCAGGAGAGGAAAAAGGAGAATAGAGACAAAGTTCTTAAAAATATTATAAGGGAACAAAAAAGGAAGGACAGAAGGAATCACTGAAAAACTGGATAGCTTTGAAAGTTCCATATTGAATTCACCATATACTTTAAAAACAAGATAGATAGATAGATACATAGATACATACATACATAGATACATAGATACATAGATACATAGATATAGATAGATACATAGATAGAGATAGATAGAGATAGAGATAGAGATAGAGATAGAGATAGAGATAGAGATAGAGATAGATATAGATATAGATATAGATATAGATATAATAGAGCCAGGTTCACAATTTCATATACTATCCCTTCTTTCTGTTCTATATTATATACAGAAATCTTTTTTATGTAGTGCTTGTTAAGTTTAAGATTAAAAACCTTTAAAAAGAGTGTTTCCTATTTAAAAAGTAGCTGTATATCAGTTCCACAACCCACATACCTTTGTCACCCTATTTTAAAAAAATCATTTCAGTTTTGCAAGTCACATTTCTTGATAAGGTAGTAAAATTTATAGACGTCAAAAATAATAGTTTCTCAACTATTGCATCAATTATGGGAATTTTTCCCACTAAACCATAGAGAGGTAATTCAGTGGGTCTGTAGGAGACAGAATTTACAGAAGTGTTACATAGAAAGGACGCTGAAAAAGAGTTTTTCCCTTTTAGACTTTATGAACCCAATAGAAACAGTTCCTCCATTTAACCTTAGGTGATATGTAACTCCAGAGCACTGATCCATTGGCTGTTGTTTAAACAAAGAGCTTAGAATCTTATACAAGAGCCTGCTCCGGGCCAGTTCAGTGAGGCCTCCATGCAGATGTCCCTCATGCTGCCAGGAATTCCCTCTACTGCTGGCTGCCCAACAGGTATGCAGCAAGGGCTTTCCCCCCAGCTGTTTGCAAGCATAAGCTCCTGTCCATTATTCTTCTCCATGGCTTTCATAAAGTTATTTTTTGCTCCTAAAAATTTTTAAAAATAAATTCTTGCATGCCATACTTGATATAAGCTATCAGCAAAAGTAAAATACAACATTAATATTTTTAATCTATAAAAGGTAAAAGTTTTAGCTTTCAGATGCAGGAAAGTAGTAGACATAGGCTCAGTTTCTAATATTCATATTATATGTGTACCTCATATACATAAATCCATAAGTGAGTGTAAAAATGTACAAATATGTATATGTATGCATGTTCAAAGATAGATGATGATATAGATAGATATAGAGATAGAGATAGAGATAGAGAGAGAGAGAGAGAGAGAGAGGGAGAGGGAGAGGGAGAGGGAGAGGGAGAGGGAGAGGGAGAGGGAGATGGAGATGGAGATGGAGAGGGAGATGGAGATGGAGATGGAGATGGATATAGACGACATAGACATAGACATAGACATAGACATAGACATAGACATAGACATAGACATAGACATAGATATAGATATAGATATAAAATCCTAAAAAATACAAGATGGTTAATAGTCCAGACCAGAGTGATGAAGGGCTAATCTACCATGGCAACATATAACTAGAATGAGATGGATATAAAAGATGTGAGAGTAGAACCAACCAAACTCAACTAGTTCAATGTGGAGGGAGACAGAAGAATGGAGAATGACTTCATGGCTGTGACCCAGCTACTGGACAGCTGCTCACCTGCCTTACATATTAGACATCATGATAAAGATGATGATGGTGCTCATCCTTCATTCTCGAAGAAGACCAGACCATGACACAAGCACCTGAACTCAATTGGGGGAGGGGGGCTATGCTAAGTCACCAATCTCATTTTCTCCTCCAGAGGGTGTTGTGCTCAGATAGGAATCAGGATGACTGGAGATGACTTGAATATGAGGCAATTAGGGTTAAGTGACTTGCCCAAAGTCAAATATTTGAGACTGGATTCGAACTCCCATTTGACTCTATCTACTGCACCACTTAACTACCCCAATCCGGTTGACTGGAGATAGCTTTGGATGTGAGGCAATCAGGGTTAAGTGACTTGCCCAAGATCAAACAGCTGTTAAGGATTTGAATTCAGGTCCTAGGTAGAGATTCAGTGATGCATAGAAAGAAATTTTAAGGTAATCTAGGGGAACAAAATTTTTATTTTGATATTCAAATAAGATGTTGACTTTTCAGCAATCTCATGCTTTAGGATTGGAGCCCAGTATTGCTGAGTAACTCTGACAATTCATTCATCCTTCCTAGGCCTCATTTTTTTATGTGAAAAATGAAGAAAGTAGGCTAGGTGATGTCAGGCCTCCTCTAGCTAGACATCTGGTATCCTATCACTAGATGTTATGGAAGGCCCTAGCAGCTTAAGGAGTCTATAATTTAGTAATTCTCATCATTCTAGACTCTGGGTGAGAGGGCTAGAGAGGGGGGAGCTGAGGCTTCCCATCTTTTTCTTAAGTTTAAATCAGGTGACAATCCCTAAAATGTCTACAGCTTTAAAAAAAAAGCTACCAAGTCAATACATAAATTCACTTAGCAAAGAAAGCCTATGTCTATGAGGTCATCATACTTGTTCCTGTTTCAAAACTCTTTTGAATTTCTGGTTCTACTCCACTCCACAGTTTAAAGGGGAGAATAAAAAGCAATTAAAAGGAGAATTTGAACCCAGATCTTCTGACTCCAAATTGAGGTTTCTGTCCATTGGACACACTGGATTTAGGTCTTTAGAAATAAACAAAAATTGTAGATATTGTACAGTTTGCTATCTGAAGTTCAGGGTCTCAGCAGAGGGCTAAAAACACCTATTTAGCAGAACAAAGAATCACTCTCCACACCAGGTCTACAGAAATGCATCAAAAGCTGGTGCCAAATTTCTATCCTGTTCACTAGACTGCAGGAATGAGAAATATGCCTTATATTTGTTTCAAACACACACACACACACACACACACACACACACACACACACACTACCATTAATATTCAATAAATAGTCACACAGGTCAAAATGGATGGCTGAATAGTTTCAGCAGAAATAATAGTCAGAGGAAGTCTTTGCTTCAAGGTCAAAGTGAACAGGATAGAGATGTCTTTGGGGGAGGACTGCCTGAGGCATTATTGTTTTAAAGAAGAGATTTATGTTCAAAGGGGTCACAAAAATAAAGGAAAGTTAAGAAAAACAGTAAGAATATTCAGGTTCCTGTCATTTCAACAAGGCAGATAACAGTAGAATATCTTCCAATGTCTTCTTGTCTGGGATAAAGGATCATGGTCTGCCTTGAAGCAGATGCTGCCACCATCAGTGGTGGGATGCTCCCCTATTGGAGAGACATTAGAGTTCCACACATCTTCTACAAAGGAAGACAAGTTTCCATCCTTTAAGCTCAAATTCCCTCCAATCTGAAAATGGAAGGATGCTGAAAAAAGGGGAGGCAAGGATATTTTCTTCAAAGAGGAAATCAAACCTTCTGTGTTTTGCTATCTGGTTTCTAACAAAAGTGTGTGAGTTGCCCTTATGGTTGCATGGCAACAGTTCCCCCCAGCAGTTCTTGCATCCAAACTCTTCTCATGCCAGAGCTTCCTTCCAAACCAGAGGCCAAGGACGCCATGTGCGTGGTTCAGGTTACGTAAAGCCAGGGAAAGGGCTGGCGTGGCATCTCCAAGGGAGAGCAGCATTACAAGATGAAGGACAGCCAAAATGGAATACACCTTGAGCCTGAGGGTGAATAGGGAATTGAAGAGATTAACTAATACAAACTCCTTTTTTTTCAGTGAAGCCAACTAGGACCTAGAGATAGATAACCTGCCCAAAGCCCCACCCCCAAATATGTGGTTGAGTCAGATATGAACCCAGAGCACTGGCTTTCAATCAGAGGATCTGGATTCAAAAACTGCCTTTGACCAATTAGTAAGCCACCTGAGTGATCATGGGTTGTAGTTTCCTAATCTATAAAATCAAGAGGTTGGAATAGGTGGTGTCTGAAGCCCTTTAGAGTTCAATATTTAGAATTCCAGTCTTGTGAAGGTCTGGGTCCCAGTTTTATGTACAAAAGGAAGGGGGATGGAGATGGTTTCTGAAGCTGCTCCCAGCTCCAAACCTATGAGCTTATGATATTTCTTCTATCTGGGCAGCTAGGTGGTACAGTGAATAGAGCACTGGTCTGGTAGTCAGAAGTATGGGAGTATGAATCCAGCCTCAGACACTTGACTCTTACTAGCTGTGTGACCTTGGGCAAGTCACTTAACCCTGATTGCCTCATATACAGAGGCATCTCCATTCATCCTGAGTCCTATCTGGCCACTGGACCCAGATGGTTCTGGAGGAGAAAGTGAGAATGATGACTTAGCATAGCTCCACTCACTCAGATCCAATTCACATGCTTGTCATGGTATCACCTCCCTGATGTCATGGTCTTCTTCAAAAATTAAGGACAGACTATTATCATCATCATCATCATCATCATCATCATTATTATGATTTCTTCTACCATTTACAGCTGTCAGCAGTTAACCAGATGATTCACTTTTCTAAGTTTATTGTTGCACAAGAAGCTTCCAAAAATAGAAAATAAAAAAGGTATTATAGTCCCGAGCAGTTATTTAACAAGTTTTTAGAAGTTCAGGCTAAAGGAAATGTGGGCCTATGAAACTATCAGAAATCTTAAAACCTAATTCTCTATAGTTCCCTTCTTTGGGGGAACTCATTTTAGTCACTAGGAGAGGTATAATGACTTCCTCATTCAAACAATCAAGAAACATTTATTAAGTAAACACTATTTGCTAGTCACTGTGACTTTAAAGGGAAAAAAAAAGAAGAAAAAAATTTATATGATATATAATTATATATTGAAAAGGAATAGCTAGTTATACAAAATAGATTTGCAGTTTCATGTGCAGTCATCTTTTTTAATATACTACATTTTGGAAATGCTTGTTTAAATCCAAAAATTAAAAATGAAATAAATTTTTAAAAATGAAACAGATCCAGAAATCAATTAGATGACATCTTTTGAAGGAAATGATATGAATGTGGAAATATATACTGGCTCTATATAGGGAAAATTCAAGGTGATTTTTTCATGGGAAGAAGGGAGATACCAGCACCTGGGGAGGATGGGGGGGATTTGGAAAGCCCTCCTGCAGAAGGTAGCACTGACTTTGAGCTTTGAAGAGAAGTAGGAATTTTAAGGAGAGCTGAGGAGAAGGAGCATCCCAAGCATGAAGGACAGCTGATGTGGAAGTTCATCAATGGGAGATTGGATATCTTGTGTGAGAAATAGCAAGACATCCAGTTATACCGGACCACAGAGTGCCTGAAGGAGTAGACTATATGCTTGCTAAGGCTGATGGGAGCCAGGCAGGGAACAGATTGATAAGCCAAAAGACATGTTTTCATTTGCTCCTAGAGGCATCTGTGTTTAAGAATTTTTAAGAAGTAACCACTAGTCACTATCCCCACTCTTGAATTTATGGAATGGCCAAAAATGGGGGTCATCTGTTTAGAGTGACCGTGATTCAATTTTATAATCTCCCATGAGGCTGAGCCCCAGGTTCAACCCATACATCACACTGTCAGTTTGAGATGCTTCATCCTCATTGCCAACATCACGTTGACTGTTAAGCCTGAATTGCCCATTATCAAGGGCTAGAAGGCAAGCAGCCAATCAGCAATCCTGTCCCCCAACACCAGTGGGGGAGGACACAGGCAGAAGATGGATGAAGACAGCCTAGCTCACCACCTGGCAGAGGATGAATTCAAGCAGGGTAGGCTCCAAGCAGCATTTTAGAACACACTGAAGTCAGACTTCAATAGTTACGGAAGGCTGCGTGACGCTAAAGCAGGTAGACTCACACGTTCAGCAAAAATGAGAACAAAGGGACTTCACTTTAAGAAACCATGATGCCAGGCAATCTATGGCAGAGAAACAGCTTCAGACATAACTGCAGCCAGAGAGAGAGGACAGTACGGCAAAATGAATTGGGGAATTTTTCCATTATGCAATATATTTTATATACCGAAGTATTGGAGGATTTTCTATAGTAAAATGGATTCTAACTATTGCACACATGGATAATAAAGTCTATAACACAAAAGACAAATATATATTTTTCTATAAGACAATACTGCTTTTGTTCAATTAATTATTTAATTTTTAAGACTTATTTATATATGTTATAACATAACATAGAACATACATCATATACATTCATTAATTAAATAATTAATTGATTAAGATGAAATAAGCATTTAATTAAGGCAGGCACTGCTTAGGGAATACAAAGGTCAAAAAATTGTCCTTGCTCTCAAAAGCTCATGATGTAACTAGAGAGGGGGAGGCAACATGCAAACTACTTTGTATAAAAAAGCCATAAAACAGGATAAATTGGAGGTGGTCAATACAGGGAAGACACATGCATTAAGAAGGGAGGGGATGAGTTTCTTGTAGAAGGTGGGATTTTCCTGAACACTGAAGAAAGGGAAGCTAGGAGATGAAGATGAGGGGGGAGCAAATCAGAGATGGAGACAGGGGAGAATAAAAGCATGGAGTTAGGAGCTGAAGTGCTGTATATGAAGAGCAGAGAGTCGCTGGATCATGGATTAGAACAAGAAGACTGGAAAAGTAAAAATATATCAAGTTTAAATTTCAAAGGATACTATCCTGGATTTCAGAGCCCCAGTAATTTATGAAATGGGGGTATGACATTGTCAGCAGTTAGGGGATAAACTGGGTAGAGCACCAGGTCTGGTGTCAGGAAGACTTGAGTTCAAATCCAGCCTCAGACATTTACTAACTAGGTGACTTTGGGCAAGTCACTTAACTTTGCCTCAGTTTCCTCATGTGGAAAATGAGCTAGAGAAGGAAATGGCAAATTACTCCAGTACTTCTGCCAAGAAAACCCCAAATGGGGTCACAAAGTGTCAGACATGACTGAAAAACTACTGAAGAATAGTTAAAGATTTAGAATTGAAAATTTAATCATTTAATCCATCCTCTTCAGAGATAAGGAAATTAAGGTCCAAGGAGATAAAATTATTTTTTTTAGAATCACACAAGTAGAATTAAAGTATTTATGTTTGGAACAATAAGAGACCTTTGGGGTCATTTAGTCTAGATTGAGAGTCAGAAAGGACCTTAGTCATCCAAACCTCTCATTTTACATATAGTCAAATGGAAAATCAAGGAGAATAAGAGACTTTTCTATGATTTCACAGATAGATTTGTAGGATGCAGATTTAGAGATTTATTTCAATTTGATTTAGTCAAACTCTTCATTTAATCAGATGAAGTTAAGTGATTAAATCATAGGATCACAGATACAGAGATGAAAGGAACCTCAGAGATCCTACTTCAATTTTGTCATTTTATAAATATAACAACAGAGAGTCCGGCGACTTGCCCAAGGTCCCAGACATTCTCAGAGATGGAATTTGAACCCAAGTCTTGAAGCTGGTAACCATTTGACCTCCAAAAACTTTAACATGGTTTCTACTTCAGGATCTCCCCAGAGTACCCAGACAAGACTAAGTCTAAATTATTGACTCTTCCCTAAGTATTGTCGGAATTTTGTTGCCCTTTCTGAGACACAGATGGAAGATCAATGAACCCTTTCACCAACATAGCTCCAACATCATCCCTGGATTATGAGCCTGGATGGGTTGGTCAGTCTTATGGATACTGGAGGAGACGGGGCACCAATCGAGGACAGGTCAGCTAGGCAGGCAGGCGAGGCAGGGAATCCTCTATGACCTTCAAAATCCAGCCAAGTGTCACCTCTTCCATGGAGCCCCCCCCTTGTTTCTGAATTGTCTGACAAGACAAATCATTTGAATATGAAATGCTGCTCTAGGGCCTGAGCAATTGTACATGCAGATATTAATTCATTAAAATTCATTAAATATTTAAATATATAACATACACATAAATAAGTATTTAAACTAATTAATAAATAAAATTAATTTTAAAAATCATTAATTATAAAATTGACTTTGAAAATGTCTCCAAGTAGGCCCATGACATCTTAGAGCACACTCTGAGAAGATGCTAAACCATCTCGTCTATAGCTTCTAAGAGTTTAATGTATTTTATCTCATCTTTCCCTTTTCACCTTCCAAGGTCTGATCTGTTTGCTTTATATTTAACTGTGGACATATGCTATCCTTTCCTTCCACAACAGATTAGAAGCTCCTTGAGGACAGGATTGGTTTTGTTTTTGTCTTTGGTATGGGCCTTTCACAAAACAGGTGTTTAATTAATGTATCTCTTTTCATTAAAACAATTTACAATAGTCAGGAGGACATGAATTCAAATCCGACCTCAGATACTTAATAATTTTCTAGCTGTGTGACCTTGGGCAAGTCACTAAATCACATTGTCTTAAATAAATTAAGTTTTAAAAAATTTCACCCAAACAGATTTTATATCTTACCAATCTGGGAGTTGTCTCCATTGATTTCATGCATGCCTACCCACTCCCTTCTGGATTTCTCCTGACATCATGAGGTCTTAGAATGCCTATTAATCATCTCTCAGCCTGGCATATGACCTGCTTTGACCATGTTCTTCAGTCAGAGGGTCCAATTAGGGCAGCGTATAGAGCAATGGACTTGGAGTCAGGAGAAGGGCAGTTTGAATCAACCTCAGATACTTGATGCTCTCTAGCTATATGACCTTGGGCAAGTCACTTTACCCTGATTACCTCACATCCAGGGCCATCTCCAGTCATCCTGATTCATATCTGACCACTGGACCCAGATGATTTTCTAAAGGAGAAGGTGAGGCTGGTGACTTAGCACAGCACCCCTTACATTCAAGTGTCTAAGGTCAGATTTGGACTCAGGTCTTTGACTCATTGCCCAGGATTCTATGCACTATAGTGCCATGTAGCTGTGCCTGTGATTTGTCCAAGGACAAAAGGTTGATATGTGTCAAAGTAGGCACTTTAACTAATTGGCTCTGAGACCAGATCCCCAGCCACTCAGTCCCATGGGAATCCTGCATTGATTCCCAAACACTTAGAAATGTAATGTGTTACTTAGAGATATCTCCTGCTTCCTACCTATCCTTTCTATGAAAAAATCATCATTAGAACATCTGCAGCCTGCTCTATTATAAATGAGGGTGGTGGAGTGGTACAATGCATAGAGTAACAGTCCTGGAGTTAAGGGGATACGAGTTCAATCCAGTCTCAAGACATCATACTGGGCAAATCATTTAACCCTGTTTGCCTCAGTTTCCTCATCTGGAAAATGAGTTGGAGAAGGAAATGGTAAACCACTCCATTATCTTTGATAAGAAAATCTCAAATGTTGTCACAAAGATTCAGACACAATTGAAACAACCCAACAACATTCCTAAACTATCTTATTCTGCACAATATCCATGAAAAATGGTTATTCAGCTTCTGCTTGAAGACCTCTGGCCCCAGCTCACTACCGCCCAGGCAGCACCTTCTACCTTGGACAGTTCTTGCTGTTGGAAAGATTTTTCCTACTGTCATATCTAAATGTGCCCATCCACAGCACCTATCTAATACTCATAGATTTATTATGCCCTGGTACATCATGAACACAAACAAGAGAAAAGATTTCACTAACAGTGCTTAGGAAGCTTTTTTCTGGTTTGTTTTCAGAAAGAAAATAATAAAAGGTGCCATAGTGAATAGATTACCAGCCTTGAAATCAGAAGGACCTGAGTTCAAAATTGACCTCAGACACGTACTAGCTATGTGACCCTAAGCAGTCACTTAACCCTGATATCCTTGCAAGGAAGGAAGGAAGGAAGGAAGGAAGGAAGGAAGGAAGGAAGGAAGGAAGGAAGGAAGGAAGGAAGGAAGGGAGGGAGGGAGGGAGGGAGGGAGGGAGGGAGAGAGGGAAGGAGGCAGGGAAGGAAGGAGGGAAGGAAGGAAGGGAAGGAAGGAAGGAAGGAAGGGAAGGAGGGAGGAAGGAAGAATACAAGGAATAAAGAAAGGAACAAAGAAAATAATCCAAAGAAAACAACTCTTGAGACTAAGTCAGGAGTTCTGAGTTCAAATCCCTCTATGACTTATTTGTTCATGATGAAGACACCAAAAGAAGATAAAAGAGAAGTGAACATTAAGTGATCACTATGTGACAGTCACTATAGTAATTGTTTTACCAATAATATGCCACCTAATCCTCACAACAATCAGAGGAGACAGATTCTGTTACAATCCCATTCCTCATATATAAAGCAAAGTGTGGATAAAAGAAGTCTTGTATGACCCACCTCATAGGGGTTTATGGGGAAAATTGTATGCAGCAGAAGGAAGTCACTTTTCAAATAAAAAAAGAACTGTTTCAAGTTTTAGGCAAAGTTTATTTTTACCTTTCTAGAACTTCGTGGGTTATAGGATCCATGATTATCCTGAAAAAGAAAAGGAAAACAATATTAGCATAAATCTGAATAAATCACATCACATTAATGAGGAATGTGAGGCTCTAATAAAAACACATTTTCTCTGTGAAAGCATAAGACATTTGTTCTTATATCTTCAGAGAACTAATGAACAAAGTTTCACAAAGTTAACCAATGGAAATGATATAATAGCAGAAGGGTCATTTACTGTCAATGCTTCCTTAGCTATAATACATGGATAGAGTCCAAAATCAAAGATAACCACAAAACTTAAATAATTGCTAAAAAGTGGATAATAGAAAACTGTAATAGCTTCAGACAGGAACCAAGCCAATTCTTTTAAAGTCCAGGGAATCAGCCAAAAATGTCCAAAATTTCAAATACAAAGCTGTAACAGCTCAGTACAAAAATAAAATCATCTTTTCCTGAGTGGAAATATGTAATCATATTATAACGTATTTGTTTTGACACCTATTACAGGATGACCCTCAGAATCACAGCTTTTCAGTGTTGAGAATTACTTCTGTAGTCATCTCTTCCAATACATAGCCCTGAAAAGAAATGCTATTATTACTCATCTGACAAGGAAGGCAATGTGCTATCCACTGATCCTGCAGTCAGACAGCTGGGGTTCAATCCCTACGCCTTATGCTTGGTACTTGCATGACCTGTGTCTCAAATTCCTCATGTGTATAATGATAACAATCTTTTGATAGCAATCTGTCAAAATAAAGGCATGATATGTCCAATAATCTTTTGATCTGTCCTGTGATTGCATCTGTGTAGAACTTCCTTTCAGTGATATCAAGAAGCAATTCATCAATAACTTAACTACTTAGAGAACAGCCTGGGGAATGGAGAGGTTAAGTGACATGTCCATGGGTATAGATAATTGCATCTGTTATAAGCAGGATTAGAACTAGGATCTCCCTGTCTCTATAGCCAACCTTCTGTTCACAATATCATGCTGCTTCTCAATGAGCAATGATACAAGATCATTGAGGGGTTACTGAAGAGGTGAATGGTCAGACCAGGGACTCTGGCTGCTCCAAGAAGGTTGGTCTGGAGATGGAAAGAGAATGCTAGGAAGGAGGATGAGAAGTGGAGAAGAGGCAGTAGATGGGGGAGATGATGGGAAACTGGAGAGCAAGGAGAAGGAAGAAGGAAAAATGGGATCTGTCTAATGTAATCCATTCAAACTCAAATTTCTCAGTCTCCAGGTCCAATGTTCTTTGGAATATGCCAGACTCTTAGATATACAGCCTTCTCTATTTTCCTTTCTAATAAAAATAATAATACTTTAAAAATATTAATTTCTGAACATGTACCATCGCTCTCAATACCTAGGACAACCTTGTCAGATAGATACTATTATTATTCCCATTTTATAGACAGAAAAACTGAGACCAACAGAGATTAAGTGACTTGCCCAGGATCACACAGTTAGTGGCTGAGGCAAGACTTGAGCTCAGTATTCCCTGCCTCCTGTTTCACTACTTCATCCTCTCTTAAATCAGAAAGTTAGACATCAAGCATTCCTTAATCACTGTTATGTGCCAGTCACTATATTAAGTACTTAGAGATATAAAGAAAGATTACAATATGGTCCCTGCTCTCCACAGAGCTTTATGGGAGAGACTACATGCAAACAACTATGTATAAATATGACATTTTTCAGGATAAATAGAAAGTCATCTTAACAGGAATCAGGAATATATAATAGCAACAGAGAATGGGAAATACTGCCTGTAGAAGGTTGGCTTTTTAAGTCCGACATGAAAGAAGCCAGGAAAGTTAGAAAGTCAATATGGAGAAGGAGAGCATTCCCGGTCCAGAGGATCTGGAGTCAGGAGATGGAGGAGGAGCAGCGGGGGGCCATGTCACTGTGTCATAGAGCATGTAGAGGAACCCGGAAATAGGTAGGAAGGGGCCGTGTTAGGACATGTTCTAAAAGCCAAACAAAGGATTGTCTGTTGGATCAAGGAAATCAGAAGTCACTGGGGGGTGGTAGGTGTGGGGAGGGTCAATGACATGGTCAGTCCTGTATTTTAAGAAGATAAAATGGACAGCTGAGTGGAGAATGCTCTGGAATGTTGAAAGATTTAAAACACATAGATCAAACAAAAATAAATCTCTTAAATCCAGATGCAAGGTGATGAGGACTTGTACCATGGTAACATCAGTGTCAGAGGAGAGAAGATATGACAAAGGTCAATGTAAACACTGGACTTGGAAACAGATTGACCATAAGGGTTGGGAAGAAAGAGAGAATAGTAGAGGCTGGGTGTCTGAGCTGGCAGTCAAGAAGGCGGTGACCCTGACAGTCATGGAGAAGGGAAGAAAAGAGAATTTGAGGGGCTAGATAATAAAGTGCAAAATAAGTACATTGTTCAGCTAAGTCTGTTTTTCAAAAAACCTATTGAACGAATGAAAAGTATTTTATTTAGTATTTATGTCAAACCAAAGTTAGATAGTCCCCGACCTCAAGAAAGTTACAGGCACTGCCTTTGAGTGGTGATCAGGGTAGCTTGACCAGGTGTAGGAAGTCGCAAGAACAAAGGATGGTAATTTATTTCCACCACTTTGTGGGAATGAACTATGTATTAGGTGAAAACTTGAAAGCCCTTAATCCAAGTAATTGGTTAAAAATGTAAAACAGGAAAAGATGGATAGCACCCACACATAGACACAGAGGGACACAGCACTGGCCCTGGTCATCTCTCCAACCTCCTCTGCCCTCCTCAGATATGTTAGAATAAGTGACGAGAGAAGAGAGAACCCAACATTTTGGTCAACAAAGCCTCGGAGGAAAGACTCTACAATGCCTTGCTCAGGGACAGTCTGATTGGGGTCGTGGGGGTCTACCAGTGCTGTGAACACTGACTTACCAAGAGGAAACCAGCAGAAGGAACTAAAAGAAAACAAGTCAAACCCAAATAAGAGCTGATCTGACATCCCAGAAAGTGAGAGGAAAAACTGATAAATGAACAAACACAAGAAAACTCCAGGAGATAGAAAATATTCTGGAGCCAAGGTTGTTTAAAACACAAACCCACAAACAGAAATTATAAACATTTTAAAAAACAAGAAAACCCATTTTTAAAAAAAAAACTAAATATCTAATGGAAATTCTGAACATGAAGAGAAAGATGAACAAAACAAAAAATCAAAATATTGATAAATTACAATAGAAGCTGCTTTTGAAAAAATAAAATAAAATAGATCAGGCATTACCTAGTCTGATTTAAAAAGAAAGGGAGACCAAATTGCCAGGAACAAAACAATCAAAAGTGGAGAAATTGCACCAAATGAAGAAATAAAGGAAAGTATTAGGAACTAATTTGCAAAATTTTTTAACCAATAATTAAACATTCAGCAATTTCCCCATAATAGCTGATATGTACAAAATTATAAAAACTCAGATTAACAAAAGAGAGTAGCAAGCAATTTTTTTTTTCACTATCTTTTGGAAAGGAACCTCAGGTAAAGTAGAATTGGTGTTTGAATCAGATAGTCAGTCATGGTTTCAAATTCTTCTCCAGACATTTACTAACTAGGTGACCATGGTACATCACTCTCTTAACCTTATATTCCTCATCTTTAAAATGGAAATTATAATGGTGGTGGTGGTGGTGGTGATGCTGGTGATGTTAATGTTGATGATGATGATGATGATGATGTTGATATCTGTAGGATTTTCCTCACCAGGCTGTTTCTGATATCAAATCTGATATATTAAAAAGTTTGTAAACCTTAAGGCATTATTGAAAGGTTTGTTATTAATACTCTCAGATATGCTTCTTCTGGGACTGATGACTTGAACCCCTCCAGGTGTTCTTTTTTACTATTTCTTTATTTCTCCCGGGTTTTCTCTCCTTATTACCCATCTTTCCTTCTCATTTGTATTCCCAGTCTAAAAGCTACTGATTTGTCAGAGAACATGGAAGTCAAGCAGGACTCATCATTCAGCAGGAGCAATGGTCTTACACCCTTTTCAGCCCTGATCTTTTCACCAGTAGAACTTAGTAGATGAAACCCCATTATTGGGCCATCCCGAGGTCTCTTCTCTAGCCTTAGCTCCTTTGGGTATTCAACTGCCGATCTGACATCAAGCCACTGGGTCACACATATCCTATCCTATCATATATGCCTTTGCTTTCATCTAATAATGTTTTTAATATCTTAGTTATTATATCATTACTCCAAACATTCTCATTGATCTTTTTGGACAAATTCCTCATTTTCTCTTTATGGAAATGACCTTTTTTGTCTGCATAAGAGGATTTTCCAATTTAGATCTCACTTTTCTCCCCAAATGCCATTCAACTTTTCTTTTCTTTGATGCTTTTGAAGTTTGGAGTCTAGGGATAGCTCCTATCCAAGACGCCAACTCTTAAGCAAATAAGCCAAGCAAGTTACTTTCTCTCAGGTCCAGTTTGCTTAACTGGAGAATGGGAATAATAAGAGCACCTGCTTCAAAGCATTAGGAGAAACAATAAGATGACATTTAAAATGCATGGTAACCCTTTCCATGCTATATACATGCTAGCTAACTCTCTATATAAGGCAGCTGGGGCACAATGGATAAGACACTAGGTTGAGAATCGAGAAGACGTTGTCCTAAATTCGAACAAGGTCTCAGATATTAGTTGTGTGACTCTGAGCAAGTCACTTAGCTCTGCTTGCCTCAGTCTCCCATTCTATAAAATGGGCTGGATAGAGCACTGGTCCTGGAGTCAGGAGGACCTGGGTCCTAATCTGGTCTCAGATACTTAATAATCACCTAGCTGTATGACCTTGGGCAAGTCATTTAACCCCATCACAAGTCCTTCCCCCTCAAAAAAAAATGGACTGGAGAAGGAAATGGTAAACCATTCCATTGTTTCTGCCAAGAAAACCCCAAATAGGGTCATGAAGAGTCAGACACAACTGAAATAATAGAAAAGCAATAAATAGCTGTCTGGGATACGTGTCTCTTTTCCTTCATGTCCGCTTAAATTCTCTGTGTTTTTCTCTTATCGCTGATTATCAAACATCTTGATTCATCCATTCAAAAGATATGATTTTCGTTCTAGAGTTGGAAGGAATCTCAGAGGTTACCTAGTCCAGATTCCTTGTTTTGCATATGAGGAAACAGACCCAGAGAATTAAAGTGACTTGCCCAAAGTCACAGAGGTGGAAAGGGTCAAAGGAGGAATCTGAAGCCAGATCCCTGAATTTCAGGGTCAGTGTTTTTTCTACCATATTTTGGCAAGAGAAATAAAAATAGGAAAACAAGTGAAGCAAGAGGAAGAGAGGATTCTAAATAATGTTTTTCTTTAAAGAAAAGAGAGAACTATGAGCTCTTTCACTAAAACAACTTTGCCTTTTCTCACCTACTTCAATTTTACACGTTTTACTCCCAAGTCATTAGCTTTTTAGTAATAGTGCGATTTACAGAATCACAGATTTGGGGAATTAGAAGGGACCTCAAGGACCCAAACTTATCTGCTCTGTAACAGAAAGGTGACAAGAGGTCACCTGGTCTCTGCCTGAAGACCTCCAGTAACAGGACATCCATCGCCCAGGACACCCAAATAAAAATTAAGTTTAGTAAATTAGTAAAAGAAAAAATAGGTCATTAAAATATTGGACAATTTTGCTCAGTAAAAAGGGGAAACGGTTCATATTTATAACATATTTGATCATCTCATTTTGAAAATCCCCAGATTGATTTCTGCACCATTTATTTATACGTTTATCAAGTTAAATAGGAAAGCATACGAACTATCTATAAATGCTTGTCAAACAGAAGAATCTGTGGAAGTAAAAATATAAGGTGGAATAATACACAGACAAAAATAGTTACCAATATAGGCTAGAGAGAGTCAAAAGAGGAAGAATTTGTAGTTGGAGATAAAGTGGAAAAGGAACCCTATGGGGAAGATGGAACAGCTAGAAACAAAGAGGGCATACATGGTGTGAGAAATAGCAAGGCAAAGAGTGAGGCAGGAATCAAACAGAACAATATTACAATATAAAAAAGAGAGGAAAATGAGGGATTCTGGGAAACATGGTAAAACTCATGTGAACTGAGGAAGAACAGAAAATGCATCAAGAATAGAACAATGGGGGCAGCTAGGTGCCACAGTGGTTAGAGCATCAGCCCTGGAGTCAGGAGTACCTGAGTTCAAATCCGACCTCAGATGCAATAATTACCTAGCTGTGTGGCCTTGCGCAAGTCACTTAACCCCATTTGCCTTGAAAAAAAAATCTAAAAAGAAAGAAAGAAAGAAAGAAAGAAAGAAAGAAAGAAAGAAAGAAAGAAAGAAAGAAAGGAAGGAAGGAAGGAAGGAAGGAAGGAAGGAAGGAAGGAAGGAAGGAAGGAAGGAAGGAAGGAAGAAAGAAAGAAAGAAAGAAAGAAAGAAAGAAAGAAAGAAAGAAAGAAAGAAAGAAAGAAAGAAAGAAAGAATTGAAGAATGTATCCAGTGTCGACAATCATGTAAATAAAAGTAGCCCTCTGGCAAATCATACTGTCCATCATAGAAATCTAAGGATGGAACATTCTCTTTTGGGGTAGAGATGGCAGGCAGACTAAACGAATGAAAGGCTCCACAGTAGGATAATTGCTTTGTGTTGCCCAACTATTTTGTCCATAGTGGGTTCTATGGGGAGAAAGCAATTTATTGGAAAGGGACATGATGTAAAAATAAAATTATTTTAAAATGAAATAAATGGTTGTACTTGGGCTAAGGAAAGACCTAGGTTTGAATTCCACCCCTAGCACTAGTGGCTAAGTCATAGCCTTCCTGAGCCTCAGTTTCCTCATCTAGGTAATATTTGTGGAAATAACCTTTATTTGTGGCTTCCTGTGAAATGAGATAATCTGGGGAAAGTGAAATCTAAAACCCAGCTATTAAAAAGTGGGACATGCTCCATGTACATTTAGAATAATTTGCATAATGCATAACATCCTAGAACTGCAGAAATGGGATTCCCAGAGAAAGTTCGGGGATAGACTTGGAGATTTGGATGCCACCCAACCATGGAAGCCAATGAGATTTTTGCAGGAGTGAGAAGAGCAGAGGCTGAGGACTGAGCCTTGGGAAACATACACATTTAGAGATCAGGAGGGGGAAGGGAAGCTTGCAAGAAAAGAGAAGAATAGGAGAAATCCAAAGTGAAGGCAGCCAAGGAGAGAAGTTTCTCAGGTTTTTTGATTAACTAGGGAATTCAATTAGATATGCATCATTGGATTCTGACACTATAATATGGAGTGAGCTACCCCCAAAGAAACTGAGCTCAGCAATGTCAACCGAAACTACCAGAGAGGGTCATAGTTTTCCCTTTTGAGAATTTTTTTCAGCTTACAAAGTCCATTGAAAAAAATCTAGGTAATATATCAAAGTAATATCCTCAATAACCTTGACCATAAAAATATAACAACCCACATTCTCATGCCCTGATTCTCTTCAATTTAGAAAAAGGGAATAGAGGATATGTGAAGGCTCCAATTTGGTAATTCCTTACAGTAGGGTAGATTTGGGACAAAATGGAATTGTGATACATGTTTTCAGAGCTCCACCAAAATGTGAGCATCATGCCTATTGACCAGACAGCCTGGTGGACAGAGCTCAAAATCTGGAATCAGAAAATGTAGGATCAAATCCTAGATCTCCCACTTACTGACTGGGATATCTTGGGGAAATTATTTAAATTCTTTGTTTCAGAAAGGGAAATAGCAATATTCTTATCTGTAAAATTTTGGAAGTTGGATTTGATGACCAAAAACATATTTCCTAGCTCTTGATCAGTATAGTACCCATGACATTTCTGATCGTCAGTGATTACCCTTCCTGTTCTCCAAAACCCAAGAATGCCTGCTATTCCGTTCTAAAATCAAATGTCTTCTTTGGAAGCAAATCATCTGTGGTTCCCTCCACCAAGAACCCTGGCAAGTTTGGCTTTCGGAATTGTTCCTGGCACATTTGACACCTCCTCCACACAAGCTGCACCTTAGAAATCAGTCTTTGGCTTGACAAATTCTCTAAGAAATCCTGGCTGGTTCAAGTTATTTTTACAAGACCAATTCATATGACCTCTTCTTCTGTGAAAGGGTGAATTATGACCTAGTGGCTCTTCTTTTAGTGTCTTCAGTACTGTGCAACAGAAGAAGGGCTATCCTGACATGACCCAAGAGGATACCAGGCTGTAAGGGCAGGCAGGGTATTGGAGAGTGACCAAAAAGCAGTACCATCAAGAAACCCCAGAGAACCAGCCTCACATCTTTTGCTAGCTCTAGGGATGGCACTTGCAAGCCATAATTTAATCTGACTCACCAAACTGCTTCTACCAGAATATAGGTTTAGCCTTTCAAAAAAATGGATCTATGTGTATGTTTTATGTATATATAGAGATATATAAAATAAATATATATATAAGATATATACAAATATATGTGCATATAAAATGCATAGAATAAATAAAGAATGGAGGATCAGAACACCACACTGGTGGATAGATGGACAGAGACATAGACAGACAGTAGATAGATAGATAGATGATAAGTTAACAACAATCAAATCTGATATATCTAGGAATGGAAAAAAGGTTCAGTGGTTTATACAAGAGATAAAGTATTGTTACTATTTTGTAAAAGTTGATCTGTTTATCTATATATGCATAAATACAAACACATCTGTAAATAATTTGGACTATATACATATGTATATATACATATGTTTATAGTTTTTGCAAGGCAGTGGGGTTAAGTGGCTTGCCCAAGGCCACACAGCTAGGTAATTATGAAGTATCTGAGGCCAGATTTGAGTTCAGGTACTCTCGATTCCAGGGCCGGTGCTCTATCCATTGTGCTACCTAGCCGCCCCTGAACCTTATATTTTGACATGTGCCTTTTTCCTTCTTTGATTTTGGTTAAGCTGTTTAAGACCAACTTCAGAGGGGAAAATAAACCAGCCAACAAGCTCTATCGTTTGTTCGGTTCAAGAAATACAAAAATACAAACCATAAAATCCCTGCCCTCCAAGAACTTATTTGGATTTGAACCCGGGGAGAAGAATTGGCAACCCCCTCCAGTAGCTTTGCCAAGAAAACCCCAAATGGAGTCACCAAGAGTCAGACAAGACTGACTGAACAAATCACAGAACAACAACAAAAACAATCCAACTCTCCACACACTGCACCGCAGAGTCACTATTGTTCATCTTATTAATACAAATTCACTTTAATGTGCCGCCAATCTGATTTTCTATTGGGGGAGTCGATAAGTGCACCCTCACTCCTATACAGACATGCACACATACATATATTCATATATACACACATGAATATATAGAAATAAAATAGTTACAAAATTAACACCCTCTCTTTTGCGGGTGATGATGATGTTTGCTCTTCGTAATTGAAGACCTCAAATGACATCAAGGAGGCGATACCATGACAATTGGATTTAGGTGAAGCAGGGCTGTGCTAAGTCACCAGCCTCACTTTCTCTCCTGGAGACATCTGGATCCAGTGGCCAGATATGGAGCAGGACAACTGGAGATGACCCCGAATGTAAGACAGTTAAAGTTAAGTGACTTGCCCAAGGTCACACAGCTAATAAATGTCAAGTGTTAAAAGACTTGTCCAGGGTCACACAGTAAGTGTCAAGTATCTGAGGTTGGATGTGAATTCCTGTCCGCCTGTCTCCAGGGCTGGTGCTCTAGCCACTGTACCACTAGGTGCAGATGGAGGATGTTATCCCCTGTGCGAGGGGAAAGTCAGATAATGCCTCTCCTAGGGAATGATGTGTCAGTAGCTTTCAAAAGGAAAGGAGGAGATCTAGGAGATGTGGGGGAGAAGGGAGCATCTTCTAGACCCAGGGTTAGGAGTGTTGACAAGCTCCCAATTCCAGATGTGACATGAATTTGCTATGTGATGTCAAGGAAATATCACCAAATGAACCCTCTGTTTTCCTATGTATAAAATGAGTATGATTTAATATTTTCACAACTTAGCTCATTTTGTTGTAAGGAATTTTGAAGTATCATAGAAACATAGAATATATTAGAAATATATCAGAAATACAGAAATATAAACTATTTTGTGTATTACTTGAGTGAAAGGAGAAAGGAATAAAAATTTACTTACTATGAATCAGAAGAAGAACTTTATAAACATCTCATTTGATCCTCACAACACCCCTTTGAGGTAGCTAAAGAAACTGAGAGTACCAACTTGGCCAGGTAACTATAGCTGATAGTATTATAGACTGGATTTGAAGCCAGGGAGAAGGATTGGCAACCCCCTCCAGTAGCTTTGCCAAGAAAACCCTAAATGGGGTCACCAAGAGTCAGACATGACTGACTGGACAAATCACAGAACAACAACAAAAATGATCCAACTCTCTACACACTGCGCCACTGGGTCACTATTGTTCATCTTATTAATACAAATTCATTTAAATGGGCCTGCCGCTCCGATTAGCCACATTGTGCTGTTGTTTCACCAGATCATCTTTTAAAAAGAAAAATCAAGGTAAGACATGACATTTAGGAAAAAAACAAACCAAAAATCCTATTTCAGAAGAGATAAAAATGGGGGGGGGGGACTTCTTGCTCTAAACAGAAGGCTGATAGCTATTTTCCAATATTTCTAAAATGTTGGACATAGAACATTGTTTGTCAAGACATGTTCCAGCCTCCTCTTCACCCAGGGGATATGTCATTTCAATGGTTTACTCTCTTTCTTTTTTTTTTTAACGCTTTAATGAGCAATGAGTCATCTAGCAATTTCCCTTCCTTATTTCTAACTTCAATACCTAAGGCAAAATACTCAAATGATCTCTCTCCCTTTCTTCTCCTCCTCCTCACACACTCACTCATCCAAAATATTCCTCATGCTGACGGTCATGCAGGAGAAATTTGCAGAGCAAACTGGTCAACAAAGGACCTGCCATCTCATGATTCAAGTCCAAGAGGACTTGCTGGAACCCAAGAACCCAAGATAGAGCAGTGGTCAAGTTCACTGGTGAGTCAGTCATTCAGTAAGTTTTTTTTTTGGTCAACACCTACTAATGCCAGGGACAGGGCTACAGATTGGGGAATCAAAGATTAAAAACAAAATAGTCAATCAATGGGCATTTATTAAGCACCTACTAGATACCCCATACTGTGCTAGGGATTGGAAAACAAAAATGAAAAACAAGACAATCCATCAGTAAACATTGATTAAGCACCTACTAGGGACCAGGCATTGTGCTAGGGGTTGGAAAAAAATTAAAAACAAGATAATTCATCAATAAACATTTATCATACACCTACGAGGACCCAAGGATTGGAAAACAAAATTTAAAAGCAAGACAATTAATCAAGAAACATTACACACCTACTAGGGACTAGGGACTATGCTAGGGGTGGGAAAACAAAAATTATAAACAAGATAATCAATCAGAAAACAGCTATTAGGGCAGCTATGTGGCATAGTGGATGGAGGACTGACCCTGGAGTCAGGAGGTCCTGAGTTCAAATCGGACCTCAGATACTTAATAATTACCTAGCTATATGATCTTGGGCAAGTCACTTAAGCCCATTCAAAAAAATAAAAATAAAAATAAACAGCTATTAAACACCCACTGGGCACCAGAAACGGTGCTAGAGGTTGGAAAACAAATTTAAAAGCAAGTTAATCAATCAAGAAACATTTATTAAGCACCCACTTGGGACCAGGGACTGTGCTAGGGATTGAAAAACAAGACAATCAATCAATAAATATTTATTAAGCACCTACTGAGTACCAGTATGTGTTGAGGATACAAAAAGGGGGCAAAAGGCAGTCTCTTCCTAAGGGGACCCTCTGCCCTTATAGGGAGTAGGAAACCACATGGACACAGGTCAATACAAGCTTCTTCCAAATTAAAGACAAAGTAAATGCAGTGGGAATGGCACTCACACCTGGGGTAACCAGGAAAGGCTTATTATAGAAGACAATACATCATCTTGGACTTCAGGAAAGCTGGGGGCACCAAGAAGCAGAGGTGGGGAGGGACAGCATTCCAGGCTTGGGCAGCATCTGAGGAAAGACTCTGAGGTGGGAGATGGAATGTCTTACATGGGGAACTGAAGAATAGGCCAGGTTGGTTGGATTGTAGAACGCACAAAGAGGAGGAATTTGAAATAAGCTAGAAAAGTCAACCAGTGCTACACTGAGAAGGGCTTTCAAAGCCAAACAGTACATTTGCTAGAAAGGTTTTGTTTCTATTTAATTTATATGATTAGAGAAGTGCCATCTATCACATTTGAAATATTGGTTCAATATTAACATACTAAAGCATCAATTTATGTTTTGCTTTCATTATTGTATCAATAAACCGATGAGATTTCAGATTTCCTTTACTCTCTAGAGCCCTGATATTGAAAATACATAATGTTGTGAAGTTGCCATGACAACCACCATACAGCTACACGTTTTCCATGGCAACCAAGCCTCGGTGGAATACTAATGACTACCCAGGGCAACAGGAAAGTTTAAGAGGTGATGTCTAAAGACCAAAGATTTCCTGCAGCATTTGTATGAAATGTTACCGGTGTTTTTCTGTGTGGAATAAATACATTCCATATTATAAAGAATGTTAGCAAGAAAAATGAAATGTCCACAAGAAGCCTGTTGGGAAGATCTCCAAGGTCCATGGTCTGAAGACCCCCTAACCAACCACTATAATGGATGAAGGTGCCCATAGCGCACTTTTTAATTGCAAGCTTTTCCCCAGAAATCTATGAATTTGCTGCTGGGCTTGGAATCAGTATGAATCCAGCCTCAGAAACTACCTAGTCATGTGACTCTTTGTTACTCCTCTGAGTTTCTTCCATAAAAGAGGGGGGTCTATCTATTGAGCTATTGATCTTCCTACTTATCTATCTATCCATCCCCATCCAGCTATCTACCTTTCTATCTCCCTGCCTACCTATCTACTTAGCTATATGTATGTATCTATCAGTCTGTCTGCCTGTTTAGCTACATGTCTGTTTATGTCCAGGTCCAGTCTATACCTTACATTTTAGGCCCATATCACTATCTACTTTTTTGGGGCTTCCAACTGGATGGCATGAAGACATCTCAACCTTCAGACCTTCAATCAATAAGTCTATAATACTATAAAACTACTTTCTCAGATAATCCTCTTGGATTATACACAGTACTTAGCATATAGTAGACATTTAATAAATGGTTGTTGGTTGACTAATAGAGAGAATAGAAAGTGCAAAGTAGAGACATTGGTGGGTGGCTGAGAGGACAGGGGTTCTAGGAGCTGGTCCCTACACCAAGGTTGGCAAGCTAGGTAGTGCAGTGGATAGAGTACTGGCTTTAGAGTCTGGAGGTTGGGAGTTCAAATCTACCCTCTGACATGTACTAGCTGTGTGACCTTGGGCAAGTCACTTAACCCTGATCACCTCACAACCAGAGCCATCTCCCATTGTCCTGATTCATATCTGACCACTGGACCCAGATGATTCTAGAGGAGAAAGTGAGGCTGAGGATTTAGCACAGCCTCTCCTCACTCAAATCCAATTCATGTGCTTATCATAGCATCACCTCTCTGATATCTTCTTAGAGAATGAAGGATTAAAAACAAAACAGTCCCAGTTAAGTGGTCTCTGGCTTTCCTGTCTGAGCTTCCTCATCTGGAAATGTCACGTTCCCTCCTGTCTGAGCAGCTGGTGGCAATGGGATGTACAAACCTGGATATGCCCCTCTAGGCAACATATTTACATTCTCTTTGCCTTCTGGACATAGAGGCTTAGTTCAAAGGAACAGAGGAAAGAGGCAGTGTGGAATAGTGACCAGGAAGACCTGGGATGGAGCTCTACCTCTGACATATGTGAACTATATTACCTTGAGATGGTGTTTTATCTCTCAGGGTCCCAAGAAACTAAGGCCCAGAGCTTTAATGACTCTCTGTCCACTACTCCATACTCCTTCTCAAAGATTCAACAATGACTAAATTCTATAGCAATTTACATTTTACAGAGGGTTTTTCTCTCCATAATCGTGAGATACAGCACTAAGTATTACTATCCCCATTGTACAGATGAGGAAACTGAACCTCAGTTTAATCTCCACAATCTCTTTTCCATCCATTGTTTAATATTCACTCAAACATACTCACACACACAAATACACAGAGAAGTTCAGACCTCATCACCTCTCACCTAGATTATAATAACCTCTGAATTGTTCTCCTTTACTTCCAGTCGCTCCCTATTCCAATGCACCATTCACACAACTGCCAAAATGATCTTCTTAGAAATAAGGCAGACTCCATTCTTCCTCTCTTCAGTGACTCCCTGTTGAGATGTCTCCATGCCACCCAGGAAGCAATTGGTGACGTGGGCCTAAAGCTCAGGGTATAGACTAGTCCTAGATAGAAATAAGTGTGTAGGTAAACAGACAGATAGACAGACTGAGAGATACAGATAGTTCAGTAGATAGGTAGGTCGATAAGTAGATAAGTATGGAGATGATGGATAGATCAGAAGAAAGAAAGAAAGAAAGAAAGAAAGAAAGAAAGAAAGAAAGAAAGAAGAGAAAGAAAGAAAGAAAGAAAGAAAGAAAGAAAGAAAGAAAGAAAGAAAGAAAGAAAGAAAGAGAGAGAGGAGAGAGAAAGAAGAGAGACAGACAGATGATAGACAGACAGGATATATATCTGTGGGTCACCTGCAATGATAGTGGTTAAATCCATGAAGCCTAATGCGATTACCAAGCAACTATGGAGAGCTGATTGGTTGTTCAATATGCATTTCTTAAGCATTTACTTTGTTCCCAGGACTGTGCTGGCAAAGGAAAGTTATGTCCTTCAGGAGCTTATGGTTTAATGAGCAAAATAACATGAAAATATATATCTACAAACAAACTATATGCAGGATAAATTGATAATAATCAATAGAGGGAATGGAGGAATAAGGAAAGGATTCTTGTAGAAGGTGAAGCCAAGGATGGAAGTAAAGAGGGAGAGAATTCCAGGAAGAAGACAGACATGAAAAAAAAAAAACCCTGGGTCCAAAGATGAAGTGTTTTATGTGAGGAACATCAAGGAGACTCACGGATAAATGGTGGAACAGGGGAAGGTGATAGTGACAAGGTATAAGAAAAATAGAAAAAGGATCAGATTATGAAGGGCTTAGAATGTTAAAGGATTTTGTAATGTATCTTGGAGAGGATGAGAAGGGAGTTCCTGGAGTTCATTGAATAGGAGGGATGATATGGTCTGACTTGAGCCTTAGAAAGATCACTGACAGCCGAGTAGAGAATAGATTGAAATGGGGGGAAATTTGGGACAAGATCACTAAGAACAATTGCCCCACACCTAGTCCAGATGTGCTAAAGACCTGTGCCAAGATGGTGGTACTGTCAGAGGAGAGAAGGGGGTATATAGGAGAAATGTCATGAAGGTAGAAATGAATAGAACTTGGTAACAGATTGGATGGGGAGGATGAAAGAGTAAAGAATCAAGGATGACACTTAGGTAGGGAGCCTGGGTGACTGAGGGGATAGTAACATCCACAAAAGTAATATGGAAATGAAGAAGAAGGAGAAGGTTTGGGGGGCAAGTTCTATTGGGTGCATGAAGACCTTATGGAATGGTGTTGGAATATTGAGATGCCCACTAGACAGCAGGATCATCTTCCAATTATTAGACGGGCTGTGATCTGTATCACTGAAAGGATATTTGACAGAAAGATCATCTATGTAAATAGACAGGAGCACAAATCCTTGAAATGTTAAATGTTAAGTACAGAAAGAATTATAATTACAAGCGTTATCTCGGGCTACTGTTGTGCCTTCCCCCCAAATTATCTTGTATCCATTTCAATTTGATTCAACTCAAATATTACTAGTTTCATTGAGAATGTAACATTTCAAGGGCAGTTAGGTGGCACAGTGGATAAAGCACTGGCCCTGGAGTCGGGAAGACCTGAGTTCAAATCTGAATGCAGATGTTTCATAATTACCTAACTGTATTACCTTGGCCAAGTCACTTAATCCCATTGCCTTGCAAAAAAAAAAAAGAGATTGTAACATTTTCTGGTCACTATGTTATTTAGGTAGTCAAGATCAGCATGATTAGCATTTTATGTAAAGGGACTTCAGTACCAATGTCCCTAAAAGTATATACAGGATGGAGCTTTCAAGTATACCCATCTTCAAATTTAACTAAAAAGGAAGAGGAAATGGTATTCTTCCAACACCTGTGTTTGCAATTACAAGGTAAGATTTAGAGCTCCTTATAAAAATCCTAACAATGTTTATCTATTTTTCTCCTCCCACTCCTTCTCTATAGCTATATTTTAAAGGGGAAAAATGTAAAGGCTCAGAAACTAAATTAGATCTATACTTTCTCAGGATTTTGCAAACATTGATATGTCAATGTACAGACCTTTGGTTCCTCTGATAAAAGGGTAAAGTTTGAACTAGAGCTTTGGTAGATTTCTGTGGTTTTTCCGAGTTGGGAATGAGTTTCTGTTTTCTTGCTGCAGTTTATTTTCTCACTTGCCAAGCTGTGAGAATTCTAACTTTTGTCCCTTTCTTGGGTGCAATTAACACATATGAAATCTTTTTACATGACTTCTTAAGTTTTTCCCTCCTTTTTTATCTGAAAGATCTGAGGGTGCGACTGAGCTTCTATGTATTGCTGAGAGTCTACAGCAATGATCTTTAAATTTTTTTTGATCATGTAACCCCAAAAATAAAATTACAAAAAAAGAATCTATCACATTCTACCAATATCTACTCTTATAAATAAGATAGATGCATCTATGTGAAATATCAATTATTATGCACACCTATGGTATCCCACTCAAATAGGGACCACTAAACCAGACTTGAAGATATATACAAGGTGCCATGCTGATTTCAAAAGCCATAATTTATGTTTTATTGTATTTTTATTTATTTTTTTAAACATTTCCAGACTCCTTCTTTGACATCACTGATGTATATTATTATACTTAACACAAAAATAGACACTTTAAAGGGATGAAATACAGATGAAATAGTTGATCTCAGGTTCAAAAAGAAATCATTTGTGTTTACTGAATAGTTGAGGGACATGGTCAGACAAACTTTAGGAAAGTCACTTTGACAATTTAGTGGCGAATTAGCTTTGGAGGGGGAGTGACTTAAGGTAGGGAATATGACAATAACAAAGGTGACTATTACAATAATAAAATGATAATTATGGTAATGATGAAGCCCTGAATAAAGATGGCTAAGTGGAGAAAAGAGTTTTGGGTGTTAGAGGTGATACAAAAGTAGAAACAGCAAAGTTTGGCAGTTGACTGATTATCAGTGGGGTGGAGATCAAAGGTAACAAGATTACCTATAAGGTAAGAGAGGAATGGAGGGATTGGAGGAATAAGGAAAGGATTCTTGTAGAAGGTGGGATTTTGACCTGGGGAAGCCAGGTTAAATAGAGGAACAGAGCAGTAGTCTTGAAAGCAATAATTGCCAGGAGGTAGAGATGAGATAACATGACAACTTGCTTCTCCTATGCTCTTCATTCTATCTACTTCAAATAAAAGTGATGGAAGTGGAGCTTTTACTGGACGGGTAAAATGTAGAGTGAATTTCCTGAGGATCATCTCCTAAATTGAGAACAGGAGTGTTGATGCTGAGAGGAGGTCTGAGAGGGTGAATTTTCCCAAGAGCACCTTTGGACATACTACTGCGGGTGCTTGAATTAGGTTATTACTGCCTTGAGCATCTCACATCTATCTCTGAAGGGATGACACTGAAAGACTGTACAGAGGTAGTCAGGTGACAAGTCAGGAAAACTGTTCCTGAGTCCAAATCTAGCCTCAGATCTTACTAGTTATGTGGCCCTGGGCAAGTCACTTAACATTGTTTACTTTAGTTATCTCATCTGTCAAATGAGCTGTAAAAGGAAATAGAAAACCACTGCAGTATCTTTGCCAAGAAAACCCAAAGGAGGTCAACAAAAAGTCAGATGTAACTGAAAAATAATTGAAACAGGTGAGATGAGGGATACAGTGAGGGATTATCCATATTTGTTTACAGACACCTGAGGACATAAGGCAAATCATGCCATCCCTTAATTCACAGTCCTATAGTATCACTGGGAGAACATTAGTTTTAATATTAAGGAAATGGACTTTTATGGCAACAAACAAGTGCCCAGTGGTTTCCTAAAAGCAATCTAGCAAAGAGCTAGTCATCTATTAGGAGAGATGTAGTCCCGCTAGGTAGAGAGAGCATGCTTAGTAAAAGGCTCATTATCAAACAATTTGGGGGAGGAGGGGCACAGTCATCCTTGGAACAGGTCAAAACTAATCATTGGGAGCACTGAAAGGTGCTCACGTTGCCCTCTGAAGAGATGTCTCAGAGGAGCTTTGTGAAGATAATTCTTCATCACTTTACGATCCTTAAGCCTAGGTTCTTCTTGAAAAACTATTTTCCATCAAACCACTCATTACTGCTTTGCTATGATTAGGTAATGGAAGAAGTAATAGGCTTTTTGGATGAATGAAAATTATGAGTGATGCCTTAGTGCTCATTAAATACTGAAGACAAAAACATCAATAAGGAAAAGGTATCCCACTAAGATGATCAGTGAAAAAGAAAGAAAACAAAGAAACAATGAAACAGAAAGAGAAAGAAGGGAAAGAGAAAGAGAGAGGTAGAGAGGAAGGAAGGAAGGAAGGAAGGAAGGAAGGAAGGAAGGAAGGAAGGAAGGAAGGAAGGAAGGAAGAAGGAGGAAGAAGGAAAGAACAGAGGAAAGAGAGACAGAAAGAGAAAGAGTAAAACAAAACTTATTCCATCTAAATGTGCCTTTGTTTAGAGAAAAGAACCTTTGAGTTTAAGACCAATAAGGAATCACCACAGCACAAAATACTGAAAACTAAACACAACATGGAAGGGTTTCCTCACAGATACTCAATAAGTACATATCAGTCACACTGAAGTCATGGTCTACCCACCCTTATAAATCCTAGAAAAGAATAATTGGTTTAAGAAAGAGGTTTTGACATGTTAATCAATCAACACTTATTGAGTCTCCTATGTGCCAAATCTTATGCTAAGACCTCAAGGTTGACTGCTCTGAAAGCGCTCCCCCTTTCAAGGCCCATCAACTTAAAATCATAGCTTGCAAGTCCCAATTATGCCCAGAGAAAGTGCTCTCATTGGGCAGTTTCATTGCCAAGTATTTAATTCCGAGTCACAGAGAATGGGCATATATATATGGAGTTCCCTGGCACTGGCAGTGGCCACAGTCCTAGGTGGCATAGAAAGAGAAGAATAAGTTCAGAAATCAGCAGCAGTAGAAATGTGGTTCAGATACCAGAAACAGAGTAAAGTGAGACTATGAGTTTATAGCCTGGTCTGAAGCCTTCAGATAAATAACCAGGGAAGGAAATCCAGACCAGTGAAGAATGTGTAATGTGGTGATTCTGAAGCAACTGGGCTTTCCTCTCAGTTGGCTGATAAAGGATGAGTTCAGCAGGAATCTACTATTGTTTTTAGACTCAGATCCAGGTCAGGAACTTAGAGAGTTCAGATTATGGGTGGGGGTGGGTAAGGGAGGAAGGAGATAGGAAGCAATAATACTTTGCTTCAGCTCAGTCCACTTTGGGAGCACCAAAAGCTTCCAGATATCACACCTGAGCTGTCCCTGAGACGTTGGAATAACACATCACCTGATATTTCAAGAAAGTAACAACAGGATCAACACAGACCTTCCCTCCAGCAGAACCCAATCAAGTGCAAAGTCAGGAAAAATGACAGGAAAAAATAATGCCACCCCCAAAAGTGACAGGAATTCTCAAGATACAAACCCAGAAGAGAATAACTCCAGACTTGAACATAAAAAGCTTCAAAGAAAAATCCAGCATGGACACAGTTTCAACTAGAATTACTGGAAGGAATGAAGTGAGCAGTTTTTTAAGAGTTTATAAATGGGATACACAGAAACACTGAAGTTCAAAACCTGGAGTTAAGAGGAATATTAAAAAGGTAAAGAGAACTGAACAGTGACAAAGGATTAAACAAAGAAAGATGTTTTATGTTCAAATATGCAGGGATGATGGATATGTACTCTATAAACTCTATCATTAACTAGAGTCCTAGGAGTCTGATTTGTTGTTCTGTGGTATCTTGATGATCTTAGGGAAAGAACTGAAAGACAGGGAAGAAAAATATACTAGGTGGGGAAATGGAGAGTGATACTTGAATCCTACTATTATCTGAAGTGGTCAAAGGAGGGGGAAGGGAGAATTACAAGAAGAGAGACAAAGACAGAGACAGAGACAGAGAGAGAGACGACAGAGACAAAGACAGAGACAGAGACAGAGAGTTGAATACCAAAATACATTTTACACAAGGGGCAAATAAGGGAAGAAGAGAAAGGAAAAGGAGGAATTTTGAAGAAGGCAAATAAAGAGAGAGATTAGTCCTAAAACTAAAATCCCAAAACAAACTAATTAAGAATGCACAGAAATATTGATAGATTTTTTTGAAGTATCAAAAATGGGAATTTGTGAAGAAGCCCATGGAATGACTACACCAATTAAGCTATATAAATGTGATAGAATATTACTATAATGGAAGAAAAGATAAATGAAATGGTTTCAGAGAAAACTGGAAAGACTTATATGAATTGCTGCAGAATAAAGTGAACAGAACCAGGAGAACAATCTATATACAATGACAGCACTATGTTAAAGTCAAGCAACTTAGAAAGACTTAGGGACTCTGATCAATGTAAGATTCCAGAGTACTAATGATAAAATGTGTTTCTTCTTCCCAAAAGAATGATGAAAGACTCTTAATGAAATCTTTTTATGAACATGGTCAACATGGAATTTTTTTTTTGCTTAATCATTCATGCTTATACTTAGGGTTTCATTTTCCTGTCATTCTCAATGTGAGATGGGGAGGAGGTAAAAAGGAGAGAAGACAAATTTTTTACTGACAAAAAAAAATAACTTGAATAAAATGAATGAAGAAATGAATAGATGAATGAATGAATGAATAAAAATGATAGCAAAGAAAATTATAATTTTATCACATTTACACAATAGAGTACAATAGAGGTACAATATAGTAAGTTCTCTAAAATACAACATATAGGAAGGCATGTATGGGAGAGGGCATATGTGTAGAGAAATTTTTGTGGACAGTGAAAGAAGGATGCTGCTGCTGCTGCTGCTGATGCTGATGATGATGTTCATCCTGCATTCTCAAAGGAGACCATGATATCAAAGAGGTGATGCCATGACAAGCATGAATTGGATTTGAGTGAGGGGTGCTATGCTAAGTCACCAGCTCACTCTCTATCTAGGTCTAGTGGTCAGATATCGAACAAGACAGTTGGAGATGACCCTGGATGTGAGACAATCACGATGAAGTGATTTGTCCCCTAGGAAGCACCAAGTTTCTGGGGCTGTATTCAAACTCCCATCTTCCTGACTCCAAGGCCAGTGCTCTATCCACCGTTTCACTCAGCTGCCCTTACTGAAAGGATATTCATGAGGAGACATATGACCAGGGAAATCCATGTGGGGGAAAAACCTGCCACTCCAGTTATATCCCCAGGAACTCCTCCTCTGCCTCCAATGAGGTTGCTCTTTTCCACAAAGGGTTATCAATATCATTTGCAAGTATGGAGATCTCATTTGGCTACAATCTGTTCTCTCCACTGCTACAAACTACTAAGTTTTTTTTTTTACTGGTCTTTTCACTCCACTGTACTACCATCTGGCCTATGCTATCTTCATGCTCATCTTTGTTGGCTTCTGTAAGTTCTTCAGAGAACTGAGGCAGCTATCAGGACTTTTCCTATGGGGAAGGAACCTTCAGTTCTTGTAGTTTTTAACCTCAGTGCTATTTCTGTTCTTTTGTGAGTCAGACCCACAATCACTGTCAAAAGTCAGAGAAACTGTTGGTAATTGTTGTTTAGTCATTTTTCAGTTATCTCTTCATGATCCCATTTGGGGTTTCCTGGGAAAGAAACTGGAGTGGTTTGCCATTTCCTTCTCCATCTCATTTTATAGATGAGAAAAATGACTTAAACAGGGTTAATTGACTTGTCTAGGGTCATCCAGCTAGCAGTAAATGGCTGAGGTCAAATCTGAACCCAGGAAGATGAATCTTCCTGACTCCAGGCCTAGCCCTCTATCCACTATGTCTTGTTAGTAATAAGTTCAGTTTTTAAAACTTTTTATCTTTTCTCTCATATTGTGCTTTGGATTCAGTCTACTCTTGAAATTGGAGGTAAGGTGAGGGGAAGTTCTTTCAAGTCTCTACTCTTCTAAACCTCTCTGGTCTCTTAAGGGTATCACCATCCTTTCAGTCACCCAGGTTCACACTCATGGTTACCCTGGACACTTTCTTCTCCCTCATATTCCCTACCCCCATGACCAAACAGTTGTCAAGTCTTTGTTGCCTCTACAATATATCTTTCATAGGTTCACTTCTCTCATCACCCTTGTTCAGGCTATCCCCTAGATTTTTAACATTCAAGTATCTCCCCCTATTTAATCTATCTTCCATACAACTTCCTAAATGATATTCCTCAGGCTCATCCCCTCTTACATCTAGAAAAAAATACAAAGTCATCTGGCATTCCCTTTTCTTCATTTTGCTCCTTCTTTCTTTTCTAGGCCAGATTAACCTGCCCACCTGTATATCCTGTTCCATCTCTTGGCACAAGTTTTTCCCTCTGCTTGGAGGGAGGCTCACCTCCTATATATGAGGCCTATCCTGATGAGGTTAGCAGCCTCCCTTTATAAGTATATTACATTTAATTTAATATCTATTTGTTACTACCTCTAACAGATGAAAAACTCCTTGAGAGTAAGGAACACTTGTATTTGTTCTCATATCCCATGCCCTAACAAGCACCACATGGCACACATACTAGAGTCTTAATATTTGCTTATTGTGCAATTAAATTGAATCCCTTCCATGCAAACTAGTAAAAATTGATGATATCTACTATTCTCCCTACAGATGAACATCCTCATCCAAATTCCTCTTACATTCTTTTCCCTGAGAAATCTTTGTAACTAGAGTATTAAGGGAATGAAAGTTCTCAGACACCTGAATTATAATGGTTTCAACAAACACAGAATTGGCTCAAAAACCCTGGATTCAAATCCAGACTTTTCACCTCAGTGGCTGAGTGACTCAAACAAATCACAAATTTCCTTTGGCCTCAGTTCCTCATTTGTGTAATCAGGGTTAAGTGATGAGGTGAGTTGCCCAGCTTTCATATTCCAGGACTCCAATCAGGTAGAGGATTAGCCTTAATGGTTCCTGATTACTTTATCCAAAAATAACAAGATTTATGGCCTATATATTGTAATGGGCCCATGATTTTATTGGCATAGGGACCCTCTGATGAGAAAAGCTCTTTTACCAATGCAGCCTAGCAGCTGGTTTTTATCTTTTCTTTGGAAAGCTGTCAAGAATATATATGGGAGGGGGCAGCTAGGTGGCACAGTGGATAAAGCACTGGCCCTGGAGTCAGGAGTACCTGGGTTCAAATCCAGTCTCAGACACTTAATAACACACACACACACACACACACACACACACACACAACATATCCCCATCTATTAAAGGCAGGACATGAACCAAGGACTTGCTGGTGATAAGATTAGTTCTCTACCCACTATGCAAGATTATCTTATTTAACCAAAAAAGAAATATTTAATTCAAAGAAAATTAAAAATAAAATTTTCAAAAGAATACATAGCTGTCTAGTAATCATTAAAATTTTTAAACTAAAAATATAAACACTTTCTAAGAAGTAACATTTTAATTCATCAGTTCAATTATTCGTGTTATAAATTTGATAGCATGAATATAAATACAATTTTATATATAAGATGTAATAAATATATAAAATAATAAATAACCTCAAAGGTAGAAGATGGTAAAAAAAATGGCATTTCTAAGGGACTTGAGGCACATTCCAGATGTCAAGTTTACATTCATCTATTCTCTGGAAATAAGAGGAACATTATAATATGGAAAGAAGGTAAGATTTGGGGTCAAAGAACCCTAGTTCAAAATCTGCCAGATACTCACACCCTAGTACAACATAAGGCGAGACTTGTTATGTATAAAATGAAAAGATTGTCTTCATTGGCATCTAAATCCTGTTTCACTTTGAACTCAGAAATGCAATGAGCCTACCTTACCAGCCCTTTCCCTAGCTTCACTCCCTGTGGCTGTTCTTCCCTTCTAGAACTTTCATCCATACCTGGAGCTTTTCAGTGGATATTGTGACTTTGTGTGTGTTGTCTTCCTCCACAAGAATGTAAGGTCTTTGAGATCAAGAATTTAACATGGGGGCTTTTTTGGTTGCATTGCTTTATCATTAAGATTGCTGTATATTGTTGTTGAATTGTTTATCAGTTGTGTCCAATTTTTGTGAACTCATTTGGTGTTTTCTTGGCAAAAATACCAGAATAGTTTGTCATCTCCTTCTATAGATGAAGAAACTGAGGCAAATAGGATTTTATCCAGGGTCACACTAAAAGATAGTATCTGAGGTCAGATTTGGACTTGGGTGTAACACTTTATCCACTGATCTTGGCAAGCAATAAACTCTTACTAAATGTGCTGATCGATTAGCTGAGAGAAGTTAAATTGATTTATCTAAAATCCCATAGCCAATAAGCATTATCTTTCTGACGTTATCTCCAACACTCTATCCACTCCACAACCCACCCATCTCGTGAAATCTCACAGCAAAGTTCTCACAGGTGAAGAAAAGTTAACAAATCTTTTGATTTTGATCATCAAAAATGTAAGGTCACGCACAACAAAAACCATCCTAATCTCCAAACTCCAGAGTTCAATCTAGTGACACTATGGAGAAAAATTTCATCAAGTAAGATAGGAAGACCAGAAAGGAAAATTATTTATGGAAATCAGGGTAAGACACCTTGGTCCCACCCTCTTTTTAATGTCTTCATGACCAGGGGTTGAGCTGTTGTTTCCTCTAGCCCTCAGTTCCTTTGCCCTAAAATGGCAGCTTTAGACTAAAAGATCCTAAGGTCCCTTTGCTAGGACCTGAAGTGGAATCCTTAATCAGTTGCTCCCCTGTGATTTTAATGACAAGGATTTCTAAAAATACAATGAAGGGACCAAAAGTGTAAGCAATTTAGCATCAGCCTAAGGATACCAACTGTGAAAATGGGTCTTATTTATTTACATGTAGGAACTGAGAAAACGATTTTCATGATAAAACAAGCCTGCCCTCTGGTGGTCACCCTTTTCAATTTCTCCATCCGGGCTTTTAAATAAAATACTCATGGGATAACTGGAAAGGATGGTCAAAGTTATTGATTCCAATTCCCTCGTTTGACAGAAAAGGAAACTGAGACTCAAAGAGATCAAATAATATTTGTCCCAGGTCACACAGGCTTGATAAGTGGCAGGGATGAGATTGAACATGGGTTCTCTAAATCCAAAGTCATTTTTGTGGTTTTTCCAGTTGTGATCGACACTTTATGATCCCATTTGGAGTATTTTTTGGAAAAAGAACTGAAACAGTTTTGTCGTTTCCTTTGCCAGTTCATTTTATAGACGAGGAAACTGGGATAAATAGAATTAAGGGACTTCACCAGGTTCACCCAGTAAGTACCTGAGGTCAGATTTGAACTCACAAAGATAAGTTTTCCTGCCATCTTAGCTTCCCACATCTCACTTAGTCATTAAAGACTCAAGAAATAATAATAATAAGTGTTTACTATGTACCTATTGGCCTAATTTAGTCATAAAGTACTCAATAAACAGCAAGTATATACTATGTCATTATGCTAAATAATATTGCAAAGTCTCTAGTGATTAAACATAAGAAATAAAAACCCATCCAAGTATCATTGTTCAGGTAACATCTATGATGAAAGAAAATTAATTCTCTAGACTTTTAAAAAAAACAATTTCTTCTTTTTCAAAGTATACAATTTTTAAAGAAAAAAAGTTGCTTTTGGTCCAGGATTAAAATGGATAGGAAATGGACATGCTTTTTTCTTTCATACTGGTCAGTATCATTGGCTGGACCAAGAGGCATAAAATATTGCAAGCTGAACTCAATGAAATATGTTTCAAAGAAAAAATATTTTTTCTGGATTTAAGCGAATAATTAAGAAAAAGGACCATAGAGATATACTTTCCTATAAAGGGACAGAAAGTTTAACTCTCAACTTTGAGAGAGTAGCATGAGGAAGACTGTCTTACTCATTGACAATAATCCCCCCAAATTCTGGAATGAAATATATTATTAGTAAGAGAAGTATATAGTTTCTTATTCAACTTTGGTGGGGGGGAAGCATTGCTTATTGGGCTGATAGTAGAAATGGAGTGAGGAGCATTATGAGCTCTCCTAACATCCCAATTGCCTTTTGGGGAATATAATAATTTTATTCAGCAAACCAGAGATAAACTAGGATTGTTTCTATAGGCAGTCTTAGTGAATAGAGGGATGGGGTCAGGTAGAAAGGGGTCCAAATCTTGTCTTAGACACTTATTAGCTAGTTTGACCCTGGGCAACTGGCAAAACCTCTCTCAGCCTTAGTTTCCTCATCTTTAAAATGGGGATAATAAAAACTTATGAGGATCAAATGAGCTTCACCCCAGGCTCATACCTAAATGTCATCCACCATCTCTCACACTGTATACTCAATTTGTTGCCAAGCCTAGTAAAATTTATCTTCTTTCTTCTGTCATTACCACTATCCTGGCTCAGATCCTCTTGGTCTCACACCTGCATTGTTGCAATAGCAGCATTGTACACAGAAAAGCGATGACTAAATTTAGCTCAGGGGCTCTTAATCTTTTGGGTATCCTGGACACCTTTTGTAGTCTGAAAAAATAAGGTTTTAAAATAAATTTTGTTTTCATGTTTTTAAATGAATTAGATAAACAATATATGGTGTTCTGAAAGCCAAAGGATTGCAAAAGAAATTATTTGAAAGAAATATTTGAAAAACAAATTTTAAGGTACAGAAAAAAATTCATGAATTCCAGGGAAAACAGCTCTGTTTTAAAAAGAGATAAAGACAGACCAGAGAGCAGACAGACAGACTGATAAGACTGAGGAGAGGCATGTGAGGTAGAATGGCAAATGTTCACCTATAGAAAATGAGGCTGAAGATCGTGGAATTGAAGTGATTTGTCCTAATTCGGAGGTAAGGGCATAACCAAGATCTGAACTTAAGTCTTCTGAATCCCTAATCAGACTTCATTCCTTTCATTTCTTTTCAATTGTCACAGAAAAATAGATTTATGCATATAAAGAATGACATGGAGGCAGCTACGTGGCACAGTAGATAGACCACCAGCCCTGAAGTCAGGATGACCTGAGTTCAAATCTGACCTAGCTGTGTGACCTTGGTCAAGTCCTTTAACCCAATTGCTTTGCAAAAATAAAAAAAGAATGCCATAAGGAAAAATTATTTCTATCATGATTAGCCCATAATCTTGTTCTCTTTGAAATAAATTGGAAATAAAAGATTGAGCACCTATTTGGAAGGGCTGGAATCACAAAGGGAGAAGAAAACAATCTTCCCAATAAATGAGAAGAAAAGAAAGCTTTTTAATATGTTTTCATTGATACTCTTTGCTTGCTTCAATTTCCCCTTTATCTCTCTCTTTACATTGAAAGATATTTCTCTTAACAATGATGGAAAATCAAATCCAACTAACACAATGAAAAGTCTGCCGTTCCATGCAATATGCCTTTGCGATGGGGAACAGGAAGGTGTTATCTCACATTGCTTTTTGGTTCTGCTTAATTCATTTTGCAACAGTTCAATTTTTTCCAGGCTTCTCTGTATGTGCCATATTTCACATTTCTTCCATTACATCCATGGACTACAATTTGTTTAGCTGTCTTTCAGTCACTAAACATCTAACTTTGTTTCCTATTCCTCACTAATATAAAAAAGTATTGCTATAAGTATTTTCTTACAAGGGAAGTTTTCTTCTTGTTACTGAACTCCTTAAGGAATCTCTGGGTAAAGGGACCATGAATATTTTAGTCATTTTATTTGCATTATTACAAATTGCTTTCCAGAATAACCAAACCAATTCACAGCTCCACCAACAATGTTTTAGTATGACTGCTTTTCTACAATCTTTCCAATAAAAATCATCAGGAGAATATTTTAAATGATTTAGACATCTCAAAAGGGAAAAGAAAATAGATTTGACTTAAGGATTAGAAAAAGTCAGGGAAGTGGGAAGTAAAATAGGTACATAAATAGAAAGGAAACAAAGAGAAGAACTTTAAAAGTTAGCTAATATTTATCAAACACTGAAATTTCTTCTTTTATGTATTTTTCTTTTAAAATCTGATAATTATGCCTTTTGTAAGGATAACTCTTCATAATGATTATTTATCTTCTGCAAAATTCACCACCCATTTGCTACATGTGCATCACTTAACAGCCCTTAAAGGAAAAATGCCATCTATAATTTATCAAACATAAAAGTATACAAAGCCTGTATAGACTCCATATTGAGTTGAAGAGGGGTGGGAGGCAGAGTGGGGGTTGGGAAGGAGGAAGAACAAGGAGAGAAAAGTTAAAGAGAGGGAGGAGAAAATGGTAGAGGAAAAACAGAGCTGGGAACAATGAATTATGACTTTAAAGCCATTAGCAAATGAAAGGGAGAAAGAGGCTGGGTAATAAGGATTTTCTTGTTTATAGAAGGCTTGCTAATAAGAAAAAGACAGACAGGATGACATAGCTCATGGGACATGGAATCAGGAAGAATAGAGTTCAAAATTGTCTTTGACTCCTGTGTGTATTCTGGACAAGTCACACAACCTTTCTCTGCCTCAGTTTCCTCATCTGTAAAATGGAGATGAAAACAGCATCAGCATCAAAAGGTGCAGATAATAAATGTAAAGCTCTTTTTAAAGCCTGAATTTTTTTAGTAATACCAGATTTGCTTATTCCTGCCACACTTTGGAATAGACTTTACATGCTAATGATTCAACAATTATTAAATAAAAGTGATGATAGATGTTTTGGGTGCTTGTTACTGTAAATATAGAACATGCAGCATGCATGTATGCATGTATGTGCATGTATGTGTGTGCATGTGACAGAGAAGCTCTTGCCTAGCCTTGCCCCATTTCCAATTGTGTCCCAGATCTGCTGTGTGATTTTGCAGGCAAAAGCTCCTTATATATTTTATAGTCACTTATATATTATACAAGTTCCTCCTGGTGGAATATAAATTCCTTGAGGGCAGGAACTGTTTTATGGTTGCCTTTGCATCCCACAAGCCTTTAATATCTACTGGCTGTCTATTTGTGGTGGCAAAGAATTGGAAATCAAGTAAATGTCATTCAATTGGGAAATGGCTTAACAAACTGTGGTATATGGATGTGATGGAACACTATTATTCTATTAGAAACCAGGAGGGATGGGAATTCAGGGAAGCCTGGAATGTTTTACATGAACTGATGCTGAGTGAGATGAGCAGAACCAGAAAAACACTGTCCACCCTAACAACAACATGTGGGCAATGATCAACCTTGATGGACTTGCTCATTCCATCAGTGTAGCAACCAGGAACCATTTGAGGCTGTCTGCGATGGAGAATGCCATCTGTATCCAGAGAAGAATTGTGGAGTTTAAACAAAGACCAAAGAGTATTATCTTTAATTTGGGGGGGACGTTATCTTATTATGTAATCTTGCTATCTTTTATACTTTATTTTTCTTCCTTAAGGATATGATTTCCCTCTCATCACATTCAATTTGGATCAACGTATACCATGGAAACAATGGAAAGACTGGCAAATTGCCTTCTGTGAGGGGTGGGGGAGGGAAGTAAATTCAGGGGAAAAATTGTAAAACTCAAAATAAATAAAATCTTAAGAAAAAGAAAAAAATATATACTGGTTGTGTGACTATAGCCAAGTCCCTTTACTATTTTAGTCAACTCCACAAGACAAGTGTAGAGAAGATGCTGCCCTTCATAGATAGATGAGCCTTCTTAATGGAGAACTCCCTGTATCAATAATGTCTGGTCCCTAGTAGGTATTTAATAAATGTTTGCTGATTAACTGATTTCTAAGATAGTACCAATCCTTTGTATTATGAATTTCTAGTGATGTCCACCAGTGGGCACCCAACTCTAAGAAAGGAAACTAGGAGGATTGATAGAACTATCTGATTAAAATGAGCTAAGGCCACAGCTTTGATGACAACCTTCTTCTGTTTAATGGATGTTTTGTGTGGGGCATAAGCCACAGACCCAACCCATGAATATCCCCATGCTACAATGATAATGAAAGGAGAAGAGATTCAAAGTAAATAGTCCACACTGCTTAAATATTGAGTGTATTATATCATAATACATATACATACACACACATGCTTAGGTATATTATTACATATATATACACTAGAACATATGGATATTACTATATTCATAATAGATATAAATATATATTATTGCATATATGTGTATATATAATTTATAAGTAGGTATATATAGTAGTATGCATATATTACTAGATAGATAGACAGATATGCATGGATAGATATAGAGATGTATCATGGACTGTTCCAAAGTAGTTTAAATTATGATAGTTAATAACTGCACCAAAACTTTAGGGCAACCGATTATCCAGGCTACTCCAGGGTGGCAGTGGGATGGAAATAGATCTTTAAAATTAAAATCTTGAACAGAGGACTGTGAACTGCATCCAATAATGGGTGAATGGGTGAGGGAAAAACAGGACTGAGTGACATCTGGGAAATCATTTCAAGGAACTCCAGTTTTTCCCTGAAATAAAAACCTATCTTCCTCTTTTTTTGTAAGGCAATGGGATTAAGTGACTTGCCCAAGGTCACACAGCTAAGTAAATTATTAAGTAACTGAAGTGAGATTTGAACTCAGGTCCTCCTGACTCCAGGACCAGTGTCTATCCACTCCACCAAAGCTGCCCCAAAATCCATCTTCTATAAGCCAGAATTCTCCAGGTCATGCTGAATAGTGGGCTTGGGGAATCCCACCATCTCCAAACAAGAAAAAATGGCTGCTCATGCAGGAGACAGCACAGAGATATGTGGTGGACAAAGGTAGCGAAAATACATCATGCCACAGTAAATCCCATGCAAAAAGTAGCATCAAAGAGACCAAAAGAGAATCAGGTTTAGAAAAAGTGAGTTGGCTGGTCATTGAGGCCAAAGCGAGCAGCAGGCCATGCGTGATGCTCACTTCCTAGAAGATACTGTCTGATGAGATTAAGAGCTTGGCTGATCACAGACCAAGAGGGATAGATGGTCTGTGTGCAGCCTTAGAATACCATGTAACATCAACAGATGGAGAAGTCTTTTTCTTTTTTCTTTGAAAAGAAAAAATGTTCTTTGCTATTAGTGATGGTTCTCTGGGCAGAAGGAGGGATAAATGTATTGGGCAAATCTAGGAGACTTCAAAAAAATGATATCAACTTTTAAAAGATGTTAATAGAACCTGAGGCAAATACCTATGTATTAGGTGACCACCTTGGGGATGATCTATAGAAGGATGCAGGCAAGAATCAATCAGCATGAGGGAAAATCCTCCCATTTCTGAACCTTCAGATCCTCTGAAAAATACTAAAGTAAGGAACATTTTTTTTATCATTTGTGTATTCTAATGAGGTATTTGGACTACTTAGTTAACTATCATCCCTCTTCATTAGTATGTGAACATATCACCTCCTTTTCTGATCATCTTTATCCTGGATAATAAACCCTTTATACCATATTTTATGTCCAAGTATATAAAGTAATGCATCTCTACAGTATATGTCTATTAGTAGATATATGGATTTTATATATATATATATATATATATATTAGATAGATAGATAGATAGATAGATAGATAGATAGATAGATAGGCACTAATATCTGGATTAAATGAACAAAGAGGCAGGAGGAGTTTGAAATCAGACCTCAGTTAGGTTGACCTATATTCAAGTCCTACCTTTCTCTTCTCTTCTCTTCTCTTCTCTTCTCTTCTCTTCTCTTCTCTTCTCTTCTCTTCTCTTCTCTTCTTTCTCTCTCTCTCTCTCTCTCTCTCTCTCTCTCTCTCTCTCTCTCTCTCTCTCTCTCTCTCTCTCTCTCTCACACACACACACACACACACACACCCCCTGTACAAGTCACTTAAACTTTTGGTGATCAAGACAACTCTCTAAGGCTAGAAATGGCAAGAGAACTTGCTAGTTTTCATGGGCAGAGGAAGTTTCCTCACCAAGAATCTCTCTTTATTAATGAAATCAAAGGTCTCATCCAAATGCAACAAAAATACCAATCATTGAAAAAGAAAACTGGTCTGTCAGAAGGAGAAAACTTGTGTATGAAATACAGAAGTGATAAAAAGAAGAAACTCACAGGTCCATATATTTGATAAGAACCATAAAGGAATAATATTCCTAAGTGAAAATAGTAGCCAGAAATAAATTTCATTGTAGGTTTCAAAACATATCCCAATTCCTTTCTATTCTTAATGCATTTAGTAGCAGAGCTTCCAATCAAAACGAGACTCTTCTCTGAGAGATATGCATCACCAAAGCTTGAGTTTTTAACTCTTTATTTCTCTTCATATTTTTAATTAAACAAATACTGAAGACAATGTACACTCACGCCTATATGTGTGTGTATGCTATAACTTAAGGGATCCTAGGATATGGGACCAGAAGAGGCCACAGAAACCATCTAATGTAAATCCATTTTACAGAAGTTAAAACTGAGAAAAGAAAGGTAATATGATGTAACCGAGATTATGCAAGGAACCAAGGACTCCAAATCCATTGACCTTTCCTGTGTACTATATCACTTCTCTGGTTCTCCTTGAATAACCAGTCTCTTTCAGCCTTAGTGAAAACTGACACTGCTTCTTCTTTCCCTTCCGCAGGTCTGTATGTAAGATAATGGTTTACAAGGGACAGCACTCAGCAGGACCTATACAAACTTAACAAAGCAACCTATTTATCCTGTAAAGGGTATGAGGCAGGAATTTACACACCATCAGTCCTTCACAAACACCCCATGTGTTCCAAGGATCTGAGCAATAGGACATAGAGGCAACCAAGAAAGTAGTCACCAATTAGGAGTCACCTGCAACCACTTGAGAGTGATGATCCATCCTGAGCAAACCTAAGGGGCTGTCCAGTGGGCATGAGTCTATCAAATCATAGATCCTATTGGTTCATAGTCATTTCCTTCTCCAGCTCATTTTACAGATGAGGCAACTGAAGCAAACGGTGAAATGACTTGACCAGGGTCACCCAGTTAGTAAGTGTCTAAGGCTGGATTTGAACCCATGAAGATGAGAACTCTGATTCCAATTTTAGTGCTCTATCCACTGTGCCACCTGGCTGCAGATGACATAAAATGGCATGGTTGTCTTTAAATATCTGAAAGTTTTGTTATAGGATAAAGAAAGTCATTTTATTCTATATTACTCCAAAAAAAGCAGAACTAACCCACAATCTTATGACCCTTAGAACTACTAGAAGTAAACTATGGAAGTTAAGTACAAGCATTCATAAGCCCAGTAGAAGACTGCCATTGTAAGATTTTTTTCCTCAAAAAGTGGTAAACCAAGCATCACTGGAGAAAAGAGTCAAGTTCATGTAAAAGACAGGCGACTTTCATTGTAGAAGTCATTTTCATTATTGATGCCTAATAATAGTTTGTCAATTGAGGAAAAAGATAGAAGGGTCTCTATATGGGGAGAGGTAACATCTAGTAATGAATACTTATCAATTGACAAATGGTTATATTCACTTAAAAACCAATGATGGGGAAGCTAGGTGGTGTGGTGGTTAGAGTACCAGCCCTGGAGTCAGGAGGACCTGAGTTCAAATCCAGACTCAGACACTCAATAATGACCTAGCTGTGTGATCTTGGGCAAGTCACTTAACTCCATTGCCTTGCAAAAATTAAAAAAAAAAAACAATGAGGAAGAACCTACAATGACAGCCTAACAATATTCTAACAGAACTCTAAAGAAATGTTGGAAAATAATTCTATTGAGTTGTTGGGGATAAAAGAGTACATTCAGCCTTCTTAGTCATTTCCACACAATTTACTTCAAGTTGTTCATAAGGAAAAACCAATTAAAGCAACAATTTCTTCAATAGATTGTAATTAGGATCCACACGGCTATTAAATGATTCTTCCAAAGGTTCATGTAGTTAACTATGAAATTCTAATTCAGTCTAGTATTTATTTAATGGCTAGACTGGCACCATACTGGCTTCGTTAAAGAAAAAAGTCTAACTCAAGATTATTAGAAGACTATTCCAATTAGTTCATTATTGTCCATACAATCAAGAGGCAGCATCTATCAGACTATGGGGACAGTGAACTTCCAGCTATCACCTATATCTGGGTTCAAATCCTGCCCCAGTCACTGACAAGCTGTGTGATCTCATGGGAAATCATTCAACTTCTCTGTGGCTCAGTTTCATCAACAGTAATATGAGGAGATTGATCTAACTCTGAGGTCTAGCTCTAAATAATAATAATATAATAATAATACACAATATAATATAATCCTAAAATCCTAACATTTTCTCTATGTTTTACTTACTTAATAGAAATTTATTAAGTGACAATGTATGCAGCACTGTGGAAAATACAAAAAATATATTGACAAACACCTTAAGGAAAATCAATTAGGAAGATAAAACATATGCTGGGGAAACATTAAACAATGCTTGAAATTTTCACCCAATCTGTGGTCTCAATATGGAGACTCTCTTTAGTTGTCCAGATTGCCAGTCAGTCATACCTTCTTTTTCTGTGTAAATCTTCTCCATGACCCTGCACAAATCCTCTGTAAAAAGTCTACCCAACATGTAGAAGTATGCCAATCTTGGCTAAGTCTTGAGCTCTTTAACAAATTTTTTTAATCAATGACTCAGGACAAGTTTACATGATATTACATTCTGAGACAACACAAAATTGGGAGAAATGACTCATAAACCTGATGACAGATTAGATTCCAAAAAGGTCTTGACAACTTGAAATACTGGATCCTGTCTAGTAAGATAAAAATGTAATAGAAGTTAAATATTAAAGGATTAAACTGATCTTCAAAAGAAGTAGAAGATGGGGAGAACCATCTCATTCGAAAAAGATCCGGGGATCTTAGTGGTGTTAAACACAATATGAAGGAAAAATGTGATTAAGTAATCTAGAAAGGTATTATAATGTCAGACCTCATTAAGAAAGGTAAATGTAGCATCCTGTAACAAGAACTGCCCCCTCACTATATATGTTCCCTAATAACACTACTTAGAATATCATGCTTAATTCTTGGCACCATATTAGAGAAAGAACTACAAGGTGTCCAGAGAAGGACAGTAAAAATGGTGGAAGGACTCAAGACTTTGAACTATGTAGACGGGTAGAAGAAAGAAAGGAGAAAATGGTGGTGGGGGAAGGAAGACATGAGAAGTAGTTTCAATTATCTGAAGTAATTATCCTTTTGAAGATGAAATAGTAATTCTGTCTGGTCCCAATGATCAGTATGGGCAGCAATGTTTAAGAGAAGGAATAAGCAATGCACAGAGGTTCAAATCCCATTTCTGCCTCTTCCTACATTCTGTGTGGTCTTAGGCAATTTACATGTTTCTCAGATTCTATTCTTCATCTCTTAAGTGAAAGATTTATCTGGGATAATGGTGATAGCTTTTAAGATAATTTCCAGTTATATATAAGTGGAACACTGGATATTATTTACCTTGACTTTAATAAAGCTTTTGATAAAATATTTTATACTATTATTGTAGAGAAGTTGGAGAGTTTTGGATTAAACAACAGTAAAATGTGAGGGATTCTGAACTGGTTGGCTCCCCACAGTGTTGGTTAATGGTTCAATATTAATGTGGGGAGGACATTGCCAATGGCTTGCCCAAGGATTTGTGTTTGACTCTGGATAATTTATCAATCTGGTCATTTATCAATAACTTGTATAGATATATACACAAAGTCATCATTAAATGTGCAGATGAGGGGCAGCTATGTGGCACACTGGATAGTAGAGCACTGGCCCTGGAGTCAGGAGGACCTGAGTTCAAATCTGGCCTTAGATACTTAATAATTGACGTTGGGCAAGTCACTTAACCCCACTGCCTTGCAAAAACTAAAAAAAAAATGAATGAATGAATGAATAAATAAATAAAAAACAGCATTTACTACTTTTGAGTCAATATTCATTCATGTCCAACTCTTCACCATCACATTTGGGGTTTTCTTGGCAAAGAGACTGGAGTGGTTTTCCATTTTCTTCTCCAGCTGATTTTACAAATAAGGAAACTAAGGCACACAGGGTGAATGACTCTCCCAAAGTCACTCAGATAATGAGTATCTAAGGCTGGATTTGAACTCAGGAAGATGAGTCTTCTTGTCTCCAAGTCCAGCACTCAGTCCACTGAACCACCTACTTGCCCCTATTTAGTTAGTATATACTATGTGCCAAACAAAAGTCCTGGGGAATAGTTACTAAAGATTTTATTGTTCCTATTTTACACATGAGGAAACAGACTCAGGGTGTTTATATGACTTACCCAGCAATCACTCTGAGGAAAAAGTATTTGAACCTAGGTCTCTGCTAAATCCAAATGCCAGATGACCTAAGGGTGATTAAAATGGAGGATGGGGATGAATGGAGATGGAATATTAGTCCTAATAACCAATAGGTCAGGTCCTAGATGAACATTATTCAAAATAAAATTTGTGCCTATCACAGGGAAAGCAGCAAAATAACAATTATACTTCCCGTTGTAACAAGCATTTACATAGAGTTTAAGGTTTGCAAAGCATTTTACAGTATTGCCTCATCTGATCATAACTATGGGAGGCAGATGTTGTTATTATGCCCATTTTAGTGCTGGAGAAACTGAGGTAGAAAGAAGTTAAGATACATACCCAGTAGCATACAACCGGTTAGTTGGTTGTTGTGCTTCACACTCAAAGAGAATCAAAATGTCATCACTAGATTGGGGTCAAGGTGCCCACAATATGTTCAACTATGGCTGATCAGACCAATATGAGCCCAGAAGACTCTACCACAGGTTGGGCACAAATAGGCCATGTGACCATTTGGGATGGAGATATCTCTAATTTTACACATCTCACATTTCTTTTGAACTTCCATAATTCTGTAATTATTCCTGGAACACAGCACTTTCTTTGATGCGGGGACACTAGTGTCTCTCCTATCTCACAATCGATTCCTAAGTTTCTTCAGAGAGACATTGAGAATGTCCTTGTATCTTTTGTTCTGATCACCTTGTATAAATTTCTATAAAATAGTCTTTTAGACAAACACACCTTTGACATTTGAGCAATGTGGCCAATTCCAATCACATAGCTAGGAAGTGTGTAGGTAGGATTTGAAAGTGGTCTTCTGGACTCCAAGTTCAGTCACTCTATCCACCTCATCATCCAGCTTCCACTAGGAATTTAACCTACAAAGTTCCATGAAAAACAGTCCCCACAATTAAAGAATAAATTACAAGTAATGAAATATTTATTTCTTCTCCCCTTCTTTGTTGGTAGTTTTAAAGGAAACTCACACACCTTTAGGAATAAATAACCTTTCAAGTTCTGGGTTTCACTTTCTTTTGTCTCTCTTCCAAGTATGAACTCTTACCTCCATAATAATGGAACAAGAGATGAAAGATAGTCTGACTCACAGGATAAGACAAATATGGAGCAAAAACAAAAAAGGAGACGAGAAATATAATCAACTTTCTTTCTTCTTTCTCTAATCATGTAGTAAAGGTGGTTGGTCTTTGAAAATAAAGGACAAATATTATTATTTTTATTAGTAGTAGTCATAGTATTAGTATTATGATTAGTGGTGGTGGTGGGTGGGGAAGGAATAGAGAAGGAAACTATGATTTCATTGATTTCCAGTAAGGAAACATTCTTTCCCCATTTAGATTGGCACCTGCTTTGCAACTCAAGGTCAGAGCTGATTGGGTCACTGACAGGTTGGATCCCACAAACAGTATGAGTCAGGAATTGGACCTGAACCCAGATCTTCCTGATTCTAAGGCTCACTTTATTTACTTTTACACATCTCCTTTCCCATTACCGAGAATATGACATTGGACACCTGAAACATCGCAAACTTTTGCAACCGTCTTCCCTAAGGACTTCTGATGTGACTTCTGGGAATTTTTAAGCTAGACACATTGTTAGCATTAGCAAAATGTCACAAGTCAGATGTCAAATATATTTGGTTAATAATTCTCTATTAAGGTCAAAGAAAAAATATACTATTTAATGAGGCACATTTTTCAAATTATTTTTCACATAACAGACTACAAAACAGGATGCCAAGGTAAAATTAGGCTGTCTTTAAGGAAGGCAAGTCATATTTCAAAAATCATAAGGTCTCTCAAAGAAATACAATAGCCACTGTCTTTGAGGAGAAATGCTAAAATAACCACTCTGAAAGAAAAGTTACATGCAACATGCAAACACCAAGCATCTAATAAACCAAGTTTAGAATCAAGCCGTCACCTGGATACACCAGATGGTTCTAGTGTAAGCTTGTCTCATGTAAAATTAGGCATTTAAAGTTTCAAAGTGCTTAGAGATAGAAGAATAAATGAGCTGAAAAAAAATTGCCAGGGGCCAAAATAGTTCCCTGTGAGTACCCTTGAATTAAGGCAGCCCTATAAATTAGAGGGAAGAAATGATCCCAGTGTCTATTTACAGCTACCAAACTTACCATGTCATCAAATGCATCCATTCCACAAGATAGCTTTTAAATTATTTTAGAAATGTCTTAAATAGTCACCTGCTTCACTCTGTATTAATGTTCCCCTACAATTTGCTATCAAAGCCCCCAAAGTATTCATTAGTTCCAAAAGGATTTGAGAAGAGTCCAGGTCTGCCAATGCCCAAGACTGATGAACAGAATCTCAGGAAGAAAACAGAAGGTATTCCTTGGAGTTGAAATTTCATTTATCACCCAGTTCCAGAGAAATTTTAAGACATAGCCATCCTTAAGTAAGAGAGATGATAAATTATTATTATTTTATCTAGGAAACACAGGAGGTGGTGACTTCTCTAAATGGAAAGAAAGAGTCAACTCTGGGTCACTGGCAGTAAGGATTATTAAAATTTGAATTTCACTTCATTAAATTCAGTAGCATTCCCTGACAAATCCAGCATTGGACTAGGAATGAGGTTAGAGAGAAAGGGATAGAAAAAAAGGTAAGACCCGATCCTAGCTCTCAAGTGGCTTTTGATGTCACTGGGGAAACAACTCCCAGATTTATTTTTCATGAGGCAGTGCCTTTGGTCCTTGCCAGGAGAGGCAAGCCTGGTGCTTTTCAAATGCATCCTTGGAGCCACACAGTGAATATCGCTTCAGAGAATGCTCCGAACTGGTTTCCCCATTAAAATCCCTGCTTAAATCTTCCCTGAAAGAGGGATACCGGCCAGACTTCATGGCACTTTCCAATCAGAGGCAAAATAAAAGGAAAGAGAGCTTACAGATAATCAGTAATTAGGGAAGTGCTGTCATACCCTGGATAAGTGTTGGTCTCGGGGATCTCTGAGGTCCTTAAGAGTACTTAGATTCTGTGACTGAATCCAACTTCCCTAAATCCTATACCCTATTATTATATTTATCTCTGGTGACAACAGTCAAACTGAAAAGGTAAATGGAGAACCAGCTTTGGAGTCCAGAAGACCTGAGTTCAAATCCTGTCTGCAACACATACTGACTGATTGGTCCTAGACAAGTCATTTGAGCTCTCAGACTAAGTTTCAGAGCAGGTGCTTGTCTGCATGGTGGAGAGAGATTCCATAATGTGCATTATCAATGCCAGGCGAACAAAATAACAACAGCAATAATAATTTATAAATTTGGGTTTATACAATGTAGTGGACAAAGTGCTGACTTGGAGTTAGGAGCTGTCTCTAACACTGGACTGTGATCACTTCACCACTCTGGGTTCCAGGTTTCCCTTCTAAAAAATGGGTATGACAGTACTAGTACCTACCTTGCAGGGGTGCTGAGATGATCAAATGAAATAATTACATGGAAAGGGCTTTGCGGAACTTAATGCATCATATAAATGCTAGCTAATGCTGTAGTAGTGTTGTTGTTCAGTTGTGTAGGATTCTATTTGGGCTTTTCTTGGCAAAGATCCTGGAGTTGTTTGTCATTTTCTTCTCCAGCTCATTTTACCGAAGTGGAAACTGAGGCAAACAGGGTGAAGTGACTTGCTGAGGGTCACACAGCTAGTAAATGTCTGAAGCAAATTTAAATTCAGGTCTCCCTAACTCAAGACCTGGCAGCTCCACTGTGCTGCCTACTTGATCATCCTCATCATAATAATTATTATTATTACTTATAAGGCTATTCTGCAATCTTCTCAAAAATCTTAATTATAATTGGAAAATTATTATGAATTAATAGTTCAGATAATTTTCTGAAAACATAAACTAACCGCCACCATTTGCAAAGAACTTTATAAACAACTCTACGAGACAGATTTTATTCCCATTAAATTAAATATTATTCCCATTTCACAGATGAGGCTCATGAAACTCTGCAGGGTTAGTTGATATCTGAAGTTGTCTTTGTGCCTAGTCTCCAAATTTAAAGTTCAGGGCTCTTGACTTGTCCATATCACTTCTTGTCTAGACAGAAAATATTTAAGCTAAGTAACTCAATGATCTTTCCATAACCAGTCATTCCAATCTGTCCCTATACCTTTCCCTACTCTCCTAGAGTGACTTCTCCCCTACAGGGGAATGGGAAAAAAAGATAAATTTGGAAGTTATTTAGAGAATAAGAACTTGGAGAGGACCCTTTCCTAAGAGCCCCATAAAGGCTCAAAGGCTCCAAAAGAGAGCCCCTAATGACACTTCAGTCACACCGCTTCATTATATACTGGAAATTCTCATTTTCAATATGTAATTCATCCTCAGAGCTGTTAGATTTGAAGGGGTGAGGAGGTTCCAAAAGTTAGGAGACCATTGCAATAGCTTAGGTAAGAGGTGATGAAGAATTGGACTAAGATGGTAGTTATGTGAGTGGGGGAAAGGGGTTGGATGAGACAAATGATGCAGATATATATGTATATGTATACATATATATCTGCATATATATATATATATATATATATATACAGTAAGATTTTTCAACAGAATGGATTTGACAACAAAGAAGCAGAGTAAAGAGCTGAGGATGGTAATCATGGAGGTGAAACTAGAAGACAGGAAGAACAAATGGTATCAGCAATAGAAATAGGGCAAATCTAAAGAGCAGGGAAGGACAGACATAATAAACTCTGTCTTGGAAATATTGAGTTTAAGATCATCTCCAAGACACCCAGTTGGAAAGGTCCTATGGACACTTAGGGACCAGACAGTTCAGGGACAGAACTGGGGATTAGATAGAGAGATCTGTGAGTCACAAACATAGAGCTGATCCTTAAACCCATGAAGGATGATGAGACCTCCACAAGCAGGAGAGGAAAGAAAGAGGAGGGTCCAGGGTAGAGAATCTTAAGGAAAACTCAATTAGGGGGTGGGGTATGGATAAGTAGCCAGCAAAGGAGACAGAGAAGGAGTGGTCAGACAGGTAAGAGGGCTGAACAGTGCTAGAAAAACCACAAGAAAGCTACTGTAATCCTGCAAAGTTCTGTGATTGCACTGGGGAGGGAACACCCTCCAGACGCAAATCACAGTCCCTCAGTGTCTGGAGAGTAAGTGGTCTTGGAGAATTGCTGTGTACCAAAAATTTCCTTACCCTACATTCAAAGTGGTACTTAGCTCCCCTAAAAATATCGAGGCTGGTCCTTGAATCCCACCCAGACGTAGAGTCTGGCACCAGTTCTGCACTTGAAACTTTTCCCAGTTTGGACTGGTGGGCGTGAGCACCAATGGTGCAGCCTTTTAGATCCCAGTGGTGCTGGCACACCACACTGAGATATCATGTGGAGTTTAATCCAGGCAGAACCCTGATCTCCCAATTACAAAGAGAACTCAGGAAAGATAATGATGGAGAACCATAGAAGAAAGTAAAGCCGCTGGTGTTCTATCTCTATCAACTACTCAACCAAAGACAAATTGAATTTAGAAGTTACTTGGTAGGATGGTGAATGGAATGCTAAATCTACCTTTAAGAAGATCCGAATTCAAATCTGAATTCAGACATTTATTTGAATGAGCAATCCTGGCCAAGTCACTCGATCCCTGTTTGCCTCAGTTTCCTCAGCTGTAAAATGAATGTAAAATGTATCTATCTCACTGGGTTTTTGTAAGGATCAGATGAGACAATAATTGTAAGGTGCATAACACAGTTCCTGTCACATAACAGGTGCTTAATAAGAAACTTATCCCATTTCCCCTTCCCCTTTCCTTCTCCAACAAACTGATCAGGACTTACTACTATTAGCTAAGAAGAAAAAGTTTGAAATTTTTATTTTAATTAAAAGAATCATACAGCTAGCACTTGAAGTGTCCTTGGGGCCTCTCTATTTACAAATGAGGAAGATGAAGTCCTAGGAAATTAAATGGCTTTCTCAGGTGAAAACATGAAAATGGAATTCAAGTCATTCTTCTAAATCCAAAAGTAGTGATCTTTCCATTATAGCACAGTGCCTGATTTAAATCAATTTGAAACACAAAAATGAAAACATAGCTCAGAAAAGGATATGCTTTCTTTATAAAACCTCAACAAAATTCGATTCCACACTTATGAAGTTCCTAATAAACACTGTCCTGGGTGAAAAATGAAAAATGCCACATTTTCTACCCTTAAGGAGCCCACTATCTCTTCTAATAGTCTTAAAGTCATGGAATTCTGAACTAAGCTATATCTGCATTAACTCACTTTGGAACAAATATCAACAAATCCATATGTAAAGAAGAACTAGCGCATGCCCATGTCACTTGGTATGGAGGTATTGGTTTCTTAGTTTGGTTTCCTTCAGCTAACTGCTTAGCCAGAACGGGCTACAGTCTGGGACCATCTCACTCCTTCCTTCTGTCCAGAGGGTAATGATCATGGATTATCCGTGATCCAGACATGGATCTAGCCAGAGCTGGCACCATGACCCAGCGAGGGAAGAAGAGAGAACTTCCTTCCCCTGCTCTCCAAGAAACACATCTGGGGTCTTTGGTTGTACTGATACGTTCTTCTTATTTTTAGATTTAGGCAACATCCTCTACTGGACTTGGGTCTTTAATCAATGATGATCCTAGGGTCAAGATTCTAGTTGCCAGCCTGGCAGGGAAAGCCCTGAGAAGACAAGATGGCTGAGACTTGAGCCTAAGTTTAGATTTATAATTGGGACAAAACTTTATAAGAACTGAGCTAAACTCTGAACCTAACTAATCCCCTTCCACTCTCCAAAGACTGAAGTGGTTTGAGGGAGGAGTAGGAGGGGATTTAAGGTCAGGTGCTAAAGGAAGGAGTTTATATATTCATTATTAAGTCTTTGAAGTAAATATTTCCTTGTAAATTTTTACTGTTAGTAACTAAATGGAATTAGAGTGTAGTGTTTAGGGACCCCCCCTTTATAAGGAGGGAAATACCATCACTGAGAGCTGAAGTCAGTGGCAGGAATCCTAGGTATCTCCTCTCTTACCACCTTTCAGGTGCCAGAGAATCCTGGGGAAGGGATGAAATGTAAAACACCTGGTCTTCCAGGCACTGGGCCACAAATAAGCTTAGGGGTCTTTTCATACCTTAGACTTTCTTCTATAGAATGGAAATTATAGCACTGACTATAAAGGACTCAGTCTTGAAAGTGGCACTCACATATATTATTTCTTTCATTGCTTTATCTTAATTTTTTATTCTCTATCTTTAAGGAGGTGATGAACTGATGCAAAGTAAAGTTAAGCAGATACAGTAGGAACACTGTATAAAGTAATAACAGCATTACAATGAAGAACTGTGACTGACTTAGCTATTCTCATCAATATTATGATTAAGATATTTCCAAAGGATTTACAATGAGAAATGCCATCTGGCTCCCAAAAAAAGAATTAATGTTGTCTGACTAAATGCTATTTTCCTTCCCTTCCCTTCCCTTCCCTTCCCTTCCCTTCCCTTCCTTCCTCTCTTCTTTTTTTTTCTCTTCTAGTATAAAAATGACTAATATGGAAATATTTTACATGACTGCACATGTATCATCTATATCAGATTGTTTGCCATCTCGGAGAAGGATGAGGGGAGGGATAGAATTTGGAACTCAAGACTTAAAAAAAGGAATGTTAAATTTTGTTCTTTCATGTAATTGGGGGAAAATAAAATATTAAAACAATAAATTTGTGCCTAGGAAGAACAGGTCTGAACTGGAAGAAAGTCTATGAAAGGAGGAGGCCAGATTCTGAGACAACTTTCTGAAGTCTGGTCAAGCCATGACTCCAGCTGTCAACAGCAAAATATTACACCAGGTCTCATTCAAAATGCAGCAAAACAGAAACTTGTCTCAATTTGTTTCTCATGTTAGTGGGGAACGCAATTCTCTTTCACTTTTACAAAGCAAATTAAATCAAAACAAAAGCAATGTTTATTTAAAGGGCTTTGCAAAACTTCATTAAAGATATATTTGCAAGGATAGAGAGCTTGGGAATTATCTTAAAAGAGCCAGAGAGATAATTAGAATTGGTATGATGTTGCAATAACACTGTTTCTCACAAATTATTGTTATTATATGATATTCTTCTTATGAAGCTTGGGCAGTTGACAGCCTGCTGGCCTCAAAGCCAGGAAACTCTTTGTTCAGGTGCTATCATTGACACATTCTATCTCTGTGACCTCAGCAAGTCACTGAAACCCTATGCTTTTCCAAGGATAGAATAAAAGTTGTGTTCGTAGATGGAGTTTTCATGACACTAATAATCATAGATGTAATCTCTTACCCTAATTTTTTTCTTAAATGCCTTTAGACTTTATCTCTTCTCATTTTAATACCTATGGAATACAATTTATATTTCCATGGTCTCAGGTCAAGGTAGATCTCTATGTCAATGACTTCTAAGTCTTCATAACCAGCCTCATCTCTCTCCCAAAGTCCAATCTTGTATAATCAAATGCTTGGGGAAAACCCATCCCTGGATGTCTCATGGGCACCTCCAACTCAGCAGACCCAAAATGTAACTTATTTCCCATCCCCAACCCTCACTTCCTCATTTCTAGGGAGGGAGCCACCATCAGTTCTTCCCTCTCCCCCAGGCCACATCACCAAGTAGGAGCCAAGACTTTACCTCCACAACATCCCAAATGGTGCCCATCCTCATGCAAGTCTTCAACCCTCTCACATGGATGGTTCTAGCATCCTCCTAAAAGGCAATCTGACTGAGTCTCCCCTTTCTTCATCCATTCTCCATCAAATTACCTAATTGACCCCCCAAAGCACAGGTCTAAGCCAGTCACTCCCCTTTTTCAAAACGTATCAGGGGCTCTCAGTTTGTCTTGACAATTAAAAAAAAAGAACTTCTGGTGCCAAGATGACAGAGTGAGAAAGAACCCCCTGAAATTCTCCCAATTTTCCCTTCAAAACAACTAGAAAAGTACCTCAGAACTGATCTCTCACTGGATTAGGAGGGGAGCGAGGTCCAAAAGCAGCAGCAGCAGCCCCAGCAGCCAGCCTCAGAGTAGGGGGGCCTACAGCCCCATCTGTAAGCAGCAGCCCTCTAGGCAAGTGAACAATATGTCAGCACAGCAAGATCCTGCCACCTCCAACACAAGCTACCAGGGGGACCTAGACTGCCGACCAGTGGTAAAGACCCACTCCAGCTGGCCAATAGCAAGACCTACCAACAGAGAGACCCTATTTCCATAGTCACCTAGTAGCAGGGTCTCACCCCTTGGAGAGATCTGCAACAAAAATACTCCAGAGCCCATAAGCAGAGAGGACCTGTTTCCTTAGGAGAAAAAAAAAAACAGCAGGGCTCCATCCCTGGGGCAAATCAGCAGCAAGATCCCTTCACCTGGGACAACCACCCTAAAGACTGTTCCTATACACCCAGCAGAAAGGCCCTACCCCCTGGAGCAGTCCAGTAGCTAAATCCTACACCCAGGGGAGGCCAATGAGGAGGCTCCAACCCACCCTCCAGAGAAAGCAAGCAGCTAAACCCTGAAGCCCAGTGAAAACCAACAGTAAGACCTAGAGTCCTAAAAAGCTTGGGGCAGTGCAGGACCAGAGTCCACTTCTCACATGGAAACATCAAGTCTCAATAAAAGCAAAAAAACAATGAGCAAAAAACAAACAAGAGAAGTTGACCATAAAAAGTTAATTTGGTGATAGGGAGGATCAAGATATAAATTTAGAAGAGGACAATGTCAAAACAGGTACATGTGAAACTTCAAAGGAAAATATAATTTGGTCTTAGACCCAAAAAAAGAATTCCTGGAAGAGTTTAAAATTGATTTTAAAAAGCAAATCATAAAAGTAGATGAAAAATTGGGAAAGAGATAAGAGTAATGGAAGAGAATCATGAAAAAAGATCCATAACATAGGAAATGATTAACAAAAAATTACTGAGGAAAATAACTCCCTAAAAAAATAGAATTGGCCAAAAGGAAAAGGAAGTACAGAAGATCCCTGAAGAAAAATATTATCTTGAAGAGTAGAACTGAACAAGAGGAAACTAGTGACTCTATGAGACATCAAAATATGATAAAACAAGATTTTAGGGGCAGCTAGGTGGCGCAGTGGATAAAGCACCGGCCCTGGAGTCAGAAGTACCTGGGTTCAAATCCAATCTCAAACACTTAATAATTACCTAGCTGTGTGGCCTTGGGCAAGCCACTTAACCCCATTTGCCTTGCAAAAACCTAAAAAAAAAAACCCAAGATTTTAAAAATTAAAAAAAGAAAATGTAAAATTTCTCATTGGAAAAGCAAATGACCTAGAAAATAGATCCAAGGGAGATAATTTAAGAATTATTGAACTATCTGTAAGCTATGATTAAAAAAAAATCTGGACAACATCTTTCAAGAAATTATCAAAGAAACCTTTTTTGATATATATGAGAACCAAGTATCAGAGGGCAAAATAGAAATTGAAGGAATCCACCAATCACCACCTAAAAGAGATCCCAAAATGAAAAATTCCAGGAAAATCATCTTAAAATTCCAGAGCTCACAGATCAAGGAGAAATTATTGCAAGCAGCCAAAAAAGAAACAAGTAAAATATTGTTTAGCTATAGTCAGGCTTACACAGGATTTGGCAGTTTTGACATTTAAGAACTGGAGAGCTTGGAATATGATACACCAGAAGACAAAGGGGTTAGGATTACACAAAAATCACCTACTCAGCAAAATTAAATATAATCTTTCAGAGTAAAAAAAATGAATATTTAATGAAATAGAGGACTTTGAAGCATTTCTGATAAAAGACCAGAGCTGGATAAAAAATGTGACCTCCAAAATTAAGACTCAAGGTAAACATAAAAAGGTTTAAAAAAAGGAGAAAAGAGAAAATATAAGAAATTTAATAAAGTTAAACTGGTTATTTTTCTATATAGCAAGATAATATTTGTGACTCTTAAGAACTTTATTACTATAAGAGTAATTAGAAGTAGTAGATATATATATAGAGGATATGAATATAAGGTGACTGATGGGATGATATGCCAAAAAACAAAGAGAAAGAACATTGCACTGGAAGAAAAGAGATGAAGGAGATAGAATGAGTTGAATTATCTCACAGAAAAGAGGTAGGAAAGAGATATAATGGAGGGGAAGATGGGGTGGGGTGTTTCAGGCAAAATTTAAACCTTACTCTCATCAAAATTGACTCAAAGAGGGAATAACATACACACATAGTTTCATACAGAAATCTATTTTACTCTATAAAGAAGTAAAAATGGATGGACATAATAGAAGGGAGAGGGTGACTGATAAAAGGGAAAGGAAATGATCAGAAGTAAGATACTTAGGAGGAGAGAAAAGGTTTGGGGTAAGAGAGAGTTGAGATAAAAAAAGGGAAAAGAGCATGGAGGGAAATAAATAGTTATCATTATAACTATGTGTCAATAGGATATACTTAACTATTCCACAGTAGGTTTGTCCTTCATTTTTGAAGAAGACCATGACATCATGGAAGTGATGTCATGACAAGTACATGATTTGGATTTGAGTGGGGGGGGGTGCACTTAGTCACCAGTCTCACTTTCTCCTCCAGAGCCATCTGAGTCCAGTGGTCAGATAGGAATCAGAATAACTAGAGATGGCCCTGGATGCAAGACAATAAGGGTTAAGTGACTTGCCCAAGGTCACACAGCTAGTATGAGTCAAGTGTCTGAGGCTGGATTCGAACTCCCATCCTCCTTACTCCAAGGCCAGTGCTCTACCCATAAAATGGAAATGGATATCAGAATGGATTAAAAATCAGAATCCTACAATATGCTGTTTACAAGAAACATATCTGAACCACACAGATATACTGGGTAAAGATATGGGACTGGAGCAGAATCTACTATGCTTCAACTGAAGCAAAGAAAGCAGGAGTAGCAATTGTGTTCTCAGATAATGCAAAAGTAAAATTAGATCTAAGGAAGGAAACTATATCTTGCTGAAAGTTACTATAGATAATGAAGTTATATCAGTACTCAACATAGATGTACCAAATGGCATAGCAACTACATTTTTGAAGAAGTTGAATGATAATAAACTCAGACCTAGATAAATCTAATGAAAGTATAAACAGGAAAGACATTAAGGAGATGAATAAAATTCTAGAAAAGTTAGATTTGATAGCTCTCTGAAGAAAATTAAATGGTAATTGAATGGAATATATCTTTTTTCTCACCAAATTATAAAAGCCCTAAATATAGAAAAGCAGAAATAATTAATGTATCATTTTCAGATCATAATTCAATAAAAATTACATTCAATAATAAACAATGGAAAGAAAAAAGCAAATTGAATTGAAAATTGAATAATCTAATCGTAAAAAAATGAGAGTCAAAGAACAAAATGTAAAAGAAACTGATAGTTTCATTTTTAAAAAAATGACAACAATAAGATTGCAGACCAAAACTTATAGGATGCAATTAATGTGGCACTTAAGGGAAAATTTATATCTTTAATTTCTTATATCAATAAAATATAGAAAAATCTAATCAAGAAATTGGGCATACTACTAAAAATTAAAAAAGAATATATCAAAAATTTGCAATTAAACACCAAATTTAAAGTTAAAAAAATCAAAGTAGATGTTGATAAAATTGAAAGAACTTTGAACTAATAAAAGTAGAAGTTGTTTTTATGAAAATATATAATAGATAAGCATTGTTTAATTTGCTGTAAAAGTAAAATAAAAGAATCAATAAAATATTTTTTAAAATAAAAAATTATTTTATTTAGTTTTTAAAATCATTTAACTGTCTTACCAGGCTTGTTTCACAGTACTTTTCCACATGCAATATAATCTAGTAAACCTAGGTTACTAGCTGACATTCCATCTCCTGTTTATATGCTTTTGCGGACCCTCCCCTCTCCGCATCCCTAAAATGTCCCTCCATGCCCATCTTTTGGTACCCAAATAAAAGGCTCAGCTAAAGGATGCCTCACACACAAGGCCCTTCCTGAAGTCCTCCACCTAGAAACACCCAACATTCAGGAGGGTCTTTAAATAGTTCTAAATTGACATGAATTCAGAAATATAAGATTTCAATTAATATGATAAATACTTCCTGAGGAAAAAAAAAAAACAAGCAAAGTCTCATTTGAATACTAAAGTAAAACTAAGTCATTTAGCCAAGTTATATATGATGGTGAGGGTCATCTCTTTTTTCATGACTTTCCTACAGATTTCTATTTTTCAGCTGCAACACTTGGCTCACAAATCTCCATCAGGGTTACTTCAGGTTTCAAAGAAACAAGAGTATTCAAAAAACCCTGAAAGCTTTAGCCTTGAAAGAGGTTATGGAGAATTGAAAATCGTTTGTGTACAAAAGAACACTAACTTTTTCATTGAAGCATTAAGGTTGGTTCTCTGGAGACTTCTCAAGTTCCAAGAAGCTTCCCACACCTTACTCCAATGACTATGTCCCAAACTAATCCCTTTCTCAACTGAAAACATACAAAAGGGTAAAAAGAGCCTTCTCAGCTTTATCTTCATTGACAAAGGACATGCTTTTCCCTCCAAATGCCAAATCTAACTGACCTTCTATAACCAACCTTTGTCAGAGACACCTTCAGCTCAACTGCCAAGAACCTCCCAGATCCTCCTATTTAGAGATGGTTCTCCTAAAACACAACTGGGGATGCCAGGAAATAAGTTAGTCACAATTTATCTCTTTGGTGATGTTGTCTTTCTACCTTCAATAGCTAGTTCCCTTTTGCCTGACAAATAAAAGTTTCAAATTCATTCTATGGGATTCGTTGTTCACTCATTTTTCAGTAGCATCCCATTCCTTGTGACCTCATTTGGAATTTGTCAAAGATCCTGAGTGGTTTGCCATTTACTTCTCCAGCTCATTTTGCCAATAAGGAAACAGGCAAATAGGGTGAAGTGACTTGGTCAGCAAATAAGTGTCAGAGGTTGGATTTGAACTCAGGAACATGAGTCTTCTTTATTCCAAACCCAAAGTTTTTGTACTGTGGCATAACAGCCTTTCCACTATCAAAAGCCGAATCACTTTCCAGATGATCAAATTATTCACATTGAAACCCCTTGAAGCTATGGTCTCACCATGACAGGATCAGAGATTAACAGCTGGAAGGGACCTTAATGCAGTGGAGTCCAACCCCTGAATTTTACCAATCAAGAAACTGAGGCTGATGGATGACTTACTCGGGAGTCAAAGAGCTAGTAAATGTCTGAGTTGGCATTTGAAAGCCATGTCTTCCTGGCTCCAAACTGAGCATCCTGGCCACTGCAGTCCTTAGTACAGAATCTGGTGTATCATAAATACTATTTGAGTATATTCATTGCCATATATGGAGAAACAGTTACTCAATGTGAACTCCTAACACCACAGCTTAGAATTGAATTTGGAATCAGAAAGCTCTGGATTCAAGTCCCACCAATGAATGTTCCAGTATTTAGTATATTTAGTTAGTACTTAATAAATATATCTTGATGGATTAACTTGTACATAATAATTTGAAATTTATTTATGTGTAAACATTAAAATATTCTTAATAACTATCTGTTGCAATCTTATTCCCCACTGTATTTTTAGCAGAAGGAACTACCTTATTTTAACATGGGGTCTTCCCTAACACCCTCATGATGTTTTGTACCCCAATTATTAGTGTTTAATAATAACATTAATTAAAATGATTAAATTAATTAAAAATTACAAAATGAATGGGCAGCACATGAAAGAAACTAATTGACCTCTCCATCAAAGAAAGTATTTGCTGTGAGATAGTGTGGGACCAGACCTAATCATTTTCCATAACCAGGTTTCCTTGGGGTATCAAGTAAAACAAAAACCCACGTTTGGGAAGATTATCTGGAGCTGCTGGTTACTAGAGGATCTGGAGTTCTTAGAAAGCCTATTTTTAGCAAGATTGGGGGGAAAATTGAAAAACTCAAAATAAATAAAATCTTTAATAAAAAAGAAAATCTATTTTTAGCTATTTTCATAACTTTCAAATCCAAATACAATTTTTCATTTTTTCTAAAATTTGCCCTTGGTTTTATTCACCATAGAAATTATGCTTCATCATTTGTCTTTGTTGTTCACATATCTTATCAAAAATTCTACTCAACATTTACAGCTATTGCTGTTCTTATTTAGTGATAAACACATATGGACATATACAATCTGTAACTATTTTAGACTAAACCTGCGATTTTCTTTGTGTACGGAACTCCTAGGGAGAAAACTAGTCAGAGAAAGGTTAAGAGATTCTGCCAAGGTGACAGAGCCCATATATGTTAGATGGGACTGAGTTTAATTCTTTAATGGTCAACATGTCAGTTCAATATGATGCCGGCATTTGACCATGTGCCAAGGAGAAGGAGCTGATGAAGAAAACTGGAACGGTAAAAGAGTAAAAACAAAAATGTCCCATAACTTTAGCTTTACTTCAAGGTTTTCCTATGGCAACACTGGACAGTGTTCTGTTAAAAAAAATTTCTGAGCAATCTCCACATTATAATAACAGAAATGTCTAAAACTGTGGGAAGATGATAACAAACCAATCTTTTAAATAAATTTAACCACCATATTTATGTTGAGTTATGTCACTGAAAACTTGAGGTATGTTCAAGCCACAATTCAGACTAATAACTGCTCATTATTTTGACCAGACCTGCATTGTCATCAAGATAGGGAATTCCCTTCAAGTTACTCCCTCCACCAATACAGATTTCCCTCTTCTTTACATCAAATAGACTTAGAGAGTTGTTTGATGCACTTAGAGGTTGATTTCCCCAGGATCACACAAACCAATATTTCTCAGAAAAAGGGGGTCAGAATCCAAATATCCTGACTTGAGAGTCCAATCCATAGTCCACACTACCCCTGAGTAGCTGGTAAAATCCATGGCAAACTTCACTTGAAAACCCTCTCATCCACCTCTCTCATCAAAGACTCACCTCTGCTCTCTAAGTTCATGCCTTATACACTTGAATTGGACAAATAGCATTTATAATTCATGAGGCTATTGCCATTTCCTAACAACTTGCAAGAACCATTTCAAGCTATAAATGTTTAATTATCTTCTATTATTCCATGTGAATCAATCTATGTATTGGGTTTATTTATTTTGGGGTCATTATATAATTAGGTTTTAATGTAAGTAAAAGGAGAAAGTTTTCAAAATATAGTTTCAAGACAAAGTCAAAATTCTCAGGCTGAATTTACCAGAAGCATTAAGACAATATCCATAAGGACTGCAGCAATGTGAATGGAAAGTGCAATAACAGGGAACAAAGTGAAGAAAACCAAGATGGAGAGAAACAAGAGTGAGGAAGAGAAAGTGGGAGAAAAGAGGGAGGGAGGGAGGGGAAGGAGAGGAGAGCGTGAGAGGAAGAAAAACAAAGAGAGACACATAGCAATATAGACAGAGACAAGAGGAAGAGAAGGGGAAGGGAAAGGAAGAGAGAGCAGAAGAGGAATAGAGAGGGAATGGGGAGAGATGAGATGAAAGGAGAGGGCCTGGGGAAGGGAGAGGAGAAAAAGAGACACAGAGTGAGTGATACAGGGAAGAGAATGGAGGGGAGAGGAGGAGAGAGGGAGAAAAAAAGAGCAACAGAGACAGAGGGAAAGAGGATGGGAAGAAAAGCAAAGACTTACCTTCCCTAGCTGACTAATAACGAACTCCTCTTTTGGTCTTATAATAAGGGGAAACAGGATGGTGGATGTATAGTGGTCAAAGGATAGACTCTGGGCTCACTCTACAACTACCAAGATAACCTTAAACAGGTCATTTCCCCATTCTGACTCTAGTTTCCTTGATGGTACCAGGGAAGGGTGGGGGTACCCTGGATGACCCTCAGGACTCTTCAGACTCTAAATCCCATCATCCCAAACAATTGCCTCTTGGACAAACTGTGGCCAAAAGAAAACTTTCAAGTAGAATGAAATCATAGTGTTCATTACAAGGAAACAATTTTTCTTGGTGACTCACACCCCTTAATCCCTTGTTATTAGGATGTGCTTGTTCAAAATGGGTTTTAAATAAAGTCCCAAGCCCTGTGAGCCTTCTTGGCAACCCGGATCAAAGCAGCTGCAGCTGCATGTAGGGCCCGTGGAGGAGCCGCAGCTGCCATTGAGGAAGGACAAAAGCAGTTATATAATCTTGTGTAATAGTTAAACAAATAATACTTATAATTTAATTGTTTGCATTCTGCCTTCCCTGCCCTTGAATTTGGAGATGATTGTTTTTTTTAAAGGAAAAAGTCTAATCTGCTCATTATACTTTATTGCCAAACAACTTTTCAAAACCAGAAAGAAGCCAGAATGGATAATAAAATTATAGGGGCCCCAAAGCACTCTTATTTTTCTTGATAAGAGGGCTCTTGAATTGTATTAATTTTCAGTTCCAATGCAGTGTAAATAAGTAGCCTCAACTCTCAATTATCAAACTAAGTCTTTGTTTAAGAAAAAGCTACTCACTGTTCTCCTTACATACAATCCCCCATCTCTCCTCTATGCATATACAGAGGTTGATTCCCAAGCCTGGGCTGCACCATCTCCTCACCTCATCCCCTCAGTTTCCTTCAAGACTTAAATGATTTCTACTACATGAAGTCTTCCCTGATCTTCCCAACTGGAGGGCCATCCCTCTGATGCCCTCCTTACATCTATTTTGCAAATATGGTACATATCATTATATGTTTTCAGGTTGTCTTTCTTAGTAGGAGGTAAGATTGCTTGAGAAAAGTCAAGGATGGCTCCCAAGTTGTGGGTCTGAGTATCAAAAAGAATGGTTTTTTCCCCCACTCTCTCCAGAGATATAGGCATTGGAAGAGACCAGTGTGAAATAAGGCAGGAGGGGTAGGTTGGGCCTAGTCTGGGAAAGGCTTTAAATATCCAGTTGGGAAGTTTATTTTCAACCAAGGGAGTCACTGAAGTTTTGAATCATGGAATGATATGGTCAAGCCTATAGATTAAGAAAGATTATTTTTAGCAGCTGTATAAAGGATGGATTGGAGATTGGATGCATTCATTTTCATTAAGCAATATTTCCCACACCAATAAGCATGAAAATATCATTTTTTAAAGTTATTGGTGTAGTAGACAGAAAGCTGGGCTTAGAAAAGTCAGGAAGTCAGCTAGCATCTGCCAGAAATGGGCTCAAGTCCTATATATGGTGCGGACTAACTAGCCCTATTAGCTTAGGAAAGTAATTTAAATTCTCAGCAAATCTTTAAAGCCATGCATTGCAGAGGAGTTAGCTGTGGAGTTTCTTCATCTAAGAGGTCCATACAGAAAAAGTCTATTCCCTATTGTTATAGCTGATCTTTATAATATTTCTATTCTGGCATAGCAAATTAATTTTTTAATTCTTCTGGAATGGAATTTTGCAAATGTTCTCCAACCTATGACCAAAAGAATTCTTTAAAAATGACCCCCCCAAGAGACCAATGGATGTCCCACCAAGAACTTTCTATAGAAGAAGCATCCAGTCAGTTAAATACATCGTGATCTATTCCAATATAACTACAATATGAGAGAATTCTCTTCTGTCTCCACCACCTGGGTAGGAGACAGAAACAATGTCCAGTCAGACCCATGCAGTGACACAAGAGGCACAGATTCACCAAGATCATCATTTCCTGAGAAGGAAATGGGAGAAAGACAGTAGCTGCCTTTTCTATAACATCATGGATCAAAATGCCTCTTACTTATATTATTTCATTGGATTTTACACAATAACCCCATGAAGAATTATGATATTCATTTTGTATATAAGGAGTTTTGGAAAGCTTAAATAACTTGTCCAGGATGTCAGTTAGTAGGTGTCCCATGATAGGACTCAACCAAGCACAGGTCTCCTTCCTCCAGAAGGATACTCTCTTTAGGGGAGCTGCTGAAACTCCACTATCAGGAGCCAGAATAGGAGAATCTCTTGACTCCCATTATCTACTGGAACTCCATGTCTTTGTCTCTCTATCTGTCTGTCTCCCTTTCTCTCATTTCTCTTTATTATTCTCTCATCTCTGTTTCTCTATTTCCTTCCTCTCTGTGTTCTCTTTCCTCCTCCTCCTCTTCCTCTTCCTCCTTCTCTCTCTCACTTAACTCTCAAATTTCTGTTTTTCTTTCATCTCTGCTCTCTCTGCCTCCTTCCCTTTTTTCTCCTCCTCCTCCTCCTCCTCCTCCTCCTCCTCCTTCTTCTTCTTCTTCTTCTTCTTCTTCTCTCTCTCTCTCTCTCTCTCTCTCTCTCTCTCTCTCTCTCTCTCTCTCTCTCTCTCTCTCTCCTCAAATCTATTCAGAATCCTGAGTGTCTCTCTCCCTCCAAAACCAAAATCAAGTCCGAAATCCCCAGTCTTTTTGTTTAAACTGAGCTCTGTTCAAAATTCATGATAGTACAAATCCCTCCCAGGATAGGAAGAAAAACACACTGTCATTCTGAGATTACAATTCCCAGAAACTTACACAACCAGATGTAAAAGAAATCTGTCTTCAAATATTGCTACATTCACTAAATATTTATTTATCAGAAATGAAGCCTATGAATAAACTAAACACTAGATCATCTACAACAAGAATGACTCCTTTACTTAAATCAAAAAGAATGACTTGTAGAGAGACTAAGATAAGTGACAGGAGAGGAGTACTGGAGACAGTTGTAATCATTCTAGGAAGCATTTTTATTGATTTTGAGGAATATACTTTATCAGGGATAGTGTTGAGATATTTGACAGGAAATTTCTGTTGTATCAGAAAAATGGGAGTAGAAGAAATCTAGAGATGTGGTGGGAGAGAATGCCTGGGGTAAGAGGGGGTTATTTCACTAGATGACATTATTGTAGTTGCAACATTTCTTTCATTCATGTCCAATTCTTTGTGACCCCATTTGGGGTTTTCTTGGAAAAGGTACTGTAGTGGTTTGTCATTTTCTTCCAGTTCAATTTACAGATAAAGAAACTGAGGCAAACAAGGGTAAGTGACTTGTTCAGGGTCACCCATCTGGTAACTTGTTGAGGCCAGATTTGAACTCAGGAAGAGGAGACTTCCTGGCTCCAGGCCCAGCTCTCTTTCTACTGTATCACCTAGATGCCCAGAAAATATTATTAAGTATACTATACATTATTATGTAGAATCTAAGACAGCTAAATTCAAATTGAATGCTAGGTGTCTCTCTTTTCCAAAATCAAAATCATATCTAAAATATTCTAAATGGAATGGCAAGAAATAACTTTATGACTATGTTGATGATGTTTATTTTTTAATTTTTGTTTTTGAATATATTCATCCCATATCTTGAGAAATATTCCTATAATGAAAAAATAAAATGAAAAGGGGAGAGGGAATAGAATAAGCCACATTAACCTGAGTCTAACAAGTATATGCAATATTTCCTATCCTAGTCTCTTATCTTTGCAGTGAAGGATGTGAGGCACATTTTCTATTTTCTTCTTTGAGCCCAAGTTTTTCATCTTACTTGTACAGAATTGACTCAGTTTGTTTTTCTTTTATATTCATATTGTTGTGGTCAATGTATTGTTTTCTGTTTCTGCTTATTCTTCTTTGCATCAGTTTATATGTTTTCTCATGCTTCTTGAAATTCTTCATATTCAACATGTCTTAGAGTACAATGATAGTCCACAAAATTAAAATGCCTCAATTCATCTAGCCATTTCCCAATGGCACCCTACTTTGTTTCCAATTGTTTGGCATGCCAAAAGGTGAGATTTTGGCAGAAATAGGACCTTTTTTCCATTTTGACCTCCTTGGGGTATATGCCCAACAACAGGATCTCTGACTCAATGAACATGGACATTTCAATTGCTTGTGACCCTGAATTCCAAATTCTTTAAAGACAAGTCAGAACAATTCACAGTTCTATCAAATATTCTTCTCTTTCTACAACCACTCTCATATTTGATCATCTACCAATTTTCTGAGTATGAGGGGAAACTTCAGAGCTGTTCTGATTTGAATTTTATTTTATTATTGGTAATTTGGAGCAAGGTTTCATATCAGTCAGTCAAGAAGCAAACATTAAGCACCTACTATGTACCTTGGTGCTAAGTAAGCAAGTCATTGTGCTAAGTAAAAGCAAAGCCACATCTTTGCCCTGAAGAGTTCAAAATAATGGGAAAGAGAATATATAAGCAACTATGTATACACAAGATATATATAAATATATATATATAGATATATATATATATATAGATATATATATATATAGTATAAATGGGAAGTAATCTCAGAGGGAGGACCCAGCAGGCAGAGCCTCTTGGAAAGGTGGGATTTAAGCTGAATTCTGAAAGAAGCCAAGAGGTAGAGAGGAGAAGGAAGAGTATCCCAGGGACAGGAGCAGTAAGAGTCAAATGTGAAGGAATCACAGTTAATCAGTCTGTGTTACTGGATTGCAAAGCATATGTAGCAAAAAAATGGGGAATGCTGGAAAGGTAAGAAGGGACCAGTGCTGTAGTAAGATCATCAGTAGAGTCCAGAATGGACAGAAGCAAGAAAAGATTTGAGGTAGAAAGACCATAAGAATGCAATAGAATGACCGAGGAAGAGATGGAGAACATCACTAAAAACAAACTAGATGATTCTGATTACATTAAATTAAACAGTTTTTGCACAGACAAAACCACTGTAACCAATATGAAAAGAAATGTAATAAATTGGGAAATAATCTTTACAACTAACGTTTCTGAAATAGAACTCATTTGTAAAATATACAGAGAACTGAGTCAAATTTAAAAAAAAAAACCAAGCCATTCCCCAATTGACAGATGGTCAAAGGATATGCAAAAGCAATTTACAGATGAGGAAATCAAATTTATCCACAGTCATATGAAAAATTGCTCTAAAATCATTACTTATTAGAGAAATGCAAATTAAAGCATCTCTGAGGTACCCCTCACACCTCTCAGACTGGCCAGTATGACCAGAAAGGACAATGATCAATATTGGAAGGGATGCAGGAAATCTGAGTCACTAATACATTGTTGGTGGAGCTGTGAATTCATCCAACCTTTCTGGAGAGAAATTTGGAATTACGCCCAAAAGGCAACAAAAATGTGCATACGCTTTGATCCAGCAATACCACTACTGGGTCTATACCCTGAAGAGATGATGAAAAAGGGTAAAAAATTATATATAAAAATATTCATAGTAGCTGTTTGTGGTGGCAAAGAACTGGAAATCAAGTAAATGTCCTTCAATTGGGAAATGGTTTAACAAACTGTGGTATATGTATGTCATGGAACACTATTGTTCTATTAGAAACCGTGAGGGTTGGGAATTCAGAGAAGCCTGGAGAGATTTTCATGAACTGATGCTGAGCAAGATGAGCAGAACCAGAAAAACACTGTACACCCTAACAGCAACATGGAGGTAATGATCAACCTTGATGGACTTGCTCATTCCATCAATGCAACAATCCAAGACAATTTGGGACTATCTGCTTTGGAGAATACCATCTGTATCCAGAGAAAGAATTGTGGAATTTGAACAAAGACCAAGGACTATTACCTTTAATTTAGGGAAAAAACTGATATCTTATTATGTAATTGTGCTATCTCTTATACTTTATTTTTCTTCCTTGAGAATATGATTTCTATCTCATCACATTCAATTTGGACAATGTAAAGACTGGCAAACTGCCTTCTGTGAGGGGTGGGGAGGGAAGAAAGATTAGGGGGAAGTTTTAAAACTCAAAATAAATAAAATCTTTAATAGGAAAAAAAAGAATGCAATAGAATAGTCATAGGCATACATCAGAGCAGTAGTTGTGAAAAGAGGACATAAAGGGGAGATCCTGTAAAGGTAGAAATGACAGGATTGCAAAAGATGAAACATATGGGTTGAGAACTCTGAAGAGTTGAGGATGATACCAAGATCCAAGCCTGGATGATTGGAAAGACAGTGTTACCTCCCCAAACTTGATAGGAAAGCTGGAAAGAAGGGAAGAGTTGGGAAGAAATATCATTCTATGGTGGAAATAAGATTTACAGTTTAAAAGTCTTCTCTGGAGAGCTATTCTACAGAAATATTCTTAACTCTTTTATATTAGTTCTATATGCACACAGACTCTTATCAGTGATAATATGATATGAATATTCTTTCCCATTCAATAACTTTTCTTTTTATTCTAATTGCATTGATTTCATTTGTACAAAATTCCATGTAATCAATATTATGCATTTTATCTTTTGCTACTCTCCATGTCCCTTGTTATGGTTAAGAATTCTTTTCTTAACCAATTAAGAAAAGTACCTGATATTCTTACACGTATTATATTATAATGATGTAACTTTTATTCATTGTTCTCAGGAGTAAAATTTACATAGAAGCATGTCATTTTAAACATATCTATGAAAGTTATTCAGGTGACCTCTATTGAAAGAATATTGATAGAACTCCTCTGAGAGGAGTTTCTTCTACCAATGAAATTATAAGTCCAGAAAAAATTCCCAGCTCCTAACATTCTCCTTGACTCATATTATGCACTTAATAAATGTTTCTGATTGATCTTAATGTAATTCCTTTTAATCCTATACCTACATCTTCTTACTCCAACAGTCTTTTCCACTAAATCACACTGCCTTACCAGGAATAGAAATAGATGTTCTCTGGTTAAAGGAAGATACAAAACCAAAAAAAGGCTGTTAAAATTCCTCAAAGGTCAGGAATCATTGTTGTAAACATATCAAATACAGCACTTCAAAGACCATCATTTCACATCAATAGCAACACCATTTTTCCTTTGCAAGCCAATTCAAGGAAATGCTAATTAAACCTTGGTCACCCAATGTGTCGATGCATTCTAATTCAATATGGATACCAATCATAAATGTGGATGGAGTGGCAATGGTAGTAAGATTGTGCCTGAATGTTCAGAGAAGTCTCAAGTGAAGATACAAAAACAAACAAACAAACAAATAAATGAATAATAAAAAGAATCATCACTCAAATATTTCTATAGTATATATAATAGTAAAGCTATGCATAATTGGGAGAGAGTTAGGAAGAATATCCAAAGAAATCATACTAACAAGAATGTGTATTGATGATGATGGGGATGGGAATATGGAATCTTAAGAATTTTAATAACCTTGCCCTACTGACCTTTCCCAAAAGCAGATCACAAAGAAGCTTTAGAAAAAGCAAAACAATGGTTGACAAAAAGGAAGTGAGTATTAATGAATAGAATGAATACAGATGAATCAGACATTATTGTTACACTGTTCAGATTCCAAATCTATTTGAATCCCATGGCAGAATTTGCCAATCATTCATTTTTTTTAACAATTCATAATATAATGTAATCATTATAAGTAATTACAATGAAAGAATGAAAGAAAAAAACATCTATCACTAAATCTTAAGTAACCTAAATATCATTGTCTAAAATATATGATTGACAAAAGATTGCTCCAAATCCCTAAAAAGAGAAATACAAATGAAAGCAACTTGTTATCAGAAAATTGTCATGGATGACAAAAAGTAGAAATAGTCATAAGATTATATATTTAGGACTGGAAGCGAAGTTAAAGTTCAAGTTCAATTACTTCATTTTACACACGTGGAAACTAAGACCCAGTGAAGTTAAGTATTTTACTCAATGTCATATAGATGGATAACAGAGTCAGAAATTGGGCCTAAATCCTTTGATTCCAAACCTATGACCTTTAGGGAAGAAAGGCACAGTTGATAATTGGTCCATTCTTGAAAGCAATTTGTACTTAATATGAACTAACACATAGTAACATAAGTAGAGTGAGGAGAATAGTATATGATAAATGGATAAATGGAAAGAACAAGACCAAACTCAATTGTAACAAAATTTAAAAAGAAACAAGAAATTGTTCAAGAAAACAAACCATCAATTGTACTTATCAGTAAATGAAATATTTCATATATATATATATGTATATATATATTTTTTCCCATTTCTGCAATGAAGGAAGGAAGATACATTTTTTTGCAGGGCAAATGGGGTTAAGTGGCTTGCCCAAGGCCACACAGCTAGATAATCATTAAGTGCCCAGGTCCTCCTGACTCCAGGGTTGGTGCGAAGGTACACTTTTTGAATTCTTCTCTAATTCACATATCATTATAGAGTACTTAGTTTCAAAAAAGTTCAATATATTAAAAATGAATGTGATATTTTAAAAATATTATTTAAAATTTTTATTGATTTTGAAAAATAGTCAACATTCTGAGCTATTAAAATTTAGGCATTAACAAGTAAACTATCAATTTAAAAAATTCAGAATTTTCATCCTTATTGTTGGCAAAAAAGTTAAAAGGGACTATACTATCTTCTGATCCCTTCTCTAGCCCTCAAAGAAAACCTTCTACTGCTCTTAAAAATCTAACAAAATACCAACCAAATCTAGCACAGAAATAATTTTTTAACATTTGATTATTGTCACTGAAATTCATTCCCTTTGTGTATTATTGCTGTTAGGGTTGAAAAAGTACTTGCTCTGGAAGCAAAATATCCCAGGTCAAATCCCAACTGTCTAATTCAATTTAAGATTTATTAAAAGACTGTTAGTTGTGATATTCTGAGATCTGAGAATACAAAAATGAAAATGAAAGAATCCAAGTTCTCTAAATAATTACATTCCACTATCTGTGTGCCCCTCTCGGCTCCTCCCCTGAGATTCTTCACTTCTCTGGGATTTGATTTCCTCATCTGTATGAGCCTTTTACTGCTAGGGCCAAGGGGAAAAGCAGTTTTTCTTTAGCTGAAAGAACTAAATTATGATAGAAATAAGAAGTTATTAAAAAAGGGGGGATTGGGTTTTCTTGGCAAAGATACTGGAATGGTTTGCATCTCATTTTACAGATGAAGAAACTAAAGGCAAGCTAGGTTAAGAGACTTGCCCAGGGTCACACAGTTGGTTAATTTCTGAGGCCATATTTGAACTCAAAAAGATAAATCTTTTTGATTCTGAATCTGCCATCCTATCTACTATAGACTAAGTTTAAATTTGACCAAAAATACTGGGTCTCCACTTCCTCATATTAAAATTAGAGAAAGGATTGGCAAACTATTCCAGTATCTTTGCCAAGGAAACTCCAAGTCGGGTCACGAAGAGTCAGACATGACTGAAAGGACTGAACAACAACAAATATGAAAGGACAGACATGAACCAATGACTCAAGGATCTAAACTTAACCAGGCTGTGATGAAGCACTCTCTCTCTCTCTCTCTCTCTCTCTCTCTCTCTCTCTCTCTCTCTCTCTGGAAACACGGTCAGGGTTTCATGTAAAATAAGGAAGTCAGACTAAATTATCGCCAGAAGTGATACAGATGATCTAAAATCAAAAAATGACAATAAAAACCTATTTCTCCCAATACACAAGTTAAAAAGTTAAAGGACAAAATGATTAGAAGGCATTATGAAAGTATTTCCCTTCTTTGCAACATTTTTAAGGTGGAAAAACGAGAATCCTAACAATTCAGAATGAAAGTGACATACATAACAAGAAAGTAAAGTTGACTAAGTTCACTCCCAGAAGAATTAGATGAAGGATACAAATAAACAGGTAAGACATTTCACAAGAGAAGTGGAGAGGTTGAATCTGGTGCCAGAACAATCGAGCTCCAATCCCACCTCTGATATTACCCATTTGGCCTTGGGCTAGGCATTGAATATCCCTGGGGCTCAGTTTTCTCATCTGAAATATATAGAAGTTGTCCCAAATAGCCACTGAGGTCCCTTCCAGCTTCTTATCTACGACCCTGTGGCCTTCAGTTCAGCAAATGACTCAGTGAAAATGAATACTTAATCAAGACTTACTATTTCAATGTACACAGGATCTCATCCACGGGAGTAGATCTTCTAGATGGCAACCAATACCTCGACCTTTATCGTGGAGGATTGGATTGCACACTGGGGCTGAAATCGGAAAGATCTGGATTTTCAGAGAGGTTACTTGAGCACTATCTGCCTCAATTTCCTCATTTATAAAATGAAGAGAACAACAGTACCTCCATGTTTTGGTTGTAAGGATGAAATGAGATTATATTTGTAAAGCACATTTCAAACCTCAGCACACTATAAACGTCAGTTATTGTTATTGTGATTATTTCTCAAGACTTTCTGCAAATCTTCCAAGGAAGATCTAGTCAACCAGCTAAATACTCTTTGATATGTTGTGAATACCTCAAAGATAAAGCCTTTCCTGGGCTCTCCTTCCCCCATGTCAATACTTCTTTCCAGATAATATCTTGCTTTTACTTTGAATAGATTTACATATGTCCATTTTGTTTCCTGGATGGCATACAAGTTCCTCCAGGGCAGGACCTGCCTCCTTTCTATCTTGGCATCACCAACCCCAAGCACCTTGCAGGAGCTTTAAAAATACTCCCTGAATTGGCCCGACTATCAGATCTGGATGATGTTGTTTTACTGACCTGCCTTCCTCCCCTTCCCCCAGTCCTTTCTTTTGTAATTCACACTTAGAAGGGATAGTTCAAGAAAATATAAAAACACAAGTGATCAATAAGAAATCATTAAAAATAAATAAATAAATGCCCACTGATTGATACCAGCATAGCCCTTGGGCCTTCTCTTAATTATTATTTACTCTTGTTTGATTCACATACAAATATAAAACTTATGAAAACTTTAAAGCCTTAGTCAAAAATCCATCTGGGTTATTGCTCAAATGGGGCAATTTAGGAAATCAGTCTACAAAGAAATGTGCCCAAATTAGAGATGGCATTATGAAATGTTATCATCTTATAATAAAACTAATGTGTGTTAGACTCATTAAATTAGGAAAAAGCCTGGGATAGAAATGAAACTCAATACTCCCATCAGCCTCAATTCAACAGCACAGGTATAAATGAAATGTGAGGAGTCTGATATTCAAAGTCATTGGCTGTCTAGATTACTAATGGGTTCCCAGTGAAAACTTTAATTCTCCAAATCCATCAATGTGCATCAGAAAGATGATTGAAACTGTAATAATGAGAGCAAAGTGTGTAGGAGGAAACTGGGGATTGTATATGTATGGATGAGCTTATAACATGTTAGGCAGGAAGCCCAACTTGCTTTAAATTACAAGAGCCAAAGAATGAATAGATCAAACAGAAAAATTTGTGAAGCATCTAGTATGTGCTATACACTAGACATACAGAAAGTAAAAATAAAAAATGAAACAGTCCTTGCTCTCGAGGGTCTTCTATTCTCTTAGGGAAGTGAATATTTAAACAAAGAACTATATCTAAATTAATTAGGGTCATTTGTCTAAGGGAAGAGAAGCCAAGGGTATTGAAATGGTACATGCAGGATCTGCAATCTGAGTTGAACTTTGAAGGAAGCTGCAATTGGAAGACGGGAGGAGATGTATTCAGAGGCAAGGGGACACATGGCCATGGTAATATGAGATAAAGAGTTGTGTGTGAGGAGCAGCAATAAGGGTTTTGGACTGAACTATAGCAGTTTAGAAAGAGCAACATGCAATAAATCTACAAAAATGGCCAACTAAAGGCATTTAAAGTTTATCCTGGAGGTAATAGTTTCTAGATCAGTGGAGTAACATGATCATTTCTAGAAATAACACTAGCAGTTGAATGGGAAATGGATTTGAAAGAAAAGAAACTAAAGGTTGAAAAGTCATTTAGTGGCTGACTTCAATAGCTGAGGTGATAGGGTTTGAGCTAGAGTGATAGCCAGTTTTGCACAAGTCAGTTTTGTACAATGATTCCCTTGTGTCCATACAAGGGACACAAGGGAATCAATAAGATTTGGTAATGGACTAAATATGGAGATTGAGAGAAAGTCAAGAATTTATGGTAGGGGTGGCTTGGTGGCACAGTGGATAGAGCACCGGCCCTGGAGTCACGAGGACCTGAGTTCAAATCTGGCCTCAGACACCTAATAATTACCTAGCTGTGTGGCCTTGGGCAAGCCACTTAACCCCACTGCCTTGCAAAAACTTTAAAAAAAGAGTCTATGGTGAGTATACTGGTTGGCAAACAGGGTGACTCAGGAGATGGGGGGGGGGGGTTGCCTTGACAGAAGGTGGTTAGAAAGGATAGTTTGGGAGATAAAACTAAGTTATTTTTGGACATGTTGAGTTCAAGATGTCTACAGATTGGCCAGATAGGAAAGAGTAATCAGTAAAATAGGAACCCAGGCCACAGGATCCATAATATTCATCTCTCTCTCTCTCTCTCTCTCTCTCTCTCTCTATCTATCTATCTATCTATCTATCTCTATCATCTCTATCTCTATAGCTATAGCTATAGCTATCTATATATGAATAGAGAAACAGATACAGATTAGAAAGAGAAGTTCAGGCGAAGATAGAGATGACATGGATGTATACATGTATGATACATTCACATGCCTGCATGGATATATACAAATATACATGAAATCTTCATAAAGATGTAGAATGCTTGGAAACTATTGAGGTCAATAAGAGAGACAGATTATACAAAGAGACGAGAAGAGGATTCAGATAGAGTTTGGGGGGCGGGGGGAATCTCCAGAATTGCAGAGAGGATTAGCAAAGAAACTGATAAGTAATGGTCAGCTAGATATGAGAACCTGAGACCACAGTCATGAAAACCTAAAGAGAAAGCATATGGGAGGAGGATGGTCCATTACATCAAAGGCTGCAAAAAAGGTTGAGAAATCATTTGGCAATTTTGGGGAAAGATGTTTCAATTCAGTGATGACTGAAAGGGATTAAGAGATGAAACAGAAGAACAGGATAAACCTCAGATGGAATCATCCTAACTAGTAACTAATGATTTAGACAAAAACAACTTTAAGAAGGGAAATTATCTGACCCAGGGTATGTTCTTAACTCTCACAAATCTGTTTTTACATGACTTTTTAAAAAGTCAAAAGAATATTTACTGCAGGCCATTCAGCTAAATCCAAGTGATATCTGAACAGTCATTTTATAATTATATCTATATTAAATACTATATGTAAAATATAAATGGTATTATAATTATTAATATTATTCTAATAGTAATTTCTGGGAAATTCCTACAGGTGTCCAGCATCTTCAAAAAGGACTTTGTGCTTGATTTCACACCTAGCCCACAGCAGGTGAACCTGAGGGTCACCCTTCAACTTGGAGGACAGATCTCCTCTGTCTATCCGCACTCTAAAAACAATAGATCACAAGGCCCCATCAATGTATTTGCCCTTCAATGGTTCGCTCAAACCAAAGGCTTTAACTGAAATAGCACAGGAAGAAAAGAGGGCAATTATAAAGTAAAATTATTACTCTGCACTCTTCTAAATTAGATATTCCAAAGAATTCACACAGAGGAAAACCCACTGGATGAAGAATGTTTATTATCAAGTTAGATGAACATAAAGGTGATCCATCGGTATACATCTCTCAAATGGACACAGTATGTGGACAGTATAAGACTGATATAAAATTGGATAAGAGGAGGAAGCAAACTTTGAGAAATCACTGAGTACCTCTAATGACCTGCAAGCTTCCTACATAAACTAGAAGTCCATTTTTAAATCCCACTCTGCTTTTGGCTGTATCATATGGCTGTGAGTCATACAATAGCACAATCTCCAATGAATTAAAGCTGAGGGTCACCCAAAGAGGAATGGAGAGATGCATGGGAGACATGAGCTGGCTGTCAGCAGATGATATGTGAAAAGGCAAAGGATACCACTAGAGAGATGTGTGATGGGAGGGGGGATTGGCTTCATTGAATCTTAGAGTTAGGAAGGACCCGGAAGAATGCTTGATTTGAGCTTCTCCCCAGTTCTTTTCTATTGTATACTTGACAAATGGTTCCCCAGCCTCTATTAGTCAGAAAACTTGCTTCTCGAAAAGATAAATTTCAGTGCCAGGGAGTTATAATTGTGAGAGGCAGACAGGCAAGGGCAAAGGAGTCTGTTATCAAGGGACCAGCTTTATCATCAGAAACTCAGCCATAGGAGAAGGAAGTTTGGCATGCCATCAATTCACCAAAGCACTTTGGAAAATGGCAAATGGATCTGGAAACCCATGCCCAAGAGACATGTCCAAAGTAAATAACATGCCCAAGTTCTGAAATGCTACATTTCCACGGTTGGAAACTCATGCCAACTGACTCTTGTCTTGAACATGTTCTAAAGAACACCATGTAACTGCAGCTTTGAAGGGCCCTTTGACCACAAGCAGTGATGGTCTAATCTCGGGATCATGGATTTGAAACCCAGGTAGTCCTGTCCCTGATCAAAGGCTGCTCCTCAGCCAATCAATTCCCAAGATTGTCTGCCAGCAGTCAGCAGGAACCAGCACTGACTGTGGGCACACTGTCTTCCCCTCTCCCAGAAACACTCCAAGGACTTGCCTTGATTATTGTTTCAGGCCTGGCTGCTCACAAAAGGTATCTTAATAAATGTTCAGTCATGTGCAAGGATGTGGGTGGGTGCTGGGGACAAATGCTACATACCCATCTCCGAAATGCTTACAATCTGCGTATGCAAGTGAATATGAGGCAATAGCCATAATAACAATAAAAACTCAAATCCAGCCTCAAACATTTACTGGCTGTAGGGCACTGGGCATGCCACAACCTCCATCTGCCTCAATTTCCTCATCTGTAAAATAGGGATGATAATAATAAAAGCACTACTACCCAGGGTTGCTGTAAAGAAATGAGATATTTATACTTTATAAATCTTAAAGCACTACATAAATACTAGCTAATTTATTATTATTATCATATTGTGCTTTAAGTTTTGTTACATCTATCAATTTACTTGAGCTTCACAACAATCTAATGAAGTAGATACTGTTAGTATTTCCATTTTACAGATGAGAACATTGAGGTGTAGAAAGGTTAAGCATTTGCCCAAAGTCACAAAACTTGATTGGGCCAAAAGAGAGAATCTAGCTATGTTATCTAAGAAAGTGAGGAGGAAGAGAACTGGAGCCAGGGAGATCAGGGAAGGATTTATAGCCCTAACCTGACCTCCAGGAAAAAGAAAAATGTCAGCCAGGGATGAGGAATGGGTTCAGTTCAGGGCAAAGTTTGTATGAGTGTGTGGACAGAGATTGTGTCTGTGTCAGTATTTTGAGACCCTGTGGGTGCTGAGGCAGATCACAACCCTTGGTGCTTAGTTTTCAGTGTTGCTATGGATTAATGTCTTTGCTCTGGAAGCAAGTGGGGCAGAGTGGAATGAAGACAAAACTGGAGTTGGCACTGGGGTTGAATTTTAAGCTGCAGTGAGACCCTGAGCAAGTCACTTCAGTTCAGTCCCCTTTTAGACAATGAAGCAAATAACAGCTGCAGTAAATTACTTCCATCACAGAACCCATAGGACAGGCTTTAGGAGCCTCCAACTAGGATCTCATTGTTGGTGATGTCATGATAAGGCTCTCCACACACATGCAACTCTCTCTCTCTCACACACACACAAATACACTCATTTACACAATACACTCTCACATTTATAAACACATATTTATACATACTCAATACAACACACAAATACACACACACACACATATACACACACACACACACAAAACTGACCCTGAATTCACAAAGGCAACACCAACAATACTGCTGGCTCTTGAAGGCCCTGCCAAGGTAGAAAGACTTTCAATACAGGTTTCCATGAAGACCAAGTAGTTAGGTAGTTAGGTGTGGGTAGGATCATCAAAAGAAGGTTGGCTCCCAAGTGAAGAAGCTTTTATTTCTACCACCCACTACAATCCCTAAGGCTATCAATTTCTCAGCATCTGTTTCTCTTCTTGTACTTGTATTAATCAGCCAACATCAACATAGGAAAACTCTACCCCCCCCAAACCTACATGCTGCTCTTATATGCCTAGCCTTCTCAACCCTACCCCATCCAAGTCAGTCACCCGTTCCACTACACCATTTAGAATTTCTAGTCCATACTGACACGTACTTTCCTTTATTCTGGACCCTCTCTGTCTCCACATTCCTTCATTTGTTAGCCCTCCCTGAAACTTACCTCACCCTGATGATTCTCTGTGCCTGGCCACCCTCTCCATCACTGGCTGTACCTTCACCCACACCCCTAATACACTGATCTTAGAGGGGAAATTGAAATACTCTGTGCTTCCTACTGATCCTTCTAGATGGCACCTTTAACTCCATCAATCAGCAACTTTGAAATTCACAGATCAAACCTTCCAGATTAGGATAGTTGTTGGTGGCCAAATATTTTCTCCTTTTATTCTTCGAGGAATGGAACACATAGAACTCACCATCTTCCACCAACTCCTACCCTTATACCAAGAGATCCACGTTGAGGCTCTTGCTATCACCTTAAATTCCATGGTTTCCTCCATAACTCTATCACAGGTGCACATTGAGATGATAATTCTTAAACTCATCATTATCTATGAGTATTTCATTTCCCTCATGCAAACTTCTGATGTTTTTCTATCTGATCATAACTTTCTAGCTTTCTATTACTCCTTATGCCTCATTCCTCCCAGATCCATTCTTCTCACTCCTTAAAATTTCCAATCCTTCTCCTTCTCAGGACTTTTTCAGATAATTACCCTTTGCCTTTTCAATTCCTTCTTTTTCCTGTTGCCTTTTGTCACCGAGCAGCTAGATGGGGCAGTGGATAGAGCACTGGTCTTGAAGTCAGGAGGACAGGAGTTCAAATTCTGCCTCAGACACTTGACTGCTACTAGCTGTGTGACCTTGGACAAGTCATTTAACCCTGATTGCCTCACATCCAGAGCCATCTCTACTCACCTGAGTCATATCTGGCCACTGAACCCAGATGGTTCTGGAGAAGAAAGTGAAGATGGTGACTTAGCACAGCATCCCCCTCACTCAAATCCAATTCATGTGCTTGTCATGGCGTCACCCCCCTGATGTTGTGGTCTTCTTCAAAAATGAAGGACAAGCATATCACTTCCTCCTCTCCCATCTTGACTTCAAAGATAGCCAACTCAATTCTGCACTATCTTCTGCTCTTGAATCTTGTGCCCCTTTTGTGCTAAAGGTGGAAGTCACATAACCATACTGAATGGGTACAATATGAATCTTTGCTATCTAATTTCAACCAAGTATTCACTCAAGCCAATATTCTTTGATTCATCATCGATTCCCTATTTCACTCTTCATAAGAGCTTTTCCAAACCTTCTCTTCTCTCCTCAAGTCTCTCCCACTTCCCTTTCCTCCCCAACTCTTAGCTGATACTCTCTTTGTGATGGATTTTTATGACAGCATTAGACTACAATGCCTCTTCCTAAGAGAAGATTAATATTTTAAATCAAAGATGACAACAACAACAAAATGGGCTTTAGTGGGAAGGAGAAGCTTGGGTTTGCCTGCCCACTCAGACAAGAGTTTAAAACTGTTCTAAGAAACATTGCATAATAACCAAAGGCCTACTGTAACTTGAGCCCCTGTTTCAAAGATAACAGAGAAATGTTTTTAAAAAGCAGCTTGTTACCCAACGAGTGATTTATGAGTGGTCCAAACCAGCTTCCCTCCCTTGCCCCCTGCAGTTCTCTGAAAAACTGGCATTTCACATTTTAAACTATTAAAAGGAAATTGAGATGCATAAGGAAAGGAGGTAAACATTTTTTAAGGCTGCTCAATCCTCTGACTCATCCACCTTCCCAGTTCTCATGGTTAAAGGTGTATGTGTGTTTGTGTATGTTTGTGTGTGTGCACTTGTATGTTTTAAACACGATGAAACAATGAACTGTGTCCTCTTCTCATATTTAGAAGCCAATCATGGAGAGGAATGAATTTCTAGACCACTTTAATATTTTAGAGGCTGCAAGAATAACAAAGCATTTCCAATAGTCTTAAATAGGTCACTATGCTATCTTCCATGTTGGAGTTAGAAAGGACTATAAAAATTATTTAGTATAAGCTTCCTTTCTTTCTCCATCCATTCTTCCCTCATTTAGGAAATCGATCCTTGACCTGACCTGGGTGCAGAGGTATAATTTATACCCACATTGCCTGAGTCTAAAGACAGTGCTCTGACCATTTTTCTTGGTTAGCATCTCCAAATTCAATTGAAACTCTAAAGGCTGCATTTATCAATAAATATCTATATATAGAAACCCAAACTCTAAATCTGGATTGAGAGATACAATACAAGACTGCATTCACACTAAGTCTAAGTGACATAAATCTATTTTGGTGTTTGGAAAATAGTCATAGAGTCATGTGGAGGCAACCTCTTAAGAAGGAGAAAACCCCGAGGATGCTGAATGGCTTTCCCAAGTGAGTCCTGGTAACAGATCCTTGGAAAAAGCTTAGATTTAAAAGCTAAAGGTCTCCCCTGCATCCAGGGCCATCTCCACTCCTCCCATTCCATATTTGGCCACTAGACCCAGATGGCTTAAAGGAGAAAGTGAATCTGGTTACTTTATAAAACCCCCTCCCCCTCACAGATCCAATTCACTTGCATGTCATGGCATCACCTTCCTGATGTCCCGATCTGCTTTTGAAAATGAAATACAAACAGTAACTTGGTCACAGGAAGTCCTGGCTTCATGTGGTATATCACATGTGATAGTTTCTTTAGTAGAAGATAATACAGACTAAATATCATAAATCTTGATAAGCTGAACAAGTGTGCAAGCCTGAAGAACCTTGAAATCATTTCCAACAACAAAACTTAAAGTTTCTATAGGGTGACATTTGGGAACCTCACTTCATAAAATTGCTTGTTTGAAACTGACAATATAGATAAAATACTGAAATTCTGCAGCATAAACACACACACACATACACACACACACACACACACACACACACACACACACATAAATACAGCTTTCATTTATCCATGTTCTAGAGTTTACTTATATAATGTTTATGGAAGCCTTGTTTTGGTGAGTGCTGCTTATGAAGTCAAAGGAGTGAAATTCACTTATGTGAGGACCAATAAACTAAATGGGAGGAAACTGTTGTTTAAATTTTATTTATTTAAAGCAATGGAGTTAAGTGATTTGCCCAAGGTCACACAGTTAGGCAATTCTTGAACATCTGAGGCCATATTTGAACTCAGGTTCACCTGACTCCAGGGATGATGCTCTATCCACTCTACCACCTGGCTGCCCCCTAGATGAGAGTAGACTTGATGAAGAATTTTATGAGTCTTCACTAAAATAACCTACAAATCCTTTTGCATCATCTAAAGAAGCCATAGAATATTTTGTACAGTCTTACTGAGAAAAGCATATGTTTCCAGTTATTATCATGAGAGAAATAATGGTTATGGACCACATCAAAATCCAAAAAAAGTCCACTCCAAAATTTATATCTCTATTGCAACACAATGAAAACTGTTGCATTTGTGGTTCAGAACTCCAAACAAGAAATTTTCTCAATTCTGCTAACGTACTAGAAACATTTCTCACTGTTCTAAAGAAAAGGAAACCAGGTGGAATTTAGAAAAACAAGAACCACTTATAAAAAGTCATTTCACAATCTGACAATTAAAACAATTGTCAATGTGATCAATTCAGTTTCTGAAATGGAAAGCAGGGTTATGATGATGATAAACCTTCCAATGGCATGAGAAATCCTATGAAATCAGAAAAGGAAAAAATGTATGGCTAAGGATGGAGATCAAAAGTTCCCTGGAAAGAAAGAATATAGAAAATAATTGAATGATACAAAGAGAATTTTCACAAAGGAAAAAATGCAGAGAAAGTTTTAGAGCCCTTTCCTGTGAAATGAATATTTTTTACAATAAGAAACCTTTACGAGAGAGAAAAGAAGGAAATTGTTCTACCTCAAAGTTACTTAATATTAAATCAAGTTACCAAACAGGACTTTTTTTTCTTTTGGAAGCAGATTCAAGTGTTTTTGCACAAAACCTCAAGGGCAAAAATTAATAGCATTCTCATTTAATAGAAGTTGCATTATAAGCTGGCTTGATGGAACTTTTTTCTACCTACTCAAAGGATGATATTAATTTCCTTAACAACAGGAAAAAAATGTGATATAAAACAAAAGAAGTGGGGAGGAGCACACGTTACAAATGTATCTGCAAGGAGAGAGTCCATCTCTTGGTTTGAAAGTCCCATTAATGAAAAATCTACTTCCCAAGCAGTCCGCTGGCCCAGAAATCAATCAGGGCAGTGGGGAAGGTCTGACTTACAGGGCTAGTTCTCTAGTATTACATGGGGAAAATGCTACGGATACACTGCCTACTAGGGATTGCTATAAATTTGAATTTTAAGGTAATATATCATAAGTTTTTGTCCTAATTAAAGTTTGAAATTCCATTAAATGATTAGTCATAAAATGAGAAACACCTATCTGTACAAAACGAGAAAGTGGTATATTTTCAAGCATTTTTTAATTTTGGTACCTGATTTTAAGTAATTGATTAACTTCAATAAAGTTAACTTTGAAATTTTAAAACTTTTCTAAAAGACTGTATTTCTAAAAATAAAAATGTACCATTTGTTCAGGTTTCTAAATTAGTTATTTTTAACTACAAAAAAATCACCTTGAATAAGAGAGAAAATGTACTAGAAGACTAACTTTCATTTTGTGTTTTTGAAATTATCTTAATTTTTAACGACTCTCATGCTTTTTCTTTTCTATTTGAATAAAAAATATATATTTCCGTATGTATATATAATATATTTATATGATATATAACAATGCCATTATATAATATAATATATAAAATATGTATATACATATTATATGTGTATATATCATATTTGAATAATAATATATGTGTGGATATATCTATATTTAGAGACAAAAATGCAAAGTTTGGCCAATTTTGGTTAAAAAATTTGGGAAACTTAAAATCTTCATTAAACAAACATTTCTGTAGAACACATTGCAAATAGCATTGAACTTGAGAAATATTTAAAAATCAGTGCTGTAGTCTAAGAAATCAAAATTTTGTTTTTGTTTTTCATTTTGAATTTCTTTTATAACACTAAGTCCTGCTCTTTTGCTATCAAGGTCAACATGAATTCCAATAAGCAAAATAAGCTTATGCTTGGGAGAAAACATTCATTACAAATTTATTTATATTTTTCACATTTATAAAGTTTATTTATGTTCACACAAACTATTTCCTGTTAAAGTATTTTTTACATAAAAAAAGGATGTATAGAGCACTGCCTCTGGAGACAGAAGGACCTGAATTCAAATCTGGTCTCAGATACTTAATAATTACCTAGCTGTGTGAACTTGGACACGTCACTTAACCCTACTGCCTTTCTTGAAAATAAAAAGGAAATAGTCAAGCTATAAAATATGTAATCAAGGAGCTTTTTACTTTAATCTCCACTGTTAAACAAAACAGTTTCTATAATGGAAAATTATCATCTAGGAAAGGCACTAGAAATAGAGTCAAGCACCTGAATCTGAACCCCAGCTCTCCCATTTACTATTCTTGTGAGCCTCAGCAGTCTCATCTTTAAGAAAGAAAGAAAAACATGAATGATGGTTTCTGAGCAATCTTCCAGCTCCTTACTTAGGATCCTAATGTAGTGTTTTCAGGGATGTTATTGCCACCCTCCTCTTTTAAAACTGACAACCCGGACCTGACAAAAAGATGAGGAAAATGTGCCACCTTCATCACTTCACTCTCCTGCTCTGATGAGGAGAAAGAATATTGCCTACAATGATCAACTAAGATTGATAAGCTCTTCTCAGCAATACAATGATTCCAAAAGAGTCATCATGGAAAATGTTATTTAAAAAAAGGAAAAAAATTAAAAAGGAAAAAAAGTCTTTAAAATAGGGAAAGAAATGGGGTCTGTGGATCGCCTCCTGTGAATTGCCCATCTCCTCCGGGAGGTGATGCCTTGACAAGCACATGAACTGGATTTGAGGGAGGGGACTGTGCTAGGTCCCCAGCCTCCCTTTCTCCTCGTGAGCATCCGGGTCCAGTGGCCAGATAGGGGTCAGGACGACTGGAGATGGTTCTGGATGCCAGGCGATCAGGGTGAAGGGACTTGTCCAAGGTCACCCAGCCAGTGATTCAAACTGACTCCAAGCTCCCCCCCCCCCCCCCGCGCCATCCAGATGCCCTTCCCTGTGCAAACCCAAGCTTTTCATTTTCTGCATTTACCTTCCGAGGGGGCCCAGAGTTCAGCAGATGGCACAAGCCGGGAGGTGGCCCCCAGGTCGCTTCCAAGTGTAACGCGGGACCCGATGCTCTTGGCTCCCACCAGTGAGGAGGAGGAGGAAGGGGAGGAGGAGGAGGAGGAAGAGGGGGGAGGAGGAGGAGGAGGAGGAGGAAGAGGGGGGAGGAGGAGGAGGGGGAGGAGGAAGGGGGGAGGGGGAGGAGGAGGAAGAGGGGGAGGAGGAAGGGGGGAGGGGAGGAGGAGGAGGGGGAGGAGGAAGGGGGAGGGGGAGGAGGAGGAAGAGCAAGGGGGAGGGGGAGGAGGAGGAAGGGGGAGGGGAGGAGGAAGAGGAGGAGAGGGGAGGAGGAGGGGGAGGAGGGGGAGGAGGGGGAGGAGGAGGGGGAGGAGCGGGAGGAGAAAGGGGGGAGGGAGAGGAGGAGGAAGAGAAGGGGGGAGGGGGAGGAGGAAGAGGAGGAGGAGGGGGAGGAGGAGGAGGAGGAAGAGGAGGGGAGGAGGAGGAGGAGGATGGGGGAGGAGGAGGAGGAAGGGGGAGGAGGAGGAGGGGGAGGAGGGGGGAGGAGGAGGAGGAAGAGGAGGGAGGAGGAGGAGGATGGGGAGGAGGAGGAGGGGGAGGAGGAGGAGGAGGAGGGGGCGCTCAAGCAGAACCCAAGTCCCTTCCCTTCCAGGGCTCCGGGGAGTCGGGGGGCGGGGCCCGCTTCTGGAGGTTTGGGGGCGCGCCCCGGGCCTCGGGGCTCCTGGCTCTGCCAGGGGGCGGGGCGCGGGCTCGGAAGCCCGGGCTGCCCCTGCCCAGGTGAGGGGCGGGGCGGCGAGGCGCGGCCACCGCCCCCCGGCCCGCCCCCGGCCCGCCCCGCGGCGGCTCTACCTGCCCCCGGGCCCCCCGGGACGCGCCGCCGCAGGAGCGGGCGGGCAGCGGGCAGCGGGCAGCGGGCACCTGGCGAGCGCCGCGGCCCCTCGGCCCGGCTGGGCACTGGCCGGCGGGAGCCGCCCCCAACATGGCCTCGGGCGCCGGAGCCCAGGTGAGCCGCGACCTGTTGCTGCTCGGGGGGCGGGGGGCGCCCCGAGCCTCCGGGGAGCGGGGGGGCTGCAGGCTGGGCGGCCCGGGATGCCACCCCCCGCTATTTGACCGGGCAGAACCGTCCGGTCTCCAGCCGCTAAATGGGGGGCCCAAGGGGGATTCGAACCCAGACCCTCCGCTGCCCGAGCCCCTCTGGGAAAGCGGCCCTGCCCCCCACTCCCTCCCGGGGTTCCGAGAAGAGAAGGCTGGCTGGGCCAGGGCGCACTGGGGTCCTTCCCCCCCCGCCACCCCCCTTTGCCCCCCAGGGGCCAGCTTCCGCCCGGGGCCCGGCCCTCTGGCCCCCCAAAGCTGATGGGGGGCGGGGGGCAGATCTCCGGGCTTGGGGAGTTCACCTGGACGCTTCGGGGAAGTGAGGGGCGCTTTCTGCTGCTCCCTGGAGGAGGCAGCCGCAGTCCTGTCTGTGTGTGCATGTAGCCGTGTAGCCATGTATCCGTGTATGTATGTGTCCGTGCATCTATGTAGCCATGTAGCCGTGCATGTCTGTATCCGTGTAGCCATGTCTGTCTGTACTGGCTGGCTGGCTGTCTACAACGTGTAAGGGCAGTTTTCAGTAGAGATCTGAGTTTGCGCCCCCCTCCCCTCCCTCCCCATGTACACTCATGTCAGAGACTGCCAGCATTGTTTGGAGGTGCCAGGAACCCGGGGCCCCGCAACTTTGCAGTTTGGAGGCCGAGTGCACGGTGCTCATGTTGGCCCTTCTGGAAGGACCCTCTTCTGGCCCCCGGGGAAGATGGAAGAATGAGCTTTGGCATTTAAAATTTAGCAGAGACTGGGCTTTCCCGGCCAGCCGGCTGCTTCGTATACACTGTTACCTGGCTTTTCTTGTTGAGACTTTGACCTGTGCTGACCGACTCTAAGAGAACTGATGTCGGGGCGGCTAGGTGGCTTTGACCTGTGCTGACCGACTCTTAAGAGAACTGATGTCGGGGCGGCTAGGTGGCTTTGACCTGTGCTGACCGACTCTAAGAGAACTGATGTCGGGGCGGCTAGGTGGCCCAGTGGATAGAGCACCGGCCCTAGTCAGGAGGAGCTAGTTCAAATATGACCTCTGACACTTCATAATTGCCTGGCTATATGACCTTAGGCAAGTCACTTAGCTCCATGGCCTTGCAAAAACCAAAAAAAAAAAAAAACCCCAAAAATAAAAAAAAAAGAATGAGAGAGAACTGATTCTTTTTCTCTTCAAAGGGATAGAGAAATATAAACAAATTAGAATGAGAGGAGAGCAAATAGATTGGACAGAGGCAGTTTCCTGATGAGATGTGAAGAGAGAGCAGGGTGAAAGAAGGAGGAGGAAGAGGAATGTGTGTTAGTGGGCTTTAGACCCTTGGTTGGTACTCACTTTCTCACTTTTAGAGTCACAGGGAGGCAGCTAGGTGACCCTGGGGTCAGGAGTGACCTAAATTCAAATCCAGCCTCAGACACTTCATAATTACCTAGCTGTGTGACCTTGGGCAAGTCACTCTTCACCCCATTGTCCTCAATAAAATAAAATAAAATAGAATAGAGTTTGGCAACAGGGCAAACTGAACTGCTTTTGGGGTTGCAGACTGGATGGTGATGGGGAGATCTCCCTGGGGAAGGTCTTCAGGACTGTGGCTGCTGGGCTGGGCTGGCCTGGGAAGAGATGGCTGCTGGCTTTCAATTTTAACTAATTCCTTTAAACTAGAGCCTTAGCTTAAGTTCTTTCAGTAAAGGTAAATGATGTCAGCCGCCTCTGCCCCACCTAGCTATGACCCTGTCTCTAAGGAAGCTCATATTCAGAATGGAAACACAATAAGGGGAGCCAAAGAAAAGGAAAAAAAAGGAAGTAAAAAAAATCAGGATCTGGAGACAGCGTGAACATCGCCAACCAATCCTCGTATGTATGTGCGTGTCTTTCCTGGTTGCAAAGACTGATCACACTTCTGTTTGTTGAAAGTTGGCGAGAAACTGTCTCTTGGCTCTCTTTTGTGGAGATTCTTGTTTTCAGGGCCACAGAGAACAATGGAGAAAGTCTTCTGTTGGCTAGAATAGGAGCAAGTTTCAAAGCACCAGAGTATGTCGACACGCTCATTTATCACATTTAATTGGTCTGAAGCGAATTCGGGGTCTTCCAGATGTCTGTGTTACTGGGGGGGAACATGCAGACCACACATAAGGAGAGGTGCTTTTCTGAGCAATAAGGCCCATGGGATGTGCTTGAAAGAACTGCCAACCCCAGATATCTTTGGTAAGGTATCTTAAGAATAAGGAGACCACCAAGCCTGGTGGTAGCATGGTTCAGGGGACAGTCAGAGGACACTGGTTTAAATTCACCTCTGCTCTTTCCTTTGGGTGACCTTGGGTAAATCACTATTTCTCTGAACCACACTTTCTTTCTTTCGAATGAGGAGCTGGACTAGATGATCTCTGAGGTCCTTTCTAATGAGACACCTGGAATTCTATTTTAGCCTAGCTGTCGCTTTTTACTGATGAAGCAACTGAGGCCCATAGAAAGGAAGTAACATGTCTCCTTGTCAAAAGGCTGGCAAATACCACCTAGCAAAGCAGTCACTAGGACAGAGGAACCAGGATTCTCTCCCAGGGGACACACAGTTGGAGGGTGCTGACACCACTAACAATTCCTTCAGCAGAGGAGAAACAACTGAGCGTCGCACCTAGTTAGCAAGATTAATTAGTTAAAATAGAAGGCTACCAGATGGAAACTTCCTCCTGGTGAGCTCTTCTTTTGGCCTGGCCCTGCCCTGTCCTTTACTCCTCTCCTGTCTTGTGGCCTCCAAGGACTTCTGTCTTCCCATACAAGATTATATCCTAAGGTTCCTCCTTATATTCCAGCTGTTGTCCTGGGGCATCTTTCTCCACCCCTTACATGATTTAGAAAGAAAAAATTTACAGGAGGGCACATTTTTATGTTGATTGCATGGGAAGCATTTCCCAGATCTCCAAATTATGAGCCATAGTCTTCGAGGCAAGATTTGAACTCCCAACCTGTGATTCACAATTGAATAGTCTATCCTGTCCACCATGCTTTCATCTGCATTTCATCTTCTACCCAGGGCAGGATAGATATGGGGATTGCCTTTCTATGTCTATCTTGTTTTTTCTTTAGAAGATTTCTATCCATTCCTTTGGCAAGGCAGAAAATAAATATTTGTTTCATAAATGTGCATACCAATGTATTATGACAAGGACTCCTGAGTAACATTAGGGAGAGGTGGAGGGTGCATTTCAGAATCCTCGGAAACATGCTCAGAAGACATCTCGGAACACTTGCCTTTGTCAGACAGTTTCCTAGTGTTTCTCCTTTACTTTTTTTGATATCGCAGCAGTTCTGCAAGGGAACCTGCTGGGCTGACTTATGGAAAATTGAAAGGAAAGCCATTTATTCCCAGGCACGGTGTTTGCTTATTTAATAGCTCAATACAGTTTAATTCTGGTATCCTTTTCCAAGTGCCTACTATGTTCAGAATCCCAAGATACAGGGATGAAAGCAAAGTAATTTTTATCCTTAAGGAGCTAACATTCAGCTAGAGATAGGGACCTGGATGTAACATGTAAACAGATAAATTCAAAGTCATTTTTGGATTTTTTGTTTGCAAGGTGATGGGGTTAAGTGACTTGCCCAAGGTCACACAATTAGGCCAATATTAAATGTCTGAGGCTGGATTTGAACTTGGGAGAATGGCTCCCCATTAATAATTGGATGATCAAACTAGAAATCTT